>NW_027094086.1:58121750-58706750 GCF_029207755.1 Chamaea fasciata | reverse complement strand
CCACAGAAAATAGACATTATCCCTGAAATAACAGGATATATTTTACAGCCATGGGTATGGAAAAGAAAACAATTAACACACATCTGCAATAAGGCAATGAGTAGCAGACGGTTTCTTCCAAATGTTAAAACATTAGCGGTGTCCAATTTCTGTGTCATGTAGTTTCTGCTGTGCAGCTGAAGAAAAACAAACCCTGAACTTCAATTAAAAAAAAATAAAACAACACAGCAAAATTACTGCCTTTTTCAACAACTAGCTGAATTATATATTGTGTACTTTGTAGCATGTAAATATGAGGATCACTTGGAAAATTGAGACACAGCAAACCCTTCCTACACCACCACCAAAATCACACTGATTGCCTTTTTCTCTTTTTTGCCTTTTTTTTTAAGAACAAATTTTTGAAAAAAACTGTCTTTAAAAAACATGATATTTTGAGAACGTACCATGATGTTGCACTGACATTTCACCTTTAAAAAGTGCCCAAGCAGATTCAAAAGCTTTTGAAACACAATTTATCCTCACAACTAGCACAGGGCTTATTACTGAGAATCTAAAAGTCAGAGGATAGAATATTAACTACTGTAGAAAAGAAAACATAGTGCAGGACCTTCTGTTTGTGACAAAATTACAGAGTTAATGTTCCTGAAAGATCACTTCACCTTTTAAAGCATGATTTTTAAAAAGGTAAAATTTATAGCAATTAAAGCTAATGAAGAAATGCAGCATGAGCTGCTTATGTTCAGGAACTAATAGGTCCACTGAGCATTTCTAAGATTATTTAGCCATCAATGATAATGAATTGACATTGTCAGTGGTGTTAATGTACCAATGCTCTATAGTGCCACTAATCCGATAGCCAATCCTAGCAATTTTATCTTTTTTTTATGTTGATACTTTATTTTTTTAACCAACACACTACCCAGTCCTTTCAATTAAAAGAGCACAAATACAGCACAGGCTATTAACACTTTTTTCTCCTTTCCCACATATAAGATGGCATATTCATTATATGAACTACGGTTCAAACTGCTCTGGTCGTTCCTCCTTCAAACCCTGATCAATTCTTCAGGATTGCTAGCTACAGTGCAAAAATGTCTTTTCCAAATAAATCAGTGTTAGTATACAATTGTTAAAATACATTTTTGGTGCACATTAAGTGAAATGTGATGATTATTTAAACAGGGATATAAATCGCGTTTTTGTAAGCATGGGGTACTGTGGTGTATGTCTCTTCACCAGTTGTTTTGCCATATCTAACTAGCACAGCTCTATGTTGTTGATGAAAATTAACAATACACAAATATGGAAAATAAGTACTTCCCTGGCTACCAGGTATGACATATCAGCAACACAGAGTAAGCAATCAGCTTAGGAAAGTGACTACCATTTCAATCCCAAGTTTAGATCATTCATACATGTTTTGCTGTCTCTCTCACATAACTATTGTGAATCCCAGCCAAGAGTTGTGCAATTTCTGAGACAGGATCTGTCAGGCATGTCAATCCTGAAGAGACAGAATGGGTTTTTGAAAAAATGAGGCGCCAAATCCTAATAATTTCAATTCTCTTTTTTTGTAAAAGATACCATATTATCTGGTTTGTTTTTTTTTTTTTTTTTGCTTTTCCTCTCGCAAGGAAATATTTAAATAATATGATGATTTTTCAGTTTAAGTTAAAAAGGATTTGAACAAACAACCAATGTCAAGTTTGTGGACATTTGTTTCTAAGGAAGAGAGTTTAGCCTTTACTAAACACTTCTGTGGATCTGTAGTTTTAAATTACCTTCCATATCAAATTCTTGGCAATTGACAAATCAGATACAGCAAATAAGATTTCTAAAACAATATAAAATACCCTACCACATTCATATTAACTGTGCTTCAAAATAAGGAGTAGCACAAGTTATTCTACTACTGATATACAGTGGACTTAAGAATTGGGCTCATACATTTTTCTCATTTCAAGAAATCAGCAATTAATTTTCTTGAGTAAACCCATCCTAAGTATCTCATAATGCTGCATGCAAAATTATTTGACAGACAGAGATGAATCAGTGAAAATCACTCAGCTGCATCTTCAGCTGAAGATTCAGTTGTCTTCTAAAATGTGTAACTCACTTTGTCCTGCAGTAGATTGGTATACTAAGGCTAAAAAATCTCCTCCTGCTGAATATTACCCCAACATCACACCACACCATGCATGTGTGCACTGCACCGTCTAATTGAACCTGTGCTCTTCTACACATTAGCCATAAGACTGCTAGAGCAGGTTACATAGGTTTGCGTAAAATGTTTTTATATGATGCATATATTAGTTCATTTCTTCAGCATAATAACATTAAAATATATTTTTAATCAGAACTAGGGTATTAAAATCCAACTTTGAATGTCCTATGATGTACCATATATGCCATGGCATTTTAAAACCTTTTAAACATTTCTGCTAAATTAATTAGTTTTGCATTAAGGAGTCTCAATGCTTCCTATTAAATGCAACACATTTGAAGGACAATTAAACATTATGAACGATCCTTCTAAGGAAATAACGTTTGTTAAAAGAAAAACAAGATTTTTTAGCTAACAAACAGAAACACAAGCACACATAGAAGTCTTCAATTTACTTGAAAAGTCTTATGCCTGCAATATTTTAGATCCGTTTGTTTGAAAAATCAGTCTACTGTTTTGTTTTCATAAAGAATGAAAACCCTAATGGAGTCCAGAAATCTGTTAATGGTACTAAAATTATAACAGTATAGCAAAAGAAAAAACCCCACACAGTAAAGTCTATATTATATATTTTTTATGTCTTTAAATGGAATTTACAGTTCTCCCTGGCAATGTGAATGAACATCCTATAATTTAGTCAATTTACAGATTACAGGTTCAAATTGACCTTGTAGCCCATAAAATTGCTCATCTTCAGTGCAGGATTAGAAGTGGGAAAAGAATGTCATAACTGTATTTAAGGAATTTACCATAACAATGGAAAGGAGGATATGCATGCATAATTTTAGCCACTCTTGCTCACATCACAGTTTTCAATTCTGAAACAATGCATATTTTGTACTCTTCTCCTGGTTAACCATGGTGGAAACTGTTTCAATTTACTCACCCACAGACATGACACTTGTATTCCCTCATCCCAAGGTGCCTCTTGACATGGTTTCTGGCATCTCCAAGCTGAGCTGTTGCAAAGTGGCATATCTTGCACTTGAATGGCTTTGATCCTAAGTAAAATTTAGCATAAGATATGAGTTGAATTAGAATAAAATATCACCCATGGTTAAAGAAATAAAAATTCCTGAGGAAAAATAACCTTTTAAAAACCTCTCCCACATTTAACCTGTTCGAGACTTTTGCCTAATAAAAAAAAAAAGTGTCTGGTACATAAATTTATAACTCCCAGGACACAGACAGTATATTCTATGTATTATATTCTATACATTACTCATTAAAGTTTCCTCAAGTTCAAGATTACAGAAAATACTCTCAACTTTTAATCTGGTCTCTTTCTTTAAAACCCACAAAATATATTAAAATGAGACAAAAATATAATAGGCAAATAATGTTTCAATAGGATGGCAAAAGTTCTTCTATATCTTTCCCAAAATGCTGAAACTCAGGTAATGGTCTTAAAGTGGCCTAGTATTGGTTTGAACTGCAAAATGTAGTTTTGTTTTTAGCAAATATTTTTAAAGTAGAATAATATTACAAGTCTTCCAACTTTGAATAGATTTCACATTTGCATTGGCATTTCAGATTTGTTCTGTCACACACAGCAAATGATTCATCACCTAGCTATTGTAATGGCATGCAATGTATGAATATACAGTGGATAAAATATTATGCCTTTATGACTGTTTTATGGTCAAGAATTTATGATTATTCTGCAAACCAGAAGTATTGACATTTTGGCTATTATTTATTTCAAGAACAAACTTTAATATTAAATGTCTGCTGCAGACCAAAGAACTCTGAAATTATTTCTTTACGGAAAAAGTATCAACCTATTTCTTGTACCACGTCAGTTCAGCAAAAAAATCAAATTATTTGTCTATCTTAATTAACAGTAATGATCATCTCTCAAGATGGAAAAACTATCTTTTTTTACTGACATAGTTAAACTGGGCACATGTCAGTCCCCAGGTTACTACACAGCAACATCATTCCAGAAGCACTTTCCAATTTTCTGACCACTAAATCCTTCAATCAATAAATCAAAATCATAGAATTGCAGTTAAAAGTAAGTACAATATGGTCAAAGAGTCTCCATATTATGTTTAGTATATGTTTTGTGAAGTATTTCTTCCAATACAGTTAAGCATAATATGAAATATGAGATCTTTAATAAATATACATAAAGAGCTCTGATAAGAAAAATGTTGCACTATATCATACTTGATCAATGAACCTTTTTGCATTGCCCTTGAAAATAGAATATCCTCCAAGAATCCACTGGTGAAATTGAGGATCTTCGTAAAAATTTTTAGAGTCTTAAATTTCAATTTAATTCCCAAAAGCTAACGAAAAATGAAGCATTTAATTTTAATCTTCTAACCGAAATAAAAAAGTCAACAGTACTAAGCACGGGCAGACAAGGTTGAATATTTCACAGTTCAATGACAATGAAGCCAGATCTCTTAATACTTCCATTTCTACTGTTGGAAGTAGATGTAAAATATATTTAGCACCTCAATGGTTATATCTAGTCAGCTTTATATGTTTAAGTGCCAAAAGCAGGTTCAGACTGCAGCTCACAGGAATCACATTCTATCCACCACACTGAAAAAACCCCAGTTTATTTAAATGATCCTGATAAAACTGAATTAATCATTAATTGGGTGACATTTCAAATCAACACTGCATTCTGTAAAGAGACATGGCCAAATAATAAAAAAAACAACTTATCTTTGCATTAGAAGACCACTAAAAGTTGATGTTTTAACTCACGATCTCTAGCTGGACAATGAATAACAACAAGGCCACAGGTGAGGAGAATTTTTTTTTAATCTATTGGTGTTTATACTGGAGTTTTTTTCTCATAGAATTCAAATACCATGTGGATTCTATCCTATGTTCCCTTAGTTTCTCTCCTACTGATTAAATTGTAAATTCGAACCTCATTCTGTTACTGCAGGTGTCCCACAGGGCTTCCATACAAGACCTTTGCTGTTTTCCATTTACATGACTCCTTTGTGAAGAACTCAAGTTCAGACCAATCGTGACTACAGTGTGCTGACAATACAGAAATGTATTATTCTGTTGACTGCTCTCATCCAAAAATCACTGAGGCCTTGAGGGGTTTTGATTTTTTTTACTCAGACTCACAGCTGAATATCTGTTAACATCTCCATTTAAACTCCATGAAAATTCAAGTGCTGGCAGACTCCAGTCAGTACTTATCACCTGAAACAAAAGCAGTGTATCTCCCTTTTAGGGTGCTGGTGCCAAATTTGTTCCAGTATGTTCTTGGATCGAACAACCCAAAATTTTATCCTAAAAATGAAGACATTAGACTAAGATTTAAATTAATGGTTGAAAAAAAATCACATTTGCCATAAAGCTGTCTGCAACAATGTAAAACTTTTAACCACTTCTTAGCCATACTTATCACCAACTTCAGTGGCTCTCTTATGCTGCTTTAAACTGTGATACCACTGGATTCACATTTGGCTTTAAGTTCTCAGGAAAAAAAAAAAGAGAAAAATGCTTTCACTGTATCGTCTTTTCAACCAAATGACTCAAAAAAAAAAAAAAAAAAAAAAAAAAAAAAAAAAAAAAAGGCCAAAAAATCCACCAAAATGCTTTATGCACAAGTTATGGCATGGAAAACAAATGTACATTTTCTGATGGCAGCAGGAAACAATAAGGCTCTAAACAATTGGGGGAATACCAAACCAACCAAGCAACCAAACAAAAACAGAACAAAAACAACAAAACAAAACCAACAACACCGCACCAAACTGAAAATAAGACTAAATTTAAGAGTTCAGGTCAGGCAAACATAAACCATTCCACTGTTCTGTAAAAAAACACTTGAGTTCATAATCCTTGCTTTACATTAGGACAATACAGACCCAAAGCTGTAAGAAAACATTTATGGTCACGGCTTTAGGCCAGCCAAAGGCAACATCACCTGCACCTGCAGGCATTGCTGTGTTCCTAGCTCAGGCCCAGTACAAAATGAGCAGAGCCACATGAAATGCCATCATACCATTTCCTCCTATGTTTAGGACATGGGGAGTAATATAGGATACTTGCATTGGGCACAACTGCCATTAACTGAGAAGTCTGATGAGAAAAGAAACAAAGATGACGCGGATGCAAGCGATTTTTCCTCAGATGTTGGTTGTTAATTAAGTTTATGGGACCTCCATCAACTGCAAACTAAAAAGTCTTCCACCTCCACTACTCCTTTTATTTTTCTTTACACTTCCTCATTTTCACTTGTCAACATGTGATGGACTTACTTGTTAGGTCCTCTATAGCAAAGCTTCCCTTTCATTTGCAATGTGAAAATCTCCTACATTATTTAATGGTATTTTGAAACATTACTTTTTTGTTAATGGAAATTACTAGTTGTATCTTTCTGCAACTTTCTCTTCCCTCCACCACCCCAAATCATCACTGATTACTCAATTAAAAATAAGGAAAGGAGTTGATGACGGTTACACATACATACACATGTATATAAACCTATTTATGCACATCCAGATGCTGATGAAAGACTTCTTTAAAAGCATAAAATCAGAATAATAAATGCGAACATGCGTGGCTGTGCTCTTGTGTACCTGTTGTAACCCTGGGACAGGTGGGAAGCTGGAAATGGTGGACTTTGCCTCACCAATGTCATGAGAAGTGTACATACAGTTGGTGCTGCCACCACAGCCAATAACTGAAACATATTTGTTTGCTATTAAACTGCATCCACTGTGACACAGATAGGAAGAAAAAAAAAGAAGAAAACCACAAACAGAAAAATACATATTGGAAGAAAAAGCCTTCTTTCCATTAATTACTAACAAAAGTCTCCACATTACCATTTATGTGAATAAGCAAAGCTTAAGTAAAACTTTTTGTTTCAAGTTGCATTGAGAAAGAGGGCAGATAAAGCTCTGTTCTGTAACCCTTCTATACATCTCTACCAAAAAATCACTTGCAAAATTAAATGTATCCTTTTCACTGCTTTGCATATTTAGTACTGTCCAAAAGCACAGTAAAAATATACTCCATGATAAGAGCTACATATGAGATGTTAAAAAGTACGCTAACTTTTACTAAATGTTACAATCAATGATGTAACTTATGTAAGTAGGGTTGCTTTGTCATATATTGATAGTTACCTCACTTTCACATCCACATTAACTTGATTTTAAATGCAATTAATACATATAGTCAAGGAAGACTAATGGACTACATTCTGCACTTAACCTGGTGGACATTTTCAAATGGCACAAGTGACCAGTGCAAACCTATTTTGCATTGTAAACGACTAAATAAATCTTAATGGATTAAGAATGATCAGCTATCAACACACAAGGGAAATTAAGTGCTGAAATGCCTACATTGATTATTTTAAATTATTAGCCTTACTCTGTTCTTGAATTTGTATGCTTTTAGTGAGCTTTAACACATTTACAAGACTTATTGACTATAATTACAAGAGAATTCAAGTAATGGACACATCAATTATAAGCAACATGTCTTGACCAGACAGTTGCATAAAGAATTCTAAAGAGAGCTCCATTAGCATCCTCCCCCTTAGTTTTATTCAGTTTTATCTGCCGTAAGAGGGCATATTAAGGGCTTATACAGCTGTTCTGACCATGTGAACATGAGCATCCCTCTAAAGACTTAACACTGCATTCGAAGTTGGATATTAGCTGAAGCAATACAGATAACTACACTATTGACAGGACAGAAGTAATGCTGAAAGTACTAAGAATGTGAGTTATTGGTATACATGAATACTGCAGTTATGGTAAAATACTTTGAAAGGTTTGAAATACAATGTCCATGTTCCCCAAGATTAATTTTTAGGATTTGTTGTCCAGTCACGCCCTTGCCTTTTCATAGAAAAACTTACAAAACTATTTTAGGATTATGTCAGGAATTACCATTCTTTTATGCTTATTTTTTCTTACCTTTTTGTTCTCTTCCTTGTAACCATGCACTAAGTTTCAAATACTGCATGAATTTAAACTATAGCTTCCATAATAAGCCATTATTTAAAAGTACAGTAAAATAAACCTTACAGTTTTAATGAAAATATGTTCATTGAAATGTGAATTTATTATTCAAATCCACTCATAAATTCAGCCATGGAGACACCACTTGTCTAAGCAGAGCTCAGTGATTTAGAAAAGCTGTCTATTTAAAATAAAGAATGTATGGCAGGTTTATAGAAACATCGCAGTGAATTTTTACATAAATTTAGAACTGCAGCTTATGCATTTTTCTACAGAAATGTTTTTAAATTTTCCACTTAAAATTAAACATAAAAATGAATTTAAAGTGTGATCAGCATAGAAACTAAATCAGATGTTACATCCCTGTGCAACACATCAGCATTGCATACCACCTTCCAAAAAGGCTGACCAATTCCAACCGCTATAACTTATTTCTACGAAAACCTCTTGTTGTTTCTTGTTGGTATTTCTTTAGGAATGATGTAATATCAAATGCTTACTCTGAAGCATTATGTAATGCCTAAAGTTTCACTTAATTGAAATTAAATAAACAATTTGGATATTAAACAACTGCACAGAAGAGAAAGTTAGAAAGAACAGCTACTTGTTCTCTCAAACCACCACTGCTTCATTTTATAAATATAAGAACCAATCAAAGGTTACAATTTAGATGAAAAGGAAAAAAATCTCTATATGAAACAAAAAGCAGAAGGGTGACTGTACTTGAAATGTTCTTATATTTTCTGCCCTTTGATCACTGTATTTTCATACCCTTTTAGATAATTTTGAATTTCATCAGGGGCTCATCAGGCCATACAAATGCCAGTTCATAAGAAATATTAAAGGACTAAACAAGCAGAAAAAGACCAGTGGTATGATTTACTCTGTTTGAAAGAGACCAATTGCAACGACAGCATTTCCATACCTGTGTGGGTACGAATATGAGCTAGGAAGGCCATGGAATTGCTACTTCTACACATCTTCCCACAATACTTGCAGACATTGCCTTGGTTCTCTTCCCTCTCCCTGTTTATCTGCTCAGTGTCTTCAACAATGTATTTATTGACTTCCCGCAGCAGCTCTTCATGTTGCTCTTTGATGTGGAGAAACAAGCTCTGCTCTGAATCAAAGGGCTCCGTGCACTTCAAGCACTTAAATGTTGCACCTCCTTCGGGCAGCTCCTCCACGCTCGCCTGCTCATTTCGCATGTGCCCAGCACTGGCCAAGTGCTGGTGAAGGTTGCTTTCTGTGTAAAATGATTTTCCACAGAGTAAGCAATGAAAATGCTTTTCTTTTGAAGGATGTTTCATGGCTATGTGAACATTTAGTCCGCTCAAACCATCTGCTAGAAAACCACAGTCATCGCAGCGAATACGCGTCGATTCCCCAAGGGAAATACCTTCTGACTTCTTCTTTTTCCCACCAGTTGTTGAAATGTCTGCTTTCACTGTGAGCTCACTAGCTTTCACTGCCCCTGACATCTGTCCTTCTGCAGAATGGTCAATGGCGTCCCCATCTTGATGACTTTTTAACCTCACTATAGAAGAATCAAACTTGCCAACATTTTGCATTGCCTTTCCTTTATCATCGGCACTGATAACTGTTACTAAAGCCTCATTACTACTTTCTTGCATGCCCTCAGCTGTTGAGCCATCTGCCTCCCAAGCATTGTTATTTATAGCTACTTCAGCTTCATGTTGTGCTTCCATAAGGGCTTCTTCTTCCTCTCCAGTAGGATCCCCTCTGAAACTTCTGTTACCATCTAAACTATGTCTATTTTGTACTGTTTCTCCAGTGTTTCCAGCAAAATTTGATTGCTCTACTGCACTACTTGTTTCAGGAAGACTTAGCATAAGTGGGTTATTTTTCTTCAGTGATTTTTTTTTGAGACTGTTTTTGTCTCTACACTCTGCTTCTGGGTTTTCAC
This sequence comes from Chamaea fasciata, assembly GCF_029207755.1. Lineage (NCBI taxonomy): Eukaryota > Metazoa > Chordata > Aves > Passeriformes > Sylviidae > Chamaea > Chamaea fasciata. Next base: position 58,696,633 of record NW_027094086.1, on the reverse strand, counting down.
TATTTTCTTCCAAGCTCTCCGTACCTTTTTCTGAATTGAAGTTTGTGTTGCTTGATCTATTTTGGTTTTCTGCATTGCAATCATCATCTGAGTTGAGCAGCTCCTGACCATGCTTAATTTTCTGCACCTCATAAGTACTTGTTTCTTTAACTGGTACTTCTTTGACAAGTTCAACAACTTTATCTTTCTGAGGAGTTTGCTGGAATCCTTCACAAAAAGGGTTTTCTCCTCCATTTTTAGACTTCTTATCAAGTTCACCTCCTACTGCATTTTGGGAACTGACATCTTTAGAGATTCCTGGAGATGTATTTTCATTTAAGGCAGTACACTCAGTAAAGCTTTTATTCACGTGATCACCTTCTGATGCATCATTGGCACACTTTGTTTCATCTAAAATGGTTTTTGATTCTCCTGCACTGCGATGGTGCTCCTCTTGAGGCAAGGCAGTGCCTTCTTTAGTGATACTTGCTGTATATGCTTCCTCCACAGAAGAAGAACAAACATAAGATTCTCTTCTGATTTTATGTTTCTCTGTTGCTGCATGCCTTATCATCTCTCTGCGAGTAACAGCATAGTAGTCACAAGCCATGCAGTAGTATTCAAATTGTTTTGTATGTTTCCGCTTCACATGCAGCTCTAAAGAAGCAGCAGAGTGAGCAATGAAGCTACAGTGTACACACTTGTTGCCATTTGCACTCACGGCCCTTCTCTGGAAGCTTGGGTCACAATCTTGAGCAACAGTCGCTGGCTCCAGCAACACACATTGGTTTATATTCAATGGATTCCTAGCAGGCTGCAAATCTGGCAGCCTACTGGCATTTGCAGCTTTTAACTCAGCATCTCCTTGCTCAACTTCCTGATTGTCCAAGACAGAATTTTCCAAATCTAATGACCGGCCACCATCCCCAACATGTTCAGGCAAGGCAATCATGGGGCTGTTAACCTTCTTGCTCGTGGATTCGAAATTACCTCCTTCAGGGCTAACAATGATCTCAGAGTTCTGTCTTCCACATCCTTCTATTTCAACACGGCTTTTGTGTTTTTTGGTTGCACAATGACGTTCCATATCTCCTTTGGTGACAGTGTAGTAATTGCAAACCTTACACAAATAGCTGTATTGATGACTGTGCTTTCGCCTGATGTGAACAGTCAAATTTGTAGCACTGGAGGCCAAAAGGCCACAATGGGTACATGTCCTAGAAATAGTACCTTTAGGTTTCCCTCCTCTGGATGCGTCAGCTAAAACCAATTCATTTTCACCAATCCTTTGCTCAAGTGGAACAATTTCCTTATTTCCAGATATGTTTTCCACAGAAGAGGATGAAACATGTATAATTTCTTTATGCAACTCTGTATTTCCACTCCCAGAAATGGAAGTATCCACCACTGATTTAATGCCACCAACACCAACGCAAACCTTTACAATACATTCTTCAAAACGTAGTCCAATGTTGTTTTTCCTGGCATTTTCAAGATGCTTGCTTCTTTTGATATGTTTCTCCATTCCTTCTTTACTCAGTGAGTAGAGATTACATGCTTTGCAAAGGAAATGATACTCTTGTGCATGTCGGAGTTTTATGTGCCTTGTAAGAACTGTGGAAGATCTTGTCTTATAAAAACATTTTTTACATTGAAATTGGGTTTTATTCAGAACAGAATGCTTTAGTTCATTCCTATGATTTATGAAGGAAGAATCTGGAGTTTTTGCTTGCATTGACAATTCCATTTCCTTTGCAAGTCTTTGGCTATTGTTCGATACTGAGTCACTGTAAGGTACCATTTGCAAGGTCTGCTCACTGTTACTCAATGGAGTAGTTTGCTGAAATAATGAACCATCATGTTTCTCATTTTTTTGATGATTTATCAGCTCTTCTTCCAACTGAAAAAAAAGAATGCAAGCTGGACAACTATGGGACATCTTATGCACTTCACTCATATGGCTTTGAAGGCTGACCACATTCAAGCTGGTAAATGAACAAAGTTGACAATTAAAGCTACAACCACCCATCTGGTGTTTACTGTCCTGACAGTGTTGCTTCATGTCTTCCCTGACTCCAGAGGAATAGCTACACATCTGACAATGGAATTGGATTCTCTTTGTATGAAGCTTTGCAACGTGAGTTTCCAAACTTTCTCGGTCATGAAAAACATGACCACAATCCATGCAAGTATGAAGAGCACCATCATCACCAGTAAGTTTAACTTCAGAATCTTTAGCTTCTGCAGTGCTAAAAGAGGTATTTGGCTTATATTCAGTAAGATCTTGTATTTCTACAGCCATATTACAATTACTTTTAGCATCAGTTTCAAGTTCTGTATGCGACACAGGGCTTGATTCATCATGTTTAAGCTGTGTGCTGGAGATAGGCTTCTCATGCACTCCCAGAGTTTCAGATATGGGTCTCTTCCTATTCCCCAACAAGCTGTATCTTCTTTTAACCTGCCTTTTTAATCTAGAAGACCTACTCTGTCCAAATGAAAACCTTAACAAGAAAACATTTCTTTGGTGTTTCAGTTTATCAAATCTCCTTGTCCTGTGTAAACTGTTAAGTACCTTTTCGGTAGTTGGAAGGGATTCTGTTTTCTGCAAGATCTTTTCTGATGGTCCCGGTATTTCTAGTTTTTCAGTGTGAACTTTATCATTTCCTTCTGTACCAGAAGAAAGCAACGTTTCTTCCATCATAGTATCTGTTTTTTCAGTGAGAGTATTTGAAGATGGTATCATTTCAACAAGTTCACTGCCATCATTTTGTTTAGACAAGCGTACTTTGGAGCCTTTCAGTGCACTGCAAACACTTAATTCTTTTGCATCAGCAGTTCTTGCCCTCAATTTATTGGTCCCAGGTTTTGCCCTGACCTTCCTCTCCTTGGTTGCAGTAGATTGTTGGTTTTTAAAGGATTTTTTTGTCAATATCTGTACAAATCCTCCCCGTGCAGCAAGATTCTGGCGTCGAAGGTGAGTCTTGCCAAGGAAATGAGAATTTAGGAGACTCTCTTCAGCACTCTGAAAACCACAAAGATCACAAGAAAAAATCTTGGATTTCCCACGATCACGCTTAACATGCTTATGTGACGTTGAACTACACTCACCTATGCAACTACAGTGAGGGCGTGTTTGCTCTTTGGATGGTTTAGAGAGGCTTTCTTGTTTATGTTTTTCCTTATCAGAGCAGGAAGATAAACACTGATCATTCATTTTGGCTTTAGGATCTTTGTCTATGTTTCCAGCTGTACAGACAACACTGATTTCTTCTGAAGAATGTAATTTATCAGGAACAACAGCTGACACCTCTTGTGAATGTTTATTTTCCTTGTGAATTTTCAATATGGCATCACCAGCAGCACACCTGAAATCGTAATGAAGGCACAGGATATCTGAATTAAATACGTCACCATCAGGACAACTGGTGACTCCTTCCTTCTTTACAGCTCCAGCTATCATACCACATGTTTCTTCAGCTAAAACTTTTTGCAATTTCCTTCCACTATCTTTTATGTCCTCTGAAGAACTCAGCTTTCTTTTCCTGGAGACATTTTCGGGTTTCTCTGCTTCAAAAACATCCAGGTTTGGTGATTCTGAAAGTGCTGTTTTGTTTGTGCCATTCTCTCTTTCCTTCTTTTCAAGGTCCATGAACACTTCATCTGATGTAAGCCTTGTTTTCTGCTGAGATGGAGAGTCACATCCAGTATTTTCTCCTGATGTATTTCTTGGGGATTCTTCTGTCAACTCAACTTGTAAATTCTCATCAACATCATCTCTCTTCTTATTTTCCTCCCCATCCATTTTTAACTATGATATTACCAACTGTAGATCATTTGGTTTAGCACCTACAAAACCAAAGAGTTGTTATTAGTCTTTTATGCAAACTTAAAGGTTAAAAGAATAAAATTTTAAAATCCCCATGCAATACAGAAAATTTAAATCAATGAAAGATATGAGGCAACTGTTTCATCATGATATCTAAACCACCACCTCTCACTGTGATGAGCACCATGTGAGCAAACATTTAGATCCCATAGTTTTTATGTAATCAAGTAATCTTCTACATGTTTTAAACTTAGGCAGACAAATATGACCTTTGCTTCTGGAAGTATATTTAGGACACCAAATACTAACAACTAGAAAATCAGCTTCCCAAATTTAAAAGTTCCCAGGAGAAATAATCATGACTGCAACAAGCAAAACAAAGCCAACAAAAATGTTAAATATTTTAAGTATGCACCTTGCTTTCCTTCCTCTGCTTAGATTACCTGCTAAAGAGAAAGTAGGAAAACACAAATAGAACCATGTTCTATTTGTGAATATGCTGAAAATATAGCTTCCCATCATTCCTAAAATATCCTCTAAAACATCATTTCCCAGTTGGGGAAGGAGGGAGGGAGGAACAAAAAGTCATGAAAAAACACTGCAGAGAAGGGCAGCACCTTTGAGACCCAGAACAAACTCCAACCTTTCAAATCCAGTTACCAAAAGCTTTTGCTCAACTGCCCAGTGTGACCCTCATGCTCCAAAGAAGATGCTACCACTAGAAAACTGATGCTACCAACACAGTTTATAAGAGGAATGGGGATGTGAAATCAAATCTTGACATTTATTGCCTTTTCATTTTGATATGAAGAGACTGAGAATTGAAAATGCATTTCATTTTAACAGATGATTAAATACTAAATGTTTATCTATGTGCTTTACACTATGATTTAAACATCAATTTGCTGCAGATCCAAGTATTCAGTTTTTTGTTCAGCTACCCATTGAATGAGGCCATGACCACAATTGTAAGTACTTCCTGACAAGATTAAGTAATTGCAATGTTGATACAGATAACGTAAGGTACAAAAAAACTATACAAGTACATGGTAAAAAAATAATTATGCTTAATTTTGAGAACAAAGTCAGAAAGTATTAAACTGAGAAAATAAATTCAAATCAGTTGTACTTACTACCCATGGAAGTAAAAAAGTAGTTTTCTGCTTAAGAATAATTTATGGAAGGCCCCTAAGGAATTGAGTGCACATTAGTCGCATACATTGAACAGTTTTTCAACTGTAGGTCTCTCATTGAGCTGAAGCATTGACCAAATCTATACCAAGCTAGTTATAACTAAATAACAAAAGAATAACCGCCACTAGATCACAACAGTCCTCTGGAGGATCACGATATTGTCCCCTAAATGTCGCTTTCTGATTCTTATGCACTACCATTTTCCTTTGTTCACAAAACCATAATGGAAATTTATCACAATGAGTCAGAAGGAAAACAGGGCTATACTCTCAGCTGGTATAACTCAGCACTCTGTTAGTATGTTCAAAAACACTATAGCAATTAATAGCAGGACCAGATGAAGCCTTTGAATTGCAAGTTTACCCAGAAAAGGTTGTGAGCACTGTTTGGGATACAGAAATGAAAGATGAGATGAAAATTATGTGGCTTAACTGCAGTACAACTTCATCTATATAATGCAAAATACCAAGTTACTTCAGTGATGAGTGTCACAAGCCCATCCTTAAACAAGCAACTGTGGGTCCTTTGCCTTGCTGCACCTCCACAGCAGGTTCCCAGCCCACCACTGAGACCTGATCACTCTTCCCTTGTACAGCCTGGGGAAGAACAGCAGTTTTTCCTTTGCTGTACAAGACAATTTGCAATCTCAAACCAATTCTCCATCTTCTTTATAGGATACTTTCCCCTCAGACTGTAACATTTATCAGAAAACTTGTCCAGCAGTGAACTAATACTGGTATTGAACATTTCCACTATCAAAAGTTGTATCAGGATAATTAGAGGTTTCTCCATCAACAAAAATGTGGCCTTTTCTGCCACTCCCCCAGAAATTCAGCTCATTTCCACTGGTCACTCACACACCTAAAAAAGATGGTTGATTATCTGCACACAGTCTCTGCAGGTTTATCCTTGTTTCTCAGCATTTGTTCAGTAACTCTCTAATAGAAGTTCATCCTGCTCTGCGTTCAGATTGCAATCCCAATTCTGGTGTCCAAACTGATCTCCGATTCAACTGCACCAGTTAGGGATTTTTCCAGAGCTTAGGAAAAAAAAATTATTTCCTCTGTTTTATCTTTGTAAGCTTTTTGTAGTAAGAACTACAACCTAGCTGCTAGAAAAGTGAAAAATGAAAAACATAAATCTCATAGGTGCTGCCAATAAACTCATTGTGAAATTAAAATAATCACATGTGTAATGCAAATATGCTAAGATGCCCTAAACCACAGACTTCTTGCCTAATTCCTTATCTCTGCCTTCATTTCATGACAAACGTGTAGCAGGTAGACTGGGACTGCACTCTGTTCCATTTACAGGCAGTTTTCCTAATGAAGTCAACAGCCTCACATCTACCCTCAAAAGCAGTTAACATTATCAAGGCAATTTCTCTCCAGCTGCACAGAGGGGTACCTGTGGCAACATGTGGTAATGATATACCTTTACCAAATTCATTACTACCACACATCTAAGTTTCCATGAAAACAGTCTATCCCTGCACATCGTTCCCAAAGTTACATTTGCCTCCATCCCACTTCCATATAATCTGTGTCAAAATATCCTGACATGGGAGCCTGCACCTGCATGAAACCAAACCCCAGCAAGTATCCTCTATTAAAGAAAGCAACTATGAGGCAGTTGCTGCTGTTTCTCTAAAACTGCCCCTATATTAATTAATCTAAGGAATTAAATAGCCTCAAATTTCTTTTAGCTCTCTCTGAAAGCTGCCTGTACGACAAGAGCATATCTTCTGATAGACACTTAATCATTACTTTTTGCTGGGACCATGATCAGCAATTTGCTGAGCTCTGCTCAGTTCTCCACATCTCACACAAGATCTGAAGCACTGGACCATGTGTCTCCTTCTTTCTGCTACAGACTTTGCTCAGATCACACTGCCGTGCCTCTAACACAATTTCATTAGCACACACCTCAGCTTCCTTGATGGCAGAATAGTGCCTCACACCCAAATGCAGCTGTGGGCTCCTTCCTGCACAGATATATTGCAGGAAAGGCTATCACTACTCAAAGAAGGCATTCAGCATACCATTAGCTGCCTCTAGACAAAAAGAGCCTGTAGTGCTTCCTCTGCTGTAAGCCTCTTTCCCAAAAACTCCTTTCCAGATTTGCCACAGGGTACTAGGACAGCGGCAAAGCGCAAGCTGGTCATAAATCTGAGTGGTCCTAACCCTCTGTCAGCCTAAACCAATTCACTTCTGCTCTCAAAAAAGTCACCACACTAATTAAGGGCTATCATGCAGTTAGTATTATAATTTAGAAGAATCAATGCATAGGAGAAGGCATCAACAGCCCTCAAAATTTGGACAGTGACCACAAAAGGTCAAATGGGTTTCTTCTTGCAAACTAATCTTGGATCAAGCCTTAGTCTGGCAGAGGGTCATCCCAAGCAAATAATTAGCATCTGGAATTTTATTAACCTAATATAAGAACACATTCTAGATGTAACAAGTAACCCTCTGAAGCCACGGCACCTTAAGCATATGCTTAAATCTAACTCCTATTTGTTAGTGTGATCAAGTAAGCCTTTTGATAGCAATGTAATGCTGCCAAACACTTACAGCAATAGGAATGGGGAAGATCAGCTCTTGAACCACCTTATTTGTGGACCAACAAGACCAAAATCAATGCAAGATGTAAACCTTCTTGTGTTTCATGCTACCTTCATCTTTTAAAGCATCATCTGGAAACATTTTTACAAGTAACAAGTGCTTAAAGTGCAACAATATGTAACCACTTAAAGTATGGCATAAATAAACTAAAATGTATTTATATAGGCTCCAAGACTGCGCCAATAGTAATACCAGGTACAGCACAGCAGAAAACTGCAGTACAGGATCAATCCCAAGCTAAGCAGACAGCAGTCAAATCCTCATATTTCCATAGTTTAAAAGCTGGTTCTGTCAAACAGTGCTCTCTTAACATCATATTCTATGTTCAAACTGAAGCTGTTCTAACTCAAAAGTGGGTTGACTTTTTGTAACATAAATCTTTTGTTAATGTTCATATAAATCAAGTATAGCTGAACAGATCCTTAAAGGATATGACCAAAAATTAATTTGCCACATTAGCTTCAGGTTAACAAATTCTTCTGCTTGGAGACAGCCATACATTACCTAATGCATTTTAAGGTTCTTTGCAGCACGGTGCTGTTCCTGAGTTTTGGAAAGAAACCTGTTGTGGCCTGAAAATTTTTGCTCAGAAAAAGCTGAGCTCAGTAGTTCTACTATAAATAGGAGCTCAAACATAGTGCTTTTCTTCAATAATTTTCTAAAAACCTGAAAGAAGTAAAACTTGTTTTTAAGATCTTCAAAAGCAGAATATTTATTACGTATGTTACATCTGCATAGGCCAAATATCCAAACCCTTGCAGAATGTATAAGACATACATTTTTAAATTGCAAGTGCATAATACGTAGTATTTTGGCTATATCACATAAACCAATACAGCTAAAGATTCTCCCCTTTCATCCATTGGGATATCCAAATCATCAGAATCGTGAAGTTTTTGTTTCAATATTTAAACTAATTTAAAAGACATCCCCCACCCACAATTCAGCACCATTTCACTATCTGTAAAGTAGAAAATTCATACAGAAAAAATGGAAAAAAAGACTGCACTTCTTGAGCATCCACCACCATTTTTTACCTGATAACTCACTTTTGTATTCTGCATTCAAAGCTTTTTTGGATATTGACACAGTGTCTGCTACAGTTCTATACACAAGCATAAGTCATTTGTGGACAGAAGTTGTTTTCTATGATGAAAATAGAGAACATTGGATTTGAGGATTCTAATTTTTTACTACTTGTCCAAAAACAGTATATAATGTCTTATTGTACCAAAAGGTGGAGACAGTGCAGTTAAGCTTTCCAGTGTAAAACTGCACTGCTCTAATCCTCAGATGAAATTTAGAAAGTAATAATCTTAAATTAAGATCAAAAGGACAAGGAATTTAGCGATGATCAATAAACCTGTAGTAAAATTTAAAGTTTCTGAACTTGATAGTCATTACAATTTTTATTTACTTCTCTTTTTGGTCATATGCCAAGAGAAATGGTAGGGATATGTACAGAAGAACACACAAAAAAAAAAAAGTTTATTTACAAGTATTAACTTTACTTTTTATTTCTATGCTAATCTTGGCATTAGAATTTCCAGAGCACTTCTCAGTCACAGTACTATTGTCTTCAAGTATTCAATGCCCAATGTGCAGTGTTTGTAAAGGATGTGACATATGGAAAACAGTTTCATTTTTTTCCAGTAAAAATTCCCCTTTTCAGATAATTAATTCTTTCAATGAAATCATGGATACAATGAAGCAAAATCATTTTAATGAGCTCCCTAAATAGCCTGCACAAAACTGCATGTTAACAACTCATCTCAACATATGACCTTTGTGTCAAACAAGCATCTTCTCAGGGGCACAACATCCTTCCTAAATCAAATCATATGTGTGTCTTATGGCCTTACAAAGTTACCTCACCTTCTTCACACAGACTAATCCAAGCTAACAGTCTCCTCAATAATGTAATACAGGAGACAATATGGTTGTTGGTTCAAATGGAACAAAGATCACCTTTTTTTAAGGAGAATTTGATAATATCCATTACAAACATTTGTTTTCCCTTGCAGCTCAAAAATGCTGAAACTTTGAGCTTTGCTGTTCTTCACAAAAAGCCGCCACTTTCCTAGGACAGCAAAATATGCACAGGAGACTTCCAAATAAGCTGCAGACTTCCAAGACTAAAGACTTTGAAATTTCCACACAAATTATCCAGAACAGTTCAAGTGACAAAACAAAAAGCCCCCGATAATCATCCCCTGTGTATCACTGAAAATGGGGAGTTATCTTCACTCATGAGTTTCATTTTCTCACAGCCACCAGAAAAAACTGTAATGGCATCACAGGGAAATGCACCTGCAATACTACACACATCCCACTTACTTCTGCTTCCAAACCACTCAGAGTCCTTCCAGGTGGGCAGAAATCGGCAACACAAAGGCTCCCTAGTTCCTCATCCACTCACTTCAGAAAGTGCCAAATGCTGCTAAATGCAGCAAGGACCACTGATTAGATTAGCTTTGAAGAGGAAATCAAAAAAGACACACACAGATACACACCCATTTCAAGTGCAGTCAGAATCAATAGGAATGCATGTGCAAGACAGAGAATCAGAGGAAAAGCACCAATATCTCCTAAAACTTGTTATATAACCTCCAGATTTTCAATTTTTGAAAGTTTAAGAAGGTCTCTATATTTTGAATTTTAAAATCAAAGAATTCTGACTGTTTCCAGAGCAAGGCATACATGTAACAATAGCAATCTAAAAATTCAAGAGAAACATCTGAGGGTCCAAGAAAGACTGCATTCACACAGCACTGTGATATTTATGGATGAAAAGCCCTTTCTAAGTATTCACAAAACACTTCATTTTAGAGAGTTTATCAGATACAGGACAGAAATCTCCAGGAAAGAAATACCATTTTCCCCATATACTAGTAAGTTCTGTGGTTTGTGGGAATTTTCCAAATGACATGCTTTCGTGCAAGATACAATTCTCACCAAGTACACCAATTAAAACTAGAGAGAAGCAAAAAGTAAAATGCAATTTAAAATGCTACAGCCCTTTCTACTGTTGGCTGTAGCACTCTCTTAAATAAAGTGAACCACACTGGAATTCATCACAGAAGTACACAGGCACTATCACTGACACCTGAAAAAAATGTTGGAAGCCTTAACTTTTTCCTGAACTTTGGCAGCAAAAGATAAAAAGCAAGTTGTAACTCCTGCTACTTGTAAATTGGCTCTGGTAAATTTTACCCTAGAAACCTGGTTCTAGCAGCTCTATTTCCTCCTTTAAAAACATAAAGAGTATGAATTTCCTAGAGGGCTACTCTGGTGCTTAATATTTGTGAAGACTTACTAAATTTCCATCAACCTTTGCTCAAAATTAAATCCAAACGACAAAAAAGGGGGCTTTGTTGGTCCCTTGCTTTAAGCTACCAATTCATACAGAAAGCAACAAGAGGCCTCTGCCATCACAGCCTGGGACACATTTGTCATCTACTACTACTGTATTTATCACCAGTTAAATTATCAAGAAAAAAACGCATGCAGTAATCGATATATTTATGGACACGCTTCTCACTCTTGCGCACCCTGTTTTCCTTATCTGCTACCTCTCCAAGAAGCTCAGCTGAAAAGAGCTCCTTGAATTTTTGGCTGAACAGGTAAAGACTTTGAATTTTTTGTGTGACAGGTTAACAAAGTTTTCAGAAAATACGAAGTGCACATATGCTTCTAAAGAAAAGGAGACGTTAATAAAAACAAAAGCATTCTGATGACCCCTGGTGGCCACTTCATACAAGGACGTAATCGCATTTCTTCTGAGAAAAGCAGACCGAGCAGAAAAGTGTCACATGCTCTATTGGTAAGAATAGCTACAGAAAGGACACCTGATATTATTCAATTAGAGTATTTACTAGAATGTACATATTTACATGTCTGTCTATATCAAATTACTATATTACGACAAACACATAGACATACTCAAAAATTTAACCATTGGAAACAAACCCTGTTTTCTCTTCAATGAAATAGTTGTGAGCATACTGGAAGTATTTCAGCTCAATCCTCCAAGACATACAAAATGGACTTTTTTCAGTTTTGATTTTCCAGCTGGGTTGCTCACATAAAGCAGAGGGTGTTGGGGAGAAGCACAGTGGAAGCAGGGGGCTGCCTCACACCAGGGTGCACTCAGAAGGCCTCTGTGTAATAGATGATGTCCCAAATCCCTTCAGCACAGGCAGTTCTCAAGCACAGATCAGCAAAGCAAACAAACCAGCCTTTCCTTCTTTCTATTTATATATTTATATTGGACTTTTACCAAAAAGAAATTATTATCCACCATTTGGAATCAGTATAAAAAGGTGATAGCTGTACACAGACCTCAGCTAAGGAGAAGGTAAACCCTAAATGTGCAGAGGAAAAGCTGCATGACAAATCACACCTTTTCTCCTTAGTGCTTTCCTGTAATACATGCAAGCAATCACAACAGTGCTGCCATGTCCTCTGCAACACAGAGAGGGATTTCTTCTCCCCAGTAACTTAGATGATCAAGACTGTGACTTAAACCATGTATAGCTGTGCAAAGCCTGGCTTCCTCCAGAAGTAACTGTTACCTGCGTTCAGGTGAACAAACCCATCCTTCAGCTATAGGCACTACAAAACTTTCAATGCTACATAGCTCTGTACTCAGAACAGTTCAAGGGTTACAACTGATCTTTATTCTAATTTCCACCTGTGACAGACCTGTCTGTGTCAAGAGACAGAAACCAATAGAAGACAGCAATGGGAGGCGTACCAGTACAGCAGTGGCAATACGAGTCCAAGCACAGGTAATACAGGATGATGAAAAAATTATTCATGATTTCTGTGGTGCCTGTGAAAGCAGTCAAGGGTTTCACTACTACGGCATACCATGGAGCCTTTTCCCTTCCCCATCCTCAAGCCCTTCACTAGAAGAACTAAGCCACGTAGCTACAAAAGCCTCCTTCACTTCAGCTGAGGACCAAAAAGGGGCTGAAGGCCAAGCAGGCTCCCGCTTCTCCCCAGCAAAACACTCGGTCAACAGGCAGAGAGTGAAAGTGAATGAAGGAGAAGGCATTGCTATCCCAGAGAGAGGGGCCAGAGGATGCCAGAGCAGCTTCCACCTCCTATTGCAGCCCATATGATGAAACCACATCTTCCCAGAATGGGTCCTAGGCAGATAGAACTGAAGGAGGGAAGGAATTGAAGACAAGGGACAGCCTCTTGCTGATACCACCATCACTTGTAAAATAAACCCCCCATTTACTAGTCCAAAGCATCCACACTTACTGATAGTTTGGCAACAAATACCATGAAGGTTTCAAATGCTGCTGCTCATTAACAGTATCCATTTCCCTCCATGTCTATTTGATTCAATACAACAAATTTGGTGCCTACCTAAATCAGTCCCTGAAACTCAGCTCTCTTCCAGAACCAGCAACATGCCTTTATGCCTTTATGCACAGTGGTAGCATGATTGTGTGAGGCACATGCGTTCAACTGCATTCCCTAACAAGGAATCACTTGACAACATTTTCATCGCCCCTGCAGGAGTGGTGCATGGGGTGTAGCAACATGGAACAGTTGCCCTGGGGACCACTTCCCTAATACCTGCAAAAATTGTGAAGCTTCACTCTGAAAGAGCTGTACCTTGCTTACTGCATATCTTAGGTGTGCAAAACCCTTTCCCTATTTTGGAGCACACTGTTTAACAGCTACACAAGACTGCAATGCATTTCCTCCAGCTGTTGGTTGATGGAGGAGGTATGACTGACACTGAAGAAGGCTTCAAGCATCAGCACCTTGTTGTCTAAAAGTCTTTCATACATTTTCTATGTAGCTTCCCACAGGCAGCTCCATGCAGCTCTGGCTCTTTCTCTCCTTCTTTCTTCCTTCTGTAGCTCTGGCTAGCTCCTTCCTGTCCCTAGCACAGCCACCTAACCCTGTCTGTTCCTTTGTACAACGTCTGACCCTTTCTGTCCCTCACACAACCTCCTGTCCCTCCCTCCTCAGAGCACAGCCAGCAGACTCCAACTGATGACTCTACCATCTAACTCACTCTTTTATCACACCTGTACCTGTGAGGGCAAGGCTGCTCCCACTCTTTGGTAATTAACACTGCTGCAATATATCAGGGGCAAGATTGCCTTCAGCACTATCTCGATCTGTCCTCCCACAGCTGGTATATCAAATTGAACTCCAATCTCCAGTCAGCACCAAAATATCAAACAGCTCCCTGGGAAATATCAGCAATGGAGCCAAGGAGTGGGGAGTCTCTCCCTCCCACCAGAGCCCAGCAACCACACAGAGCCACTGCTAACCCCACCATCATCCTGGCGTGATCAGGGTGGCACCACAGCCCTCCCCTTCCACAAACTAGGAAGATGTGCCTGGTAAACCTGGTGGCTCTGGGCAAGGCCTTCTGCTCTCCAAGGCCCTCCTGGGCAAGCAGAGCAGAGCAGATCCTGCTGGACCCTGCAGTTCCTGAGCATTACAGAAGGTCACAGAAGGACCATGCAGTGTTTGCCTGGGCAAGGGGACCTTGGGAGTTGGGGCAGAACTGCAACTTGGTTGCAGAGACTCTGTATTTCCTCAGAGAAATCACTCTTTCTCTCAGGGATGCTTTAGGAGAGTGTTATTACAAAAAATACTACTAATTCCCTGAAAAACACCAAGCTGAAATCAATCCCAGAAACTTTCCCAAGATCAATAGGTTTTAATGAACACTGAAAACATACACAGTAGCAACCACGGGCAAGTACCCGGAGACCAAGCTAGAGTAATAAATTGCACCTGCTCCAACACTTTCCTGGCAGGAAAAAATTGACATATCACTAAGCAGGCTGTTGCTCAGCTCCAACACCCACAGGATCTGAGGAACCACAAGATGGGTGACCCACATGGTGACTTATCAGAGCAAAGCACAGCCAGGACACAATGCCAGATCTGCCCCCCACAGAAGGGCTGGGTTTTGGCAGCTCTCAGCTGACGGAGCAGCCCAGACCACAGAGTCAGTCCTTTTGACGGAGCAATGTGGCCACAGAAATCAACTGCAAGTTCAAGGGGCCGCTTCCTACAGTAAAGGGTCCTGGTACAGCCTGTTTATCTCTCAGAGGGTAAAAAGAATATTTAGTCATTTGTTTCAATCATCAAGTCACTTTCCTAGTATTCACCCTGGGAAAAACTTTAATAAGTTAACTCTTTTCCTAGCTGTTATTATTGATGGAAGAGAGACAACAGTGTAAAATTAAACCTTACCGTTAACAGAGCAAAAAACTTGGTTTATGTCTTTTACAGTGAAACCTAACATTAGGTGTGCTGTTCCATCATGAATTTTCCAGAAGACTTGAGCATCACATCCTATTTTTTCCCATGAGCTATGATTCAGACTTTCACTTTCTGGTAAATTCCCTGAGTATTTGATAATCAAATGCAACTTCTGTTTTGTCAGGTAAGCAGCCTTCCTCGTTCTAAAGCACCAAATTCTTTTTACATGAAACAGGAAAGGAATTCACTTCTAACAGTGACCCCGCAATTCCATTTTACAATTTAAAATACAATTCCATTTTACAAATTAAAATTTTGGAGCAAATGAACCAGTTTTCCAGGATTTAATATCTGATATTATTTCCATGTACAAAACAATTCAGAAGATTTTACTGGTTGAACCCCTGTAACAGCACATATCATAACAATGTAAATATGCAAAGGATCTTATTACAACCATTACACTTTTCTCATCAAGCTCATTCTGTACCACTGTGTTAAAGACATCCAAGTATTCTTAGGTGCATGTACAATGCAAAAAGTAAATCAATACCCCTTTTAATGAATCCCTCAAAAAACTCTCCCTCTCCCCAATCATAGAATTGTTTAGGTTGGGAAAGACTATGTTCATCGAGCTGAACTGTTAACCCAGCACTGCCAATTTCACCACTAAAAACCATGTGAAGTACCACATCCACATGTCTTTTACATACCTCCAGGGATGCTAAACTCCACCACTTCCATGGGGAGCCTGTTTCAGGGCTTGACAACCCTTTCAGTAAAGGAATTTTTTATAAATCCAATCTAAACCTTCCCCAGTGCAACCTGAGGCCATTCCACTTGGGACAAGAGACCAACCCTCAATCCGGCCACAACTTCCTTTCAGGTACTTGTAGAGAGTGATAAGGTCTCCCCTGAGCCTCCTTTTCTCAGGCTACACAGCCCCAGCTCCTCATAAGACTTGTCCTCCAGACCCTTCATCAGCTCCGTTGCCCTTCTCTGGACACAGCACTTCAATGTCTTTGTTGATGTGAGTGGATCAAATCTGAACACAGGATTCAAGATGCAGCCTCAACAGTGCTGACAATCCCTACCCTGCTCCTGGCTGGCCACATTATTCCCCGTACAGGCCAGGTCACCATTGGCCTCCTTAGCCACCTGGGCCCACACTGGCTCGTGTTCAGCCACTGTTAATCAGCACTCCCAGATACTCTTCCACCAGCAGCTTTCCAGCCACTCTGCCCCCAGCCTGTAGCACTGCCTAGGCTTGTTGTGACCCAAGGGCAGGACTCGTCACTTGGCCTTGTTGAACCCTCACACAACTGGCCCCAGCCCATTGATCCAGCCTGTCCAGATCCCTCAGCAGAGCCTTCCTGCGCTCCAGCAGATCAACACTCCTGCCCAACTCGGTGTTGTCTGCAAAATGACTGAGTGCACTTTATCCTCTTGTCCAGATCATTGATAAAGATATTAAATACAACTGGTGCCAATACTGAGCCCTGGGGAACACCATTTGTGACCAGCCATGAACTGGATGTAATTCCATTCACCACCACTCCTTGGGCCCTGTCATCAAGCCAGCTTTTTACTCAGGCATCCTCATGCCACTATCTGTGTTTTAAATTACTCGAATACTTATTAACATCTAAATTCAACTGAATTCACTGGGAATTTGAAAATCAAGATATTTCTTTAGGTGCTTAAAAAGGATTTGTAAAGTAATGCCATATATCCAGATTTCACTATTTTATCTACAAAACTTGTTATTCAGAAGTAAATAAAATTACATAAACCCACTTCTTTTTAACTAAAATTAGTTTATATTTTGAAAACTCAACAATTAACAACGTTTAGTTGCATTAATAACTCACTCTCCAGAATGCTTCAAAAGAAAAATTAAATTATATTAGATTATTTTTAATAACTTGTAGACTTTAAAAGTGCCCTGTTAAAAATGAAAGGACTACAGAATAAAGGTAGCAAATGCACACATCCAATGCTATTAAAAGGCAGACACATGAGATCTCATGTATCTTGTGCCATTTGTAAAAAGGTTGTTTTATTATCAGTGTAACTAATCACAATGAAGACATCTCTTACAATCAAAGACATTATAATGAATTTTCTTTACAGCTACAGAGAAATGGGATTTGCTGTTCCATATCAAACTAGAACAGGCTGTATAAATTCTTCTTCATATTTATTATTAAATGTAACTTTTATCTATAAAATCAGCCATGAAATATTAAAAACTGAAACAACAGAATTTATATCCTTTACTTAATTTAGTTTAAACGGTCTATTCACTAAAGAGAGGGGGGAAAAAGGTTACATATGTATTAAAATGTGCCCTCCCCTATCCCCCATAAGCGTTTCCATTATAAACCACCTAGTTTTTGGAATTTATAACTCAGCTGTAAAAATCCACTTCATATGTAAAAGTTGGTATACTTTTCCTTTTAAAAATTAAAAAAAAAAATCAGTTTCAGGAGGAAGGCAAGAAGAATGTGAGAGGAGAGAAGGGGAAAAGCAATTAGCTTAAGAATTTTAACCCTTGGTCAGTTCAATCAGTTGGTATGAGCTATCTGTTGTGATTCAGATACATCTTCCCACCCCATCCCCTGAAGAACCATTGGTCAGCTGGCTGCACAAGAGCCCCTGGGCAGATGGGAGCCAGGAACTGGCCTCCAGTTGCTGCTGACCTGTCAGGTTCAGGCTATCTTATCCTACTGCTATCTCCTGAAGTCAGCTGTACAACTGGGAATTGGACAAATGGAAAGTAAGTCAGAATAGCAAAGAGCATTAAAATCACCTGTGTCAGAGAAGAGACAAGACAAAACATATCAGCATATCTTAAAAATGACAAATATACAAAACAGCCAGTAAAAAAATGGTTCTCACAATAAAAGGATATAAGACTTGAGAATTCAGGAACTAGAGATTGGACAACATACAGTGCAACGAAAACTGAACAGAAAAATAAGGGCAGATAAAAACAATCAGAAGTTCACAGAAGGATTAAAAGGGTCTTGTTTAAGACAGCATGCCAAACAATCCATACGTAAAATGGCAGATTCCAAAATGAAGCATGAAATAAGGCAACAAGAGACAAGCAACCTATGACCTTAAGGTGCAAGCTACAACCTTCACTATTTCCTGCTAGCAATATCTTACTTTCAACTTTTTCCTAGAGCACAACAGCAAAATCTACCTTTCTTTTCAAAGTCCCCATCTTACAGTCTGAAAGGAATAGAAAGAAGCAGCAAAGGAGTAAAACATTGCATTGGTTGTCATAGTGCAGCTGGTGAGTTGGATGAGCTGGCAGGAGCAACAACCAAGCTACACCAAGTAGATGCCTGCAGACACTGCCTCAGGGGCACCAGGGAACCTGGCAAAAACCTCAAGTCCAGAGGTGTTCCCATGTGCCTCAGGTGATGCTGCACTCTTGCTTAGAGGAAACCACCAAGGCCATGTGTTCAAACATAGTCTTTATTTAGTCTTCAGCTAAGTTTATTCACCAGAAAAGCCTCTCTCGGCAATTCTTTAACTACAGCACATGAGGACTATGTACCTATATTGCAACCCATTCCCACAATACAAATAAGTAACATTTAGAAATTCATTGGTTCTCTACCATGATTCAGGCATGAAGGTAGTCACAGTTTTAAAAAATAACCTTCACAGGAAGATCTTTCAGTGGACTGGATTAATCTGGCATACAGGGACAGCAGAAGATATTTCCAAAATATGCATAAAAACCAAACACAGAAGAAAGACATTACCTACACACCCTCCTGCCACACTCTCAAAAAAAGTACATGAGGAAAAAGAATGAATGTACAAAGTATGAATTTTAAGGATCTATTAGACATTGATATCATTCTTTATTTTGATATAGCTTGATTTGCAATAGAGACAAACAATGAGGAACAACAAAAAGAAGAGAAAATTTGTGCTCTAAGGCAAATGTATCCTTAAAACGACCAGACTCAAAGAGCAAAGGCTGCAAATGTAAAATCAGTTACCAGTTTATGGAATTTATGTCAGATCACCAACAGGAAAAAAGAAGGGCAAGGCAAGGCTGAACAAAGCAGCAAGAATCCTCTAAGGGATCAGATGGTCCCGTGGCACAAAAATATGCACTCAATTCCCAAAATTCAACAGTCCGAAATCACTCGTGTCTGTATCTACCTGGTATGTTAGCCCCTACTGTACTGCCCAATGTCAAGATTTAAAATGTCTGTATCAGAAAGTGAGACCTGGAGTTTTAGGTACTGATACCTCCCATCTGATTCAGAGAGGGAACAAAAAAATCCAGTTCCTTCTCAACCAGCATGAGACAGCCCCTAAGCTAGAGAAAAACAGTGAGCACAAGTCCTAAGCCCAGAAAACGAGAGCTGCTAAATCTGGCAACCTGGAAAAAAGACACTGACTCTGCAGAGCTGCTGCCACATCATTTACTACTCCCAAACCTGAGAAGTCTCGTTCTTGTACCTAGGGCACACCTGCAGCGTGAGCACCCCAAAGCAGGTACCCAAGCAAAGCCTCCTACTCCTCCAAACCGACTGCAGCTGCTCCATAACTTGGTGTCCACCAGTCCTGAAAACAGAGCCTGTTCAGGCCTGCATGTCTCATCCAGGGACTAGGAATCTTTTATCAAGAGTCACTAAAATCCACATTCACTCTAGGAATAGTTTTATACTTCACGTCAAAAAATGCAGACTATGAGATTATTTCATTTGAATTCACTGTATTTATTAGAATTTATTATCAAAATGTATTCACTACAAAAATATATATTGAACAAATATGAGAAAACATTTATTAATTGTTCTACCTGGCAGTTCTTATTTAGTGGAAGGTCACCAAAAAATCATTAGGAATGCTTTCAAGAACTATTCAAACAAACACTTCTAGAAGCAAAACCTCAACAATATGGTTTTTAAGAATAAAGCATATTTTACAAAGTACTAGAATTTGGGGGCATACTACTCCTCAAAATGTGCCTTTAAATTACCCCTGTTTGGAATGACTGGCATGACTGTATTAGTCACACATTTTAACATTGCTTTATCCAGTCAGCTCCCTAAATCATTAAAAAAACACACGACTGAGCTTCAGTTGACCTGTAGTGACTCCTATGTGTACTCTGAAAATTAACACAAGCACTGAATGCTACTAATCTTCAACTTGTAATAACTCATCAAAGAATACTGCCCTGTAATTCACAACAAGCTAAAATCATAGCGCTGAACTGTGCATTTTCAAACAAGTGGTTTATAGCTCTAGATTTAAAATGCAAAGTTTCCATTATACTTAATAATTAAAATGCATGCTGTGTTATGGTTACATTTGGTGACTGGATTAGTAGTACCCCAACTGAGTTAAACAATGCCTTTTTCCTATTAGAATTCATATTACCATATTGTCTATTTGTTTAAGAAAAGGAAGAAAAAAAGCACAGCAAGGAAGAGGGAATAAAAAAGAAATATGAATATCAAACATACTGAAAGACAGTGAGGACCAAGAGAGAAAGAAGACCTGGTATCAGCAAAATATATGCTAGCTGAAAGCAGAAAAGCTGAAATATCTGTGCATTTAAAATATGAAAACTTTTAATAAAAAGAATATTCTCCCTTTGTCAATAAGGGTTCTCATTCAAAGTGAAGGGAATAAAGCTCAGTTTGTTTTCCTATATGCAGTTGCTACAATCTGAGGGAATACAGACATCACTGTCAAAGAGCAGACTCTTTCAGGCTGTCAACTTCTTAATCAGGGTCTGACTTCACTGGAAAGTGTGAAATTATGTAATTATTTATGCTTTGCAATTTTGACAGTTTAAACAAATCCAGCACTATGAACATCATCTTTTATAATGCAAAATTCCTACTGCAATTGTGTTTTAGGGAATATACTTTTTTCCCCCTGTGCTTTCTAGGTGGTTTATTCAAAAACAATTTAAATATTATGTGAAGTATTCCTTTTCTCCCAAAACAGATCCCATAGAGCTCTAGAAACATAACTTATAAGGATGAAAAATAATTGAAAAATAAAGTAAAACTTAAATCATGGCCACAGTGACTTCAACTGAAGTTTTCTCAGCACTGTCAGTTAAATTGCCACCCAAAACTCTCTAATAGCAAGACTAAAGACCTTTGAATACTTACAACAAATGTAAATAATATTATTTGACCCAAAAAAAGACATACTCCTTACAGTCCTGCACTTCCATGCAACGTTTAAGTATAAACTTCAGAGATTTTGTTTTCATTTCAAGTATATTTTAATTATCTTGGGTACCAGCAGCAGATACAAAGACAAGTTTGTGTGCCTGAAAGCTCACCTTCTTCTCCCTCTGTTGTAACTGGCTTAATATATTGCCTCTGCCCGTACGTCAGCTCCTCAGAACCCCATACCCTTAGAGGGTAAATACCCTCAGCATACAAAATACAAA
This sequence comes from Chamaea fasciata, assembly GCF_029207755.1. Taxonomy (NCBI): domain Eukaryota; kingdom Metazoa; phylum Chordata; class Aves; order Passeriformes; family Sylviidae; genus Chamaea; species Chamaea fasciata. The sequence goes on along the minus strand of NW_027094086.1, from coordinate 58,675,305 downwards.
GATACACATTCTCTGAAATAAAACTTTATTTAACACTCCCCCCCAAAATACACTTTGCTGAAATCAGCAACATCTAAATTCATGATGATGTGAATAAGGAAAAAGAGAAAGCATTCCTGCAAGTCAACCTCCACCAGCAAAGTTCAGCATGTTACTTACCTGGAAATGAAACCTGAATAGCCTGACCAGAGCTAGCAAAATGCACTGTCACATTTTCACTTATCCTCTCCAAACAACACCTTCTGCACCCAACGACCTTGTGCCCAGGAAGGATTCTTGGGGTTTGACAGAAGGAGCTCGTTGTATCTCATCAGATGTCTGCTCCAGAGCAGCTGAAGGTCAACACCAGACCTTTGTCAACTTTCTCTTCAGTCTCTTCCCTCCTCAGGTTGCCATCCCTGTTGCCAACTCTTTGGGTGACATAAAGGAAAGGAGACAAGCAACAAAGCCTATATACAACCCTCTGCAGGTATCTGAGGCACTCACAAAGAAGTCCAAGCAATACTTGTCAAGAATTTCTGAGCTACCTAGATTTAGAATGGCACTGAAATTCACAAGTCTGCATTTTTGACACTTAAAGTCTAGTGAGAAACAACTAAAGAAAAAAAAGAGCAGTTTTCTTCATAAAACATATCTGCCAAGTTCCCAGTACCAGCAAGTAACAACACTGTATTATAAAGCTTCTGCTCAAGAATGAACCTGTTTTTTGAGGTAGGATTTTGACAAAAAAATACATAAAATCCAATTTTATTTCTTTGGTTTTGTATACAAAAATTATGAAATGGAGAGCTTGGGTCAGGTTCTGATTTTGATCATTCTGACACAAACTGAAAAAATTCTGTTAAACTAAATAGAAATATTCCCATTTATAGTCAGGTAAATAACATCAAATTCTAGTCCCAGGTTTTCTTTCCTTCCTGATTAAATTACATTAATGTACACTCAAAACAAAGCAACTACTGCTATCCCTGTTTTTTCCAGGAGAATAACTTATCTGTTAAAAAATACTACCTGGACATAAACATAAAGTCATAAGGGTTCTTCACAAGTCTGTCACCTATCTGAAGCCTTGCAACAGAGAGGCTTTTAGCAGCATCACGGTATACGGACACCAACATATCATCCTAAATGTAGAGCAGAAGTCAACCTGCTTCTGTGAGGACCTATAGGCCATAGTTTCTTCCTAAAATACTTTTTATTAACTTGATATGTACACGAGACAGCAAACACCACAACACTCAGCATTCTTACACGGAATGTACCAGAAAAAGGCTCAACAACTAAATATTGCATCTTCGTATTCTTGCTAAAAGGTTTGACATGGTATTCATTGCCATATTATTCCTAATTAGCAGTTTAAGCTTGTTAACAAGAACAGTTCATTTAAGGTAAACAGGAATTATCTCTCCATTGTATAGGTAAGACTTGTAAATAGGACAGCTGATAAATTCTAAGATGAGAGCAACTAGGAAACTATTCATTAAGGCTTGGGTTATAAATTCAAAACATGAAGCATAACATGCTTAAAGAAGAAGGTTTTATTTTTAAAAGCATTCATTAGGCTCTCATCTTTAGGACTCAGACTTGTAAATAATTTAAAATGAAAATGCAAACAACAGGCAGGGGAAAAAAAAACAAATGCAATTCAAATCAGTCCATTGTTGTACCAATAAAACTCAGAACAATAGAAACTAAGCTGGCAGATTTTGAAGACAACATCCAGAAAACATCTTTATGTACTGTATCTTTGAACTGACACATTGTGCTAGCACTGGCTCCAATTAAAAAAAAAAAAAAAAAAATTTAACTCTGACTTGTAGCAGCCAGGCTTTGCCCAGTAAAGGGGCACATGCTGAACCAGTAACTTTTGGTATTCACTGCACTTTATTCTGGAGATGCCAATGCAAACAAAAAAAACAAGTTGCAGTTTATCAGTGCTTTTAGATTTTATATTTACCCATTCTGACTTTCAGAAATGTATATCCTATTAACAATTTATATGACACAGTGCAAGAACTTCCCTTTAAAGATTAAGGTAAAGCTCAGTTTGCCTCACATGGGGAGCATGGAAAGAAACAGCCTTTGCTTCACTGACATTGAAAATGGAAAGTGAAGAAGACAAAAGTAACAAATCAAACAAAAAACCTAAAACACAAGGATCACTGCAGTTCTCGCTGTGTATTCAGTGTTCCAAATCCAATGTCGATACATCCCTGCAGAAAGCATGTTACATACACACCAAGGAATCAGGAAAGTGCAACATTTTGCCTTCACTGAATGTAGGGAGTTTGCTAGCCTTTTCTCAAGGACTTGGAACAATCCAACTTAAATATTCAATGTCACTAAAACATTCAGTGGAAGACAAATGTGCAATGGGAATTTCTTTCTCCAGGTTAAAAGACCACATGGCATTGCAAAAGGCAAAAGTGTCGTACTCCTATGCCATGGTTCTTGTGCAAAAAGATGTGCATAGGTGCTGGCTATCCCAGGAACATCAAGACATGCTCCTCAGGAGCCTTCCACTTCCTGTTTGCACCCCATGCACCAGGAAACCTGACATCTGCATGGCTGCAGAACATTGAGCAGAAATCCCTGGCACACCCAGTGAGCTCTGGGCATGCAGCAGGGTGTGACTCAGCTACAGCACACACAGCCAGTACAGGGCTTTCCAGAGGCACCAACTCTCCAGGCAATACAAGAGCAGCAAGCCTCATGCTTCCACATGTGAAACAAGATGGAAACGTCACCCCAGTCCACACTCCTCCCTCCAACACGGAAGTGGGTGATGCCAACATGCTACACACACCACCAGTAGAGGCAAAGTAAAACTCCTCCTGATTAGGAGTCCTAAAGATGAACTATCTCATGTTCATAGCAAATGTTTACGGCAAACATTTAAATAAATCCAATCTAATCCACTGAATGGAAACAGGTAAAGGTCACAGGCTCTTCCAAAGTGAGCCCAAGCCTGAAAAGAGAGAACTCACATATGTAAAGCCAAACCAGAACTCTTGAGGCCATTCAAATGGCAACACAATAATCTGCCTTTGATTAAATCAGAATTCTTGTCAGGACCTCCATACTTCCCAAACTTCTTGCTGGAATGTTTCCTACAGAAAAGCTTATATGCCAGGTACCTGTATTGATTCCATTAAAAAAAAAATCACATGAAACAATAATTTCCATACAAAATGATGACTTGGTGTTACTTTTCCACTAAGTTTTGTTACTCCTTGTAATTCCAGTGGATTCAAACATTTATATGTATTTTCTTTGTCTTGCTACCTGTATTTTGGAGAAGAATTCTTGAAATTCCAAAGATGGGGCTAAGAACAGCAAGAAGTTTTATAACTACAAGGAGACAAAGAAGTAACAGCTAGACAAGCAACTATACAGGCACTGTAGCAAAATACTAACCTACAGAGATGTATACATTCAGATCTACACACTGAAATACTGTGTACCCTAACTCTGCACACCTCCCCCCAGACCACTGCATATGCCATACACACCAGCAACTTATATGTCTAGACTCAGAAAGACAGAGGCAATTAAATTTTATGCCTGTACCACTAAGGATCAAAAAACCTTAAGAACACTCAGAGCCTCACTTAAACAAAACCCATACAGTAGCTCAGTAGACTACTGAGAAAAAAGGTCAGCCTGTTGTAGAACAAGCAAGCAAAACAAAACAAAGCAAAAAAAATAAAAATAAAAAATTACCAATCAACAGCTCTGCTAACACAGGACTAAAAAGCAGTCGCGATCATGCATTTTATTTCTGGAGCATCATTAGTGCCTGTTTCTAAAAGGCACTTAGGTCATTTCTTTATAAGGATGTGTGTGAATTGGGTAGTACAGACTGTAGTATTCCGTTCCCTACTGAGGAAAAAAGATAGCTAGGTTTCTTTCTGCTATAAAGCTATAGAATGCTGACATAAGTTTGGGACACAACTTTCTCCCATCTTCACATGTTGAAGAACTGAGATTAAGTAAAATATGAAAACTTCCACATACATTTAACATTAACACCTACAATGGGCTACAGACTGTTCTGTCACTACTGACTCTTCTCTGGCAGATGGCAGAAACAGGACTAATGGCATTCACAACTGCAGAACGGGAAAGCATGTATGATTTCCCTGTTTTAAACATACAACTCCTTTCTGCAAAGCAAAAAGTCACCTTTGGAATTTCTGCAGGTGAAAAATTGGAAATTACGAGAACATCTTTAAGTTTTTTGCTTCTTCACTAGTTTTATACACGCATGCTAATAAACAATCTCAGTTTATGTGTTAACACAGCCCATAATGACCAAAAAATTTAAAAATTCCAGTTTAGAAGTAGGTACAGGCATATTTAAACTTTCATACATGTTTGTGTAACCATGTAAGAATGTCCACTGCAAAAGCAAACAGACCAAAGATAAAATCACTCTAATGTTACTGGAGAGATTTTGCATGAATTTTGACACCATGGGCCAGGCAAGATTTAAGGAGTTTGAAATGTCAGGTCCCATGCAACCCTACTCCTAATTCATTCTCTCCAAGACATCCATGGATAAGCCTATGCCTGTTAGTACTAAATATTATACTTGCCTGAGAGATGTTGGCCAATTCTCCCAGGCAACCAGCAACAGGAAAACACAAGCCTTAAGCTGCACCAGGAGGAGTTTAGGCTGCACATGAGGAAGAGTTTCTTCACATAAAGGGTGATTAAACATTAGAAAGGACTGCCCAGGGAGGTGATGGAGTCACTGTTCCTGGAGGTGTTTAAGGAAAGACTGCACTTGGCACTTAGCGCCATGCCCTAACTGACATGGTTATGTTGGGTCAGAGACTGGACTTGATCTCAAAGGTCTTTTGAGAAAGAACCCAGTTGATTCTGTGATCACAGGTGCTCATTTCCTTCATGCCTTTGTGTCCACCAAGAACCGCTGTATTGCTTCTGCTCCTTCCACTAATGTTGCAGGGGAGGAGTGGTGCCTCCATGCCCTGGCTGCTGCTGGCCAGGCACTGCGCACTGGCTGGCTGTGCTACCCCAAGGTGGCAAGGCCAACACAAAAAGCTTTCTGGGGTAGAAGAATAACCACAAATGCTCTGCTGAGCAGCTGCTGACAATCTGTCAAAGTGAAAGCACCATTTCCATTTGACTCCTCATGCAATACAGAGTGCACGAGAGAGACCATTCTGCCGCACGTCTGGCTTTGTGAACTGCTGAAGGAAACACAGCCACTACATCTGTTCAATCATATCATCTTGTCTTTCTCCCCAAGCTTTCAAAAGATTAAGTTACACTCCAGATTTCAATCTAAAAGGTCAACTTTTTAGTACCTTTAACATGCACCGTAATACCAAGGCATTCATTTCAATGAATGACTAGACCAGGTGTATCTGAAACTTATGTTTTTATTTGACTGATGGGTCATCCATCCAATGAAGCCTTTCTGCTTTCCTGAGAAAGAGAGTATTTAAATTCTAAACCACATTAGGAAATTCAAACATAGGAGCCACCAAACAACTCCAGTTCAACCACATTTCATGTGCCAGTCTGTCTGTAAATTCCATCTCACGCACAAAACCCCAACACGGTACACATTCAAAAAACTTAAAAACACCACATCCTAGGCAAAGCAAAGCTACCCCATTCTAATGTTGTGCACACTAACAAGAAAATGCTGTTCTTCACTACAAAAGGTTGGGTTTAATGGAATACGGTGACTGACATCTCCTTCACACACATTCTATCTTCAAGTAAAGAGACAACACAGCTTAAATTTTAAATGCATTTCTAACAAAGAAAACTCTCACACAAATAAATTAGAAATCTTTGATGCTGTTACTATACAATAGTTCCTACAGAAGAATGATAGTAAAGGATTTAACTCATATCATTTGAATTGTATTTCCCAAAATGCTAATAAAACTGACATGTTTGAACATACTGAAAAAGTCACAGTCCATCATCGTCCTGTCACATCAGTGCATTTGACTTTTTTTAAAATGTATGGATTATACAATTACTGCCAGGCTCCATATTTTATCTATAAAAGCTACAATCTGATTATATGTCCACACTGAAATAATTTATGAAATAAGGATGGAATGACTGCAATGTTACTTTCATGATGAATGTAAGTTGCTGTGAATAGTGTAGGAGATTGCAAGAGAGACCCAACTGAGGCCTGTAATTGTCTACATCTTTCATGAAGAGGTGTGACCTGGGAAAAAATATAGATCCCAGCATCCAAACCTCCAGCCTCATCCAAATATCTTGATTACTCATGTTCTGATACAGGAATGGAAAATTTATAGTCTTCACATGCCACACCTTTGGGTTATTAAGGAGAGAATCACAAGGAATTACACACAGTGTTTAAATCGTTTGTTTAAACCGTCTGTTACGGTTTTTCACCAACAGAAAATCCACCACTGCCACTCTCACTCTTGCACTTCCAGATTTCCATTATTTACTACTCCCTAGGTGTTACCATCATGTTTAGTATCATATGGATGAGCATAAGCACGTGACAACACCAAGGTCTTACAAGTCTGCATCAGCACCACTACACAATGAAGCAAAGAGGGCCCAGGAAAACAGAAACAAAACCTTTAACTTTATAAATTCAAAGATCACTACTAGCTACAGCATTCAGATCACGAATGTTTTTTCCCTCCTCCAACTAACACTATGCTTAATATTAACTTTGTGGTTCACAGGCCACACTAGTTATTTGAAGGAGCAAATGAAAACCTTTCATATGGACTCAAACTAAACAAGACAGAACACAGACTCATAGAAAGGCTTGGGTTGGAGGGGACCTTAAAGATCACCTAGTTCCAACATCTTCCACAAGCGCCGGTTGCTGAGAGCCCCATCCAACCTGGCCTTTAACAATTGCAGGGATGGGCCATCCACAACCTCCCCGGCCAACCTGTGCCAGTGCCTTACCACCCTCACACTAAATAATTTTTTTCTGCGTAATGGACATATAGGTGATAACCTATCCCTCAAAGGCCACCTGAATTAGTAGTTTTGGTTTAATGATATCTCCTACTGAAGACACACACCCCTCAGAAGTGTACTAACATTGCTACATTGTTTATGGGACCGTGCCTTCCCTGCCTCAATCTGACAGGTTCCCAAAGAGTCTACTCTGACTCCCCAGATCAGACAAAATCACGTTGAAAATCACAAGACTCTGAGAGCACAGGAGGTGCTCATGAATCAAGAGCCTGACCTCCACAGGAGGGCATTAAACAAGCAAAGGGTCTGAAGTGCAAGTCCTACGAAGAATGGCTGAGGGAACTGGGATTGTTTAGCCTGGAGAAGAGGAGGCTCAAGGGAGGCCTAACCATTCTCCACAACCACCTGAAAGTAGGGTGAGGCCAGTTGTGGGTCAGCATCTTCTCCCAGGCAACCAGTGATAGGATGAGAGGACAAAAAGCCTTAAGCTGTGCCAGAGGAAATTTAGGCTGGACATCAGGAAGATTTTTTTTCACTGAAAGTGTGATTACACTTTGGAACGGACTGCCCAGGGCAGTGACGGAGTCACTGTCCCTGGAGGCGTTTAATGAAAGACTGGATGTGGCACACAGTGCTGTCTGATGACGAAATGTTGTTCACTATATCAGAGGTCTTTTCCCACCTAACTCTGTAACTCCGTAACTGCTCTGCCTGGTGACTGAAGCACAATAAAGAGAAAGCAGCTACACCCCTTCTTTTATCCCTTGTAAGAGCCACGTACAGAGCTCCTGCAGCCACGCGCGTCGTCCCTCACCGCCAACCGCTGCACTTCCCAAAGCTCATCCCCGCTTATTCTACAGCAACCTTCGGGAGAGGAGGGGGAAGTAAGAAACAGAGAGGGTTCGGGCGGCCGAAGCCAGCCAGGGCAGCGCCAAACTCCACACCCCGACACGCCCCAGCTCCCTCCCCGGACCGACCCCGCCGCGCCTGCGCAGTCGCCGCCGCGCCAGCAGTCCCCGCTCGGCGGCTCGGGGGAGTTGCCCAGGGCTGTCTCCGCGGGGCGGTGGCTCCATGGGGCCGACACCCACCGCCGCCACCACCGTGCCCCGCTGTCGCCACAGCCCCACCGGAGCGGGCCCCGCACGTGCGCACCGGCCCCGGGGAGCTGGGCGGAGGGCGGGGGGGAACACAAGGAACGGGGGAGGAGCCCGGAACACGCGCCAGCCGGAACCGCGCAACGCGGTGGCGGGTAGCGCGGGTCTCCACCCCGCTTGGTTCTCTTCCTGTCTCTCCCTCCGTCCCCGCTGCCGCTGCCCTCGCCCTCGCCCGCGCCCTCTCTCTCCTTTCCCTGCCGCCGCCCGCCTGCGGCACAGCGGAAGGGAAGACCCCCACGGCCCCGGGGCCGGCTGCGGCAGCCAATGAGCGCAAAGCGTGCTCTTCCCGCCCTCGGCGCCCCGACCAATCGGCGAGCAGCTAGGGACGAAGCAGGCACCGGATTGGCTCGGCTCTACGCCACAACCCGCCCGCCCACCCCCAAAAAAAAAAAAAAAAAAAAAAACGACGGCAGCGCAGAGGCCCAAAAAGCCCGAGGGGAGACGGTGACGCGGCGACCCCGTGAGCCCCCCTCGCGAGGGCCAAGGCAGCGGCTCGCCTCGCGCCGCTGCGCGGCGAGACCGGGCGCCCGCGCCGCGGCGGGCAGCGCTTACCGCGCGGGGGGAGCCGAGCGCCTCCGCTTGTGCTGAGCCGTGTCACCAGTGGCGCGCCGTAGATCCGTCGCTCTGCGTCACGCCCGGCGCGCGGGGGGCGGGGGCGAGGCGCGCCACGTGATGCGGCGGCGGCGGCGGGGTGGGAGCCGGTGCGGAGGCGCCGCTCGTGCCGTCGCGGGCGCGAGGGGCCGCGCGCCCAACGGCCGGCGCAGCGCACGCACGCGCCCGAGCCATCTTGCCCTGCCCTGCCCTGCCCTGCCCTGCCCTGCCCTGCCCTGCCCTGCCCTGCCCTGCCCTGCCCTGCCATCGTCGCTGGCTCCGGGCTGCTGTCGGTGCCCGCATCCCGGTAAGGGATGGTCCCAAAAGCAAAGACGGAGCCCCGAGGGTTTTCCCGGGATGCGCGTGCCGGTGAGGCCGCAGCTTCGTGCGCCTGCCGGCCACCCGAGAGCATGCGGCGCTGGCAGGAGACAGCGGGTGCGGTTTTGGGGCTTCCCGAAGCTGCCCGTTCCTTGGTGCGTGGCCTTACTGTGGCCTCGGCCCCTACGGCAGCCCGCGCGCTGGGCTGCGCCGGTGTAACCTTGGGCCACGCAGGGCTGGGCATAAAGCTGTGCTTCACATCCTCAGCCTGCATCGCACTGCAGCGAGATTTGGATGTGGTTTGTTGGGAAACCTGTTCTGGAGAAGGGGGAAACAAGACCTTGCCGCAGAGCCCGCAGCTGTTTACGAGGGTTGTCAGTCGAAGGGTGCCGACACTCCAAGCTATATTAAAATAATCTTCAGGGAGTGCAGTTCAAGAGAGAAACACTTGAAAAAGGCAGGAGGGGTGTATAGAAACAATACAGTGTAAAGTACTTCGTATTTTATAAACTCAGGATGATGAAACCCTACGTTCTTTCCCTCTTCCTTAAGCCAAGTCACATGATTAAGTATAACATCAAAGCAAAGAAGCAACGTGTAAAGAGTCTTCAGATGCCTGTGGTGAAATGCAGTTGCTTTTTCACTGTTGCTTGCGAGTTTTAAAATGCAGATTTCCCATTTATTTCCAGATTACACATTTTTTAGTAGACTATCTTAGTTAAACAGCATTTAGCACTCTTCAACGCCATGGCACGGAGACACAAAGAGAGAACATCTCTTCGGGAATAGATTTGCAGTTCATTGACTTTACAGTCACACAGTGTGCATGATGTTACCAGCTAGAAGTGACAATTTACAGTGCTATTCAGCCAGTTAGTCACTGGCTAATCTGCTAAATTTATGGCGCAGCAATGCCAGTTCTCTTGTGGGTTGTAAAGATTGTAAGATTCGGTTGAAAACAAAGCAGTTGCTGTGGCCTGAGCCCTTCATTGAAGCAAAGTGGAGCACCCTGGACTTTACGAGTGTGTTGGGAAAGATCTGAAATGAATATACAAAATTTAAAACAGTAAAGTACCACCCAAAACATTGGTGAGAGAGGGCTATTTCCTTGTCCTGTACCTAAGGGTTATAGTACAGAATTTAATTGTTCTGTTTGTAATAGGAAATCCACACAGAATATGGTTAAATTTGTAGTAACGGTGTCTTTGGGATTTGAGATACATATTTAGATTAAATACTTTGAGAGTCTAGAGAAGCCACCGGCAGTTGTAAGAATAATACAATTACAAATAATCTGATTGTTCTAGATATTTTTTAGGATGGGGAAAAGGGGTACAACAACATTTTGATGTCCTTTAAGCAGTTTCTCTGCAGTTTCCTTTCATATGCCTTAGAAGATTTGTAGGTCTAGGTCTCAAGTAACGCCAAATGGGCCAGCCTGGTCCATCATTTATTTCACTGTTTGCTTACTGAGAGGAAACATACTGGAGAAGATGTGACTATGCAAACTGGAGTCTTAAAAGTTGAGACATTTCTAAGAAAATGAAGAGAGGCAGCATATTTTAGGAACAGCCTGAAGAGGGAGCCATTGGTATGGGACAACTAGCAGCTAAGACAGAATCACTAATAATCTAAGAAAAAATCATTCCTGTACCAAAAAAAATTAATTTTATTTTGTAATTATAAGCGGTATTTATTAAATGTTTACAGACATCCCTATATTTAATGTTCCAGCTTAGGTATATGCAGAATTCTAAAGTTGTGCTGAGAAGAGGTTCTGTGTTCTGAACTAGTTATGCTAATAAAAATATATTAGAATGCAGCTGAATAACTCCATGGGTAATTAAAAAGGATTTAATTAGTTGATAGATTAGTTTATCAGTGGATTGTAAACATAGACTGTATTTATTTGCTGACAGTATATGACACTAGGAATGATTCTGCATTTGCTATATTTCTACCACACCAAAACACTGATTTCACTAGAAATGTTACTCATTCCAAGAGTAGTACCAGTAATTTACTTAGCTGTGTAACTTAAAACTCTCCCTGTTTTTCCTGCTTAATATTCTGTGTTTGCTCCTGTACAGAAAACACACACAACCTTGTGGTCACTGCTACCAGAAGTCAGACATTCAGCAGAATAAAGGAAGTGACCATAATACTACTTACTGTCGCCCTGATTTTTCAGCCCTCTGATTGTTTTTCATTTCTACTGAAGCTTTCTGAGGCTTGTGACAAAAAGACTGGTGTTTTGTAAACATGCATTCCTTCCAGGGGGAAGGACAAATTGATGGACTTCTAAGCTGACCACTGGCGTCAGAGAAGTGTCACTCTCGGCCCCCAATCCCTGAACAGATTTCAAACCCCATAACAACCCCAAATCATAATAAACTTTCTCTCCTCACTTCTCAACTTGATGGGTGAGTGTGGATCTTTTGTGTCCTCTAGCGACAACTTACCAACTCTGAATCACGGGATTTCCCATCAGATTTGTTTAGAAGAAATAACCCCATGGCTCAATGATGATCTCATACATATATAGAATGTCACTGGGAGGCCCTCCAAAGGTCACCGTGGTGTTTGTAGGATATCAAGTTATCAACATCAACCTGGAAGGATTCCTTAACCACCACTGTTTTTTTCACAGAGTAGCAGATTGTTGAAGAAAAGTTGCATATATCTTCATTCTGCAGTTCCAGCTTCTAAGAAAACATGAAACAGAATAATTAGGATGTAGGCACCAAGAACATTTAAGTGTCAGTTACCTATTCATCTATATACACATGTATCTATACCTTCCTTTTTTAATGCAAGTTATTTTGCCCACTTTTCAAGGTGTGTGATTCAGGAAGCAAAGTGCAATATTCCCGTTTGACTGACCTGCTGCTGCACACTGTTCAAACTGATGGAATTTGGTTGAGTCAGCATCTTTGGAGGTATTTAAAGGATGCATAGACGTGGCACTTCGGGTTTAGTGGGGGACTTGGCAGTGCTGGGGTAATTGCTGGGACTTGAGAGGAAAGTTAATGTCTACACAAACTACTTGATGGGTGAAGGTATGGAAGGTATGGTCTTCAAAGTGCATTTTAATGTCTCTACTAACTTCGGGCTGCAGGTTTGTTGTAGAGCCTGGACAGATTGGCCCCTGAAAGAGACAAGGGTCTGCACAAGCCTGAGTTTCTGAGCTTTGGGGTAAAATATTAGTTCAGGGGGGAAATATATGATAGGCAGTTCGGGAAGACTGTACCTTTCTTGTGCCTTAGCCAAAGGGGAAAGGAAGAGGGCAACATGCAGCCAGGAGTTTGGGATAAAAGGAGGCTGCACCCTCCAAAACCTCAAGAGAGAAAACTTCGCAAGTGTGTGTCTCAGTGGACTCTCTCGCTTTATTCGAATAAAGTTGCAGGACTCCTCTGTCTCCTTTTTGGACATAAACCTCCAGCGTTTGTGGATTTTCCTGACAGACTCGATAAACGTCTTTTTTAAAAATGGGCAATTTCACTGAACAATTCTATGAATCAGCCATGGCCCTGTGATCCTGGTCCCTCGCTGGTGCAGCACCCTGTGATCCATGGTTCAGCTAGTTCCGGCACTGCCTCGGCCGAACGGCAAAACAGGTGGCTGTGGGCGGCTCGGCAGGGTCACAGAGGGACCAGGGCACTTCCAGCGCCACACCTGAGCACGGATGGGCTGGCTGAGGCCAGGTGGCTGCAGATCCCATGTGGTTTCGCGGGGAGCTGCCCCTGCGGAGGGAACCATGGCGGCAGTTCAGTGCCCACCGCGCCTGGTGTCCAAAGGGATGCAGAGCGAGCCTGCAAAGCCCCGCTCGGCCCGCGCCACTGGCGGGCAGCCGCGCCAGCTCTGGGAACCAGAGGAGGTGTGGCCGCGTCAGGACAGGGCCGCACCTTTGTGTCACCGAGGTCACGCTGCCCGTGGCAGCCGCACCCGCTCGTTCATTGAAGGCTGCACCTTCTGACTCACTTGGCGTTACCCGCTGGGTTCCCTGCCCAGTTGTGCCAAGGAACTTGTTTGAAGTACAAATAGTTTACCATTCACATAAACAAAATGCTGACCCGTTGCTTACTTAATTTAAATAACCTTTTGTTTATTTTTTTTTGTGATACAAAGAACGTTATGCAGGCAAGTAAAAATGTAGTATAAATTATGTGGTTTCTGAACTTCTCCTGCTACTATAAGTGCAATATAAATGTTTGAGAAAAATAAGAAGGAAAGCACCCAGGCTTTAAAGGAACGCTGACAAATTTTTTATAATTACATGAAATCTAAGGGAAAAAATTATTTTTGAGCTGTTTGAAGTGATTGGAAGGGGTTTTTGCAATTAATACTTTTATAGGAGTTTAAATTTACAGACAGAAGTTGCAAGAATTTGAAAAAAAAACAAGATCATGTTTGAAGTTGCCCCACTTAACAAAAGAAAGTACGAGTGACTGCAAATCCTTTCATTTGGCCCACAAATGATGCATTATCCAGGCCTAGTCTTGCCAGTAGTATTAAAGGCTTTCTATTCAGCCTGCAGCACAGAAGCGTGGGGGCCATGGATATCTGTCTGCATGTGCACAGAGAGGTATCTTCACAGAGACACTTGAAGAGTCACATGTGATCTTTCATCAAATCCTGAATAATCTGAGTTATGTTTCTCTAAAGTAAAGTTACAGTCCAGCTGAGGAGTGGTAAGAGAACTGTGTAACATCTGTGAGATATAAAAGTCTAGAACAGTAGTTATATAGCTGTCTGCTCAGTGTCACAGTAGGCAACATCTCAAAAATAAATAGTAATAAATTTATTTATTTAATAAATAAAAAATAAATAGAAATAAATAAATAGTAATAAATAATTATTACTATTTATTACTAAATAATAGTAATAAATAGTAATAATTATAGAAAGCAATTGTATATAAGCACCTAAACAACTAAACTGTTTCGCATACACGATACAAAACATGCAGACAGGAGACCTCACTTAAACCTCTGTGCATGCAGCTTTCTGGATACAAATATCAATATCAATATACCAATTAATCACATGTGGGATTTTTTTCCATGCTGACAAATAACTGACATTACTTGAAACACACAGGCAGAAATTTTACCCATGGATGTTATCTTTAAGTCCTCAGGCTGTTCCCTCCAGAAAATCACGTGTTAAGATACATCAGCACCTACAGAGCACTTCAGGTGAACATTGTTTTTCCTAGGCCCACACCACACTCTTTGGTGTGCACTTTGTAAGGGTGACTTGGCAAAGACGCCACTGACTGGCACTGCTAGCTTGTTCACCAGGAGTGAAGCTAGCACAGCATCTGTCATGGTTTTGTTTGCTTGTTAGTTTGTTTAAAATGGATCTTTCATTCCACTGTTTTTCAATACAAAGTGGACTGTATAAATTTTGGTGTCCAGAAGCCCCCCAAAAAGGCATCTTTAGAAAGGATGTACTTCCAGTATTTTACTGGTCCTTCCACTGTGATGAAATGAAACTTTATCTTTTGAAGTTGTCACTGGAATATCAGGGTTCCTGCCAAATTGAGAATGTTAACCTTACCTATGGAATTTGGTGCCTTGTCAGGAAGGCAATAATGTGCAGGAGACAAGTAAAGCAGTACTAACTCTTGAATTTCTAATTGTAAAAAAAGAGTGATGCAAACTTACATGAAATTCATGTGAGGGCTCTGCCACCACTTGTTTCTTCACACCAAAAGAGTGTGTCATGTTGAATATTTTCAGGTTTCTATAACAGAGATTTTACATTTTCAATTCTAAGCTCCCCTGCAGTTCCACAAATAAAAAGACTAGCGTGATATTTGGATTATTCTTACAGACATTTGAAAAAAAGAAAATTGTAACTGCATTGGAAAGATGGGGAACATGTAATTGGGGGATGTGTCATGTTACTTCACAGTGAGAGATAATGAAATGATTTTGAGACAGGTAGAAAAATCAACATTATCCTCAGATACATCTATAACATCTGGTTTCATTTAACTACAGATGTGTTTAAGTCTGTCTGAAGGCTGACTCTGCGAAACCTCCAAGGATTTCATTTTCTTGTACTCTGGGTTTTTGATAAAAATTCATTTAATTTTAAAAATAATTCATTGCAGTAAAATGAGAGTCATTTATTACCCTGTATTATCTGTTATGTGTGAAGATGTCCAACTTGCCAGAATTTACAGCTCTGGGACTGTATAATTAATCTCTTGCAAACTCACAAAGCAAGTTTCTCAAATAGACATATATCTCAAATACAAACATCAAGTCTAGTACATTATGCATCAATACATTAAGATTTAATGTTGTAGCAGATCAGAAAATAATATGCAAAAAAGTAGGCTACACGAAATAGAGATTTAATCCTTATTTTTCATCTCTACTAAGTCAACCTATTATCCACCTGGCACATGCATCCTAGTCCTGTTAGAACTACATCCACTGAAATAAGAATGTGTTTATACTGTTAGCTCTAAAGGAATAATTTTCTGGTTACACACTGAAATTCTTAAATGCTCGTCAAGTAGGGAATGTGACCATCTTTCTTTGCTGTTGGGATGCACATTATGCAGGGTGGACCTTAGAGCTTAAGCCAGGGGTTTTTTGGGCTTTTTTGCCCTCCCAAGAGTAAAATTTCTTAGCAAAAAGAATCCAAATTTCACACCTGTGGAATGGTGTTTGCACTTTCACTCATCTCTTTGAGTCCACAAAAAAACCACAGCTGTTGTTCCTGCCTTGAGGAGTAAGTGAATGTGGCATGTTTCACTCAAAGAACCTGAGTGAAATTGCATAACAAAATACAACCACATTTTCAGATAGTATTTGCAATTCTTAAAACTCTGTGAGAGCCAATAAAGTAACTAGGAACTATCTCCATTGTCTTCCATCCAAACAATACATTCCATGCACAACCAGCTGAAAACTGGGAGTTGTTGATCCTCCCATTACAAGAGACAATGACTTACCTCCTTAGAAAGTAGTGGAAATGTCAAAATTACTTCTAAGTGACTTCAGGAAGAAGACTCACACTGGTTCAAGTTCATAGTTGAAAAAGAATATGAAAAGAGGTTTCAAGATTGTATACCACAGTTCTCGTGTTGTTAGCAGATCATTTTGAAATTCCTGGTCTGTTTTAATGTAATCTAATGGAGCAACATTGCAGAAAAACCTTTGCTATATATTTGTCAAAATCATCTGCGAGGTGGAGGTGTTCCTCATACACTATTCTGAGGAATACGAGACAGAAGATCACTGAAATATTTGGCAGTAGAGCAAAATAGACAAATCTGCACTCTCTTAACAAGGAATTGTTCATATTTTTCTATTCATATATTTGTTTAAAGTACTTAATGACCCACCTCAGAAAGGGCATGTGTCTGCAGCTCCAAATACAGACATGCATGGACTTGGACACAATGATCCTTACGGGTCCCTTCCAATTCTAGATATTCTATGATACAAGATATAAACTTGAAAATCAGTTAAGCTTTGCCTTGGAACAATAAGTATTTAACTTTATGTGTTACTTGCAGCTGGAATGTTCCAGCAGAAACAAGGGGACTCCTAGGCCTCTGTATCACAGGTAAAGGCACAGTTGCACAATCTTCCCTGTCCGAACATGGACTATGAACATCCTTAACTAGCAAGGCATTTTATAACATGGTCATCTTATAACTCTCTACCAGGGAGACAGGCAGAACTTGACCAGCTATGTACAGGCACCTAGTACTGTTAGCTGTGCTCTGGGGTCTGTGAAACACTGGCACAGATTGTCTGGAGAGGTGGTTGGATGCACTGTCACTGGACACATTCAAGGTCAGCTTGGATGATGCTCTGAGCAGCCTGATCTACTTGATCCTGCTCATTGCAGTGAGCTTGGACTAGATGGTTTCCAAAGGTCTCTTCCAGCCCAAACAATTCTATGATTCTTTGATCCTTAAGGTCCTTTCCAACCTAAATCCTTTTATTATCCTATGATCCAGGTCTTGATATCTGTATCAAGCTTTCAGAGATATAGATGCTGCTTTTGGACATCCCCACAATGTTGCTTTCCCATTATTCAGTCGTTAGTAAGAAAAAACCTGAATCAGAATGGGCAAGATTTTTTTCTTTTTAAATCAATGACTGGATTAGATCTTGCAAGTGTACGTATATATACAGCTACATACATGCATCTGTAGACACGCAAATTATACATATGGTTTCTGTAGTTAGTTGGTCATGATTTGAGAATACCTAATATGCTCTGGCATGAGATATGGCACACCTAGAATAAGGCTAACAAATAGAAGCAAACTTTGATCCTATTTCTAACACTAGTTTTGTAGAGTTATATTTAATTTGCTGTGGGAACAAATAGCTGTTAGTGCAACCACAAAGAAACATTTCTAGAAATGTTGTATAACATTACAGACCTTAGAAAAATGCACAGCGTTTCTTTCTTTCACAAGGCTGATGAGATGCTGCACAAAATAATTTTAAAAAAAATTTAAAAAGGGAAAGACAGGGTGGATACTCATCCTTGAGCTAAGAAGGAAAGAGTAGTTCTCACTACCCCTGTGGGCAGGAGTTACTTTCCCAATGCTTTCTTTCTTTCATGGACAGGAGAATCTGAAATTGAAGTTTTATGCTCTTTCTCCCTTCTGGGACTGAAGGAGGCATGGAGATAGTCAACATAATTCAGTGGCCCCACTGTTTCACCCATATAGTTTTAACTTGACAGTAAGTGGCTATTTCAGAGCAGAACCTTATTTCAGTGCACTGCTCTGAGAGTGTCTGTGCTTATAAAATGATGCTCTTTTTTGACTCTATTTTATTTGTCATTCCAAAGAGCAACAGTAAAAAATACATAAGCCCATCTTCCATTCCAACTTCATAATGTAGAACACACTGACAGCACATATTATGGTGGTATTTCAGTGCAGTCATATTCCTAAAACACAGTCTCCATCTCTCTTTCATGAAAAAATCTGCCACCTCCATCTCACCAGCTTTTCAACTCTTCTGCCAAAAGGGTCATCTTTATTATCAGAGGTTTCTTTCCATTATGTTTTAAGATAATTTGGGGATGGTTCTGTACAGGACTAAAACTTTGTCTCAGTGATCCTTGTGGGTGTCTTCTAACTGAGAATATTCTGTGAATCTGTGTGATTCTGTGACTTGTGAAGCCACTGCAAACCCAGAGATTGCAACGTTTTACGTCAATTATATGTCTTGAAATATTTCAGCAAAATTCCCTCATGTACCTCTATGGTGTGATAGCTTTCAAGGATGGACCAACTGCCCTGAGTCCAGGGCAGGCACCCCTGCAACATTTGTTACCATGCTGGCTCCTAAAAGCTTTCAACAGAAGGGAACTGAGAGATCACAGAGAATTATTCTGCAAGTTGATGATGCTCAAACCAGAGGCTTCTGGTCTTTGAGGCTATGGGTCCTTGTCCTGGAGTACACTGCAGTTCTGCAGTGAGCGGTGTCAAATAAGAAACTGAGTTGAGTCCTTCTTTTCCCCTTGAACATCATCCGCAGACAAGAGCCAGAATCCTTTTTCAGCTGTTGGAGCTGAGCTGTGAGCCTCACAGTCTCAAGTAGGGTGGAAAATGGGTGTTTATTGAGAATGTAGGAGTAGTCCCTTCTATTGCCTCCTCATCCACATCTCTGTTCTTGCAGATTTTTGCAGGGAGGTAACAGGAGAAAAAGGAGGGATCCCAAGTACTTTCTGCAATTTATTTAATGCAAAATTTTTTAACAGTAGGGATAAGGCTACTGGTTCAGTTGGTTTGGTTAATTATGTTATAGTAAAAATCACATTGTAAAGTTTAAAAAATCTAGATTTGAATTGTGAGCTTAGTGCTGCATGTTTTGCCTAAACAGCAAACAGAACTCTCAACTAATTTGTTTTTATTTCAAAATATATCATTTCCTTTTGACTTAATTATTAATGTAAACTGATGCTTTAAAAACATTTAACAACCAGTTGCTAACTGGGTGGAAAAACACCCTTCTGATGACAGACTTTGGCCAGAAAAGATGTTTACAAAAAGGTCTATTGTATAGAAAGAAGGTCACATGAAGAAAACATTATTAAGTGATTCTTAAAACTACTCACAGCACAGTAAGAGGTGATGAGAAGGAAGGCAGAACCCAGACCTGGAAACGTTTGTGTATTGTTGCAGTTCTACTTAGCTTAGTGATTATACCCATAAATAGATATTAATAGGCAAGTCTTCACATCAAACTCAACAAGAAGATTTCATTGCACTTCCTATTTAAAACTTTCTGTGAAGGACAAAGAAAGAGATTAATTTGATAGTAGATCTTTGTTCAAAGAATTATCCAAGTATAATTTTGTTATAGATAGGCGGAAACTACAGTGTGTATTGCTCATATTCAGAAACTGGAATGTGAATGAGGTAGCATGAAGAGTGATAGTACAAAACAGAAATAAAATCATTTTGATAAAATGGATGTATAAATTCCCTTTGTCCTGAAGTTTAAAACTAAAACGCAACGTGTTCCATTCGGCAAGGATGAATTATCCCTAACCCTATTTTACAGCATTAGGGCTTGATGGACCATATCACAAATGCACACCATTTAGTAGTATACCAGGAAATAGCACGACATTTATTTTTTCCCACCAATTCACAGCACTGAATATGTGATTTATATGTTTTATATAAGTTAGAAAGTTTTAGAAAGTGCTTTGCTGATTTTCTTGATATGGTCTGTCAGTTGATAGTCTCTGTGTGGGAAGTTTTATGTAAGTTCCGATGTAGCTTTGAAATCTCCAGGAAAAAAGCTGCAAACAATTTGGTTCCTTCAATATAGTTGTGTCTGTGAAGAAGGAAAGAAATACAATGAAGTCTTGTCAGGCGGACCTGCTCTCAAAATTAGGAACATAGTCCAATGAAGTAGTATGAGTCTTTAGAGGAATTTACAAGATTGGTAACCCTCAAAGATTGCCCAGTGCACAGCAATACTGGACATCCTTCAATTTGGTACTCCTCTGGATTTACTTCAGAAAACATTCTCCAGGTTTACATCCCCAAATTGGTATTACCTGTAGCCAGCAGAGTTGAGGTTTAATGAGGGGAGACAAAAAGTAATTCAAGCATTATTGTAGGATTCTCCTCTTTCCAGAGTTCAGCATGAGTTGACTCAGAGCCTGCACAAGCGTTCAGGCAACACACTGAATAGTGGCTTACCATGGTGCTTCCAACAATTAACACTAGTGACAAATTTAAGCTATTTTTTGTATAATTATAGTTTTGATCCCTGGACTATAAATAAATTTTTATCGCCATTTATACTGAAAACCACCAAAATCCTTATATAACCATGAGTGTTTGTGAGTGGCACACTTCAAAATAGATGCTGTGGCGGAAGAGTGCCCATCCACACCATCATCTTTCACACCAGAGGCAAATTTCATTGCTAGTGAAATGACAATTGCCAACATGATGAATTTAAAGACTGGGTAGACACCCTGTGAAAAGTGTTTAATGGTATGCATTAGCCAGGGAATTTTGCTTTCTGCTTAGCACAGCAACTGGTGTGCTGGAGATAGTAGGTTTGGGCTGCCCAATGCACAGCAAAACTTCCCATCTGGGCATGCTAATTCATGGGTACCAATGGATTTCAATTCTCTCCCCTTCTGTAATAGCAAAAGCAGACAAATGAAAGAAACCTGCTTATTTTCTCATTCTGGGAATGTTCCCCATCATCAGCTGCTCCAATTGGAAGCATCATCACACTTTTCTGTGTTACAGTCTGAAACATTCTGGCAACAGGAATTGTTGAGCCATCACGAATGAAATCTGGATCTTCTCCAAAAACTGAAATACATGGGAAAATAAATTAATAAACAGGGGCAATCCTGGTGCTTTTTTTTGCTATCATATATTTAAGCAAAGAGCTGATACTAAGAGCTTCTGAGTAGAAATGGGTTTGAGTGTGTAGCCAATTGATTTCACAAATCAGCTCTGCTCTATAAAGCTCTGGTTTCTTATCAATACAAAAATAAGTAAATGAGGCCTTTTGGCTAGTCCTATAAAACATCAAAATTTAGCAAAGTATGGAAGATGTTGGTGAGTTGTTCTTTCAAAATCAATGAGATTAAGGGTGAGAGGCTGCAGCACTGCACTGGGAAGTCTGTTTTGCCCTATTGTTGAGCACAATGCCCCTGCACACTTGAAAACACACTAAGAACTGGGGAAAAAAAAGGGAACACACCTGTTCTTATTGCCCTTCTTCCTGCTTTATACAGTAGATCATTAACATCAGCAAGCCAGGGCTTTGCACCCAAAGGCATGGACACTTTCAGTTTGTTTGGACTGTTCCTCCTGGAAAAGACACCCTCCAAGTGTTCCACCACCTGTAGGGAAAATACTTTTCAAAAAAGCATTTGTCTTGCAACTCAAGCTTATACCCACATTCCTACTTCTCTTGGAAACAAATGCATGCTAAAAACAAACAGTTTACTACAAGTCTAGATTTGTGAGGTGCTAAGAAGGACTTAGTTTACACACTAGTGGCCAAAGAAAAACTTTGTCTCTTACCTGTTTTTTCACAACTGAAAGGTCCATGTGGGGGACCTGACGGATTGAGAATTTCCCAATTACTTTTGCAGGAATTACTGTTTTAATGCCTGGTTCATGGAAAGCTCCTTCAATCCCATGAATAGAGAGAGAGGGGTAACGCCACAGGTGGAGAAGTACTTCTTCCTAAAAAAAAAAAAAAAAAAAAAGAAAAAAGAAAATATAAGGGATGACACTGGAGCCAACCACAATTGATAGAAACAAGCTTTTTCCATGCTAAAATTTGTATTTGGAGACCTCTGTATTTTAAATATACTGGATTTTTACTTTAAACACATGCACATGTATTTTCATTTAAAAAAAATACTATTGCTGTCAGTCATAAAAAGATTTGAATGGTAGCATTTTTTTCATGAAAACTAAGAAAAATAGAGCATTGTTTTAAAAATCTTGGAAGTAAATTTTCCTAGTGCAAAGTAGAACAACTTCTGATCTGACTGCCTGTTTACCCCAGAACTTGTCACTGGAAAAACCAAGCCAGATCCATCCTAGATGATACTAGTGAAGAACTCTACTAATTAACACAATAGGAAATAATATACTAATTAATTTATTATTAGTATAATTATTTACTATTATTAATAGGAAATAATTATACTAATAACACAGTAAGAAAGATTATAATTTTCAGTAACCAAGTTTTTCTTGAGAAGATGCAAAGGGGAAAGAAAATTATTTTTACTATTATTATTATTGTTATTATTCTAAGAAAAAATGGGAGAAATATATCAAGTATAAACTGGTCTTCATGCAGAACCTCAGGGTGCTGCTGCTTCCCTTCAGTTTTATGAGACTAGACCTTTATCTACTCAAAAAATTTACATCAGTTCATCCTCATATACGTAAAGCATCAAAACTCAGTTAGTGTAGTTACATTATACGTTTGTATTACTGATTCTTACAGTCTAGCTTTAGGTAATTTGAAAGCTCTTTCATGGAAATAAAAACATCCATGTTAGCAGAACCTACACCAGAATAATTATGTTAGTGATAAAAAATTAAATCAACTCCTTTCTCCCAGCTGCCACTCTTGTGCAGAGAGATCTTTCCAAGCGAGCCCTCACCTGCTGGGGTTTTTTTTATTTAGGATATAATTTTTAATTGCTGGTAAGGAGAGACTTGTAGCTTTGGATGTTTTATGGCAGGCTTGGCAGACATCAAAATCTGTATTAAATAAAAACCACCCAAAACATATCTGCCTAAAGCTGCCTCCCATTTTTTCAGAGCTGAATACAACTTCTTTCCTACTATGTAACCTAAAAGTAGGCATTTTAGTGCATGTTTTATTTGGCTGATTAGGCTTAGGAAGAGAGAAGGGGTAAGCAAGGAAGGGAGAATTATACTGCTAGCTTTGCATTATTCCTTTTAATTGATTATTCATATTTCAGATTACTTTCCCCAGATGCAGTGCCTTACATTTTCAGCAGACTAATTTTATTTACCTTTTACTTCCCAGTGCTCCTTTTATTTTGAGCTTGCCACTGACTGAAAATTTCTTTCCATTTGTCTTTATACATAACTGTTACAAATAGGTGATTTAAATTCTTTCTGTTGAGTCTTCATACAGATTCTATGTTACCTTGGTGCCATACAGGAATTTTTTCACACCACAGTTATTTTTATGTTCCTCTAGATCAAATTCAATCGATTCATATAATTTCCTTTCCTCCTCCGTCAGGGCAGCAACACTGTCGTAGATTCCAGGGATCTGAATATGACCTGTTGAATCCACAAGGCTGTCTATAAAATAAGATACAGATATCAGTACAAATGGAGCCTATTTCTTCCCCTTGGCAATCATAACACCTCTCTTCTACCTAGCACTTTACCAAATTAGTAAGCCTAACAACTGTTTGCATCTGTCAAGTTGCAGCACCTAACTTGACATATTTGCATATTTATTAAGAAAACCATTGAGCTGCTGTTTGTGTGTAGTGTGTGATGTGTCAGCCCAGCTTCTGACATGAAAACATCATCCTATTGAGATACAAATCAGCATTAAAAAGTCAGATTTTGCTATATGTGCATGTCTTAGAGTTGCCTGTAATCATTACATGTTCTTAATTGATGTGCGACTGACATTAGCTTAGCATGTCTGAAGTCCTGGCCTTTCTGGGGACATTCCCTTCCTCAGCTGCCTCTACCATAGCTGTGTTGAGGTTTGGAAACCTGGGGATATTTCCTCAATGAGACTTGTCTTACAACAATTAAACATGGCCCTGACCTTCGTGAGGCTGATCATGGGCAGCAGTCCCCAGCTGCTCCTGTGCAATGATGTGTGTTCTTACCCAGCAGCGCAATCAGGTCCAGCAGCGGCTCGTGAATGATGCCTCCAAAAGTTCCAGAGTGAAGGTCCTTGCTGCCACATTCAACCTGTACCAAAACCACTGGTTATATGTGAACCCTTGCTACCTTGTTCTTCTGTGAGTGTTTGTTTTCCACAATGACTGGTGGTTCCAGTTTTTTTAAACAATATCACAAATGAACAGTAAATGATTTTTTTTCTAATTATTAAATGGAAAACATCATGTCAGGAACAATCTGCTTTGGCAGAGAAGATGGAGCTCTGTTGTCAACCACCCAAGAGAGAATTCAGCTGTCTGCACTCACATTTGAGAGCCAGGGTCCTCCTCCCTCTTTTGCTTCAGTAAGATTAAAGACATCATACATTAAACATTTGTATATTATTATTGTTTCTAACATTGGAGAATAAATTCTTCAAGTTGTCTACCCTTTTTATTTAATACAAAATCTTCTTTAAAAAGGCAAAAATTAATCTTGTTTGATATTAAGAATATGTGTCCAACCTTAATTCAAGACTGCAATAAATAAAAATTTATAGCTCTCTTGAATAACAAGGCATTAGAATAGAGGCATTTGAGTTATTAAATGAGTTCTTTTTCCAGATGCATTTTCATACTTGGGTTTATCATAAAATATTTTCCGGCAAAGAACTTGTTTATTCTTCTCAAAACCTCATTACAGCTAACTGTCTCCTAGCAGGGAGAGATCAGTTTTGATGTTTTAATAGCATCATTTTTCTTAACCAAGACTTAGAGGAATTGAATCAAGGCTGCCAAGGCTCTTCTAGTTAAAAAAAAAATAAATAAATAAATAAATCATTCTTTTTCAGACATAAAGGTTAATGCAGATTTTTCTTTAGTTCTCAAGTTCTTTAATCTTCTCTCTGAATTCCTTTTATGCTTCATCAGGAAGCATTTCCGGAAGAGAAATTTCTGCTCTTTATTTCACAGTAGCTCACATTGCCTGCTAAATATAGTGTGTTGGTTACAGTGAAATTTTATTTGCTCCTGCCTATGGTTACAAAAATTTTGTGTGGCTTTTAAAACCAGAGATCCAACCAAACTGAGTCCCTTTAGGCTGATCCGTTGTACTAAGGAGTATCTGCTGCAAAAGGGCAGAGCAGCAGAAGATATGTTTTTGGAGAGAGTTGGAGAGGCAGGTATAGAGATGGTGCTGCATAAGAACAGATTTGATGTGCAGAGGGGAGGATGAGAAGAGACTGGAGGAGTGGGAGGAGAGTAACGGGATAGGAAAGGGATCAAGGGAAGAAATGATTGAAGAGAAGTTATTGGAAGTAAATGAGGCTAATTGAACTGAAATGAGGAGGGAAATCTGCAGAAGCCAAAGGGGATGCAGAAGAAAGCTCTGTATTTGTAAATATTAAGCTTTGCTTCAGTCTTTCTCTGCATGCAGATGTAAGTACAGCTACATCATTGCTGTCAGAGGCTCAGTTTGAGTGAACCTGTGTCCTTTACCTCCACAAAGAAGCAGGCATTTCCTCGACTCCCATAGGTAAGGGCAGGCTTCTTGTTGCTGAGCCACAGGTTGTCTGAAATTACAATATAATCAACATCAGAGAAGAAGCTCTGGTTTTCTTCCTCAAGCAGCTTCTCTAGCCCCAAGGATCCTGCTTCTTCCATGCCTTCAATTACGAACTTGAAGTTCACTGGCATAGCCTACATAAAAATTAGAAAAGTCTGGGTAAGAAACAAGCATTTTAATATTTTTTTAAAAAAAGTTTTAAAATGTGGAGCAGTCTGGCTTACTGTACAAATTGTGTTAGGATAAGAAAGATGTAGGATGAGTATGTAGGGTATATAGCTTGCTTCATCAGAAAAAGCAGTGACTGATGCATATAGATTTCCACAAAAACTTGTTCTTTTCCTTGTGTTTTTATCTACTGTTCATTTTTAAAGGAGAATAAGTGATGTCTTTTTTTTCTTCTTTTTGTTTTCAGAAAACTTGCTGGAATATCTCATTAAATAGGCTTTCTCTCAGTGCTATTCAATATTTTAATTGCTTTGGAAATTCTAACTTTGTAATAGCAATTGCATTTTCACAGAAAATTTCCTGCCTCTTACGTTTCCACTGTTACTGCCCATGCGGGAGCCACTGGCTGTGATTTTCCCAACATTGTCTGTCACCAGACTTGGTGATAAAAACATTGTGAGTGACTCTACTATAACTGTCTTTTTAACACTCATAAATTTGCAAGCCTGCTGGTTGATAAGGATGCATTTCCAAGAGTAATTAGGAGAACTTTTATTATGGAATAGTGGGAATTGAAAATGCTGACACATCCCATAGGGGATATAAATTTCAACTTAGTTTCCTGTTACAATTCATTTTCTCATTAGAGGTTTTAAGATGGTTTCTCTTTTGATTCAATGCTCAGATTAAAGGCAAGAATAAATGTGTAAAATTAAATGGACTTGCGTCATGGATGGGTTCACTGGTGGATCATCAGCTGGCCACAGAAATTTTAGAAACAAACTGTTAATGAATATTGTTTGATGGTGTGTGCTGATTTCTAGAGAAAGGCTTCAAATGACAAAAATTCCTTTTTGGTTGCTTGTAAAAATGTCAAGATAGCTGTTACTGATTTGAAAAACTAGAAAGATGTCAGATCCATAACCATATCCACTTACAACAACTACTCTTTAGCAAAATGTGTTTTCTAGCACTTAAGAGAGGCCAAAGTCAATTCAGTACTATAGATGCAAGAAAAACATGTTTTCCAGAAGGTTGTAAGAGGACTTTAAAAAAATCAAGACTTAATGCTCAGTTTGTGCCATAATGCCATATAAGAGACAGAAAACTGTTTCTCAGCACACTAACATTTGTCATGCAAATTCACCCTAAAGGATGATAGTTAACCCAGTTACAAGCCTGAATTATATTTTGGTTTACCAATACTTTGGGGGTAAAACTACTCCAAAATTATTAAATTATTTGACGATGACTATGTTGGTCATTGTAGTAATTTAGTCAAATGTCTGACCTCAGAAATATGTCAGACTCAGTGATTGTATTTGTACTTGGTGAATGTATCCATTTAAAGTATTTGCTTTGATAAGTCTAATCTGTTGGTGACATAACAGTCCATTCTGGATGAACATTTTTAGATGCTTATTCTTTTCACACAGACACATAAATTGAAGGTATCTTGTAGGCAGACAAAACCAGAG
This sequence comes from Chamaea fasciata, assembly GCF_029207755.1. Lineage (NCBI taxonomy): Eukaryota > Metazoa > Chordata > Aves > Passeriformes > Sylviidae > Chamaea > Chamaea fasciata. Next base: position 58,648,180 of record NW_027094086.1, on the reverse strand, counting down.
ATCAACAGAATGTAACAGCAGAGATGAGACTTCGTGAGCATTCTGTAACGTCTGTTATTTTACCATTTTAAATGTTCTCAAGAGAACGGGGTATCCGAGCTGTGTAATGTATGTAATACATATTGAATGCTTCCCTGTGGATTTTCCTCTGAAGGGTATTGGCAGCAAGACTATTTACATTGCACACAGGCTGTTCGAAACAGAAATGCTCAAAGACAAATTCCTACTGGGGTGAGACCAGTGCCCTAAGTGTTTCATCAGAAATAGCTAATATTTCAAATTGTATGTAGTCTGTTGGGACAGAGAGGTATCATCTTACTCAGGAATGTAAATACATCCCTCCAGAGATACGATAAATAATAACAACAAATAATAGTAAATAGTAAAAATGAGCAATAATAATAATAAAGAAGTCATCATTGATACCTACTAATTTCAAGGCTCTAACTGTTTCCACTGCATTTATCCAAGCTAGGACTGGTCCCTTATTGTCTGTTGCTCCACGCCCATAGAGGTTTCCTTAAAAAGAAAAGAGGAAAGTTTTCAAGCAATCCTTGAATTTTCCGTCATCACCTCAATGTAACTGGCAAATTCCAGTTGCCACAGAAGCTTTAGTGATGAAGGGAAAAAGTGTCAAAAGTGTCAGGATTTCACTGACTCATTTGAAATAAGGTGTTGAGTGTTCAGGTGCTTCCCAGTGGACTGGTACACTTTTTTTTTTTCCCCCCCTTTCCTTCCTTTTATATACATCATGTTGTGGTTTCTGCTACATGCTAATCTTTGAGCCTCACTTTTCTTCTCAGGAACTGTTTGTTCATACCAGATATATCTAAAGGGTTTGCACAATATGCAGCTTCTGGACACATCATTCAGACCAGGTAACAAGCAGCAAAATCCCTACAGATAAATGCCATGGCAGCAATATGAAGCTAAAAGTCTAAGTATGTAACTTCTTTTTCAACTGTACATCAGGTACAGTTATGACTGTACATGAAACTGAAATCTGTCCCTGTGTATAAACTTCTGTAGCAGTCCCCACTGGATATACACTGGAATGAGACAGAAGGATTACGCCAGTATGGCTGTTGGGAATTGCTCCCAGATAATGCAAAAGGACAAGTCTGGTTATAGGCTGGGAATCAGGATTTCTGGGGTCTTACTTATCTGCTGACCCTCCTTTTGCTCCTTCAGTCATCTAGCTGTGCTGGAAGTATAATTCCATTAAGGGGTCCTCACATTCTTCCACCAAATATGTTCCTTAGCTCCAGGACAGCAGGTGGAAGTACAAAAGTGCAGGACCAAGAGCAGGAGGTACAAGGGAGGATAATGGTTGATGGAAAAATCCTGTAAGAACTTTTAACTGGAAGTGGATTCACTATTGAACACTCTACAAAGCATCTTTAACCTCACACTGCTTTTCCACACCAAATATTAGGCAGTCACTGATGGGTCTCACTAGTCACAGAACAATCATCAAAGCTGAAAGCTGCTGGACATATTCCAAAGATTTCCACAGGAGAAGTCCTCACACTTCGGTCAAATATACAGGAACTCTTCTCTCACTCAGAACCTCAGTCTGAATCAAATAATGATTCAAAACTTATTAAAAGTTGCACACCATCAATTTCAGTCAGTGTGTAGGGATCAGTGTTCCAGCCATCTTCCTTCTTGGCAGGCTGCACATCCACATGACCATAGAAACATACAGTAGGGTTTTGTGGATCCTTCCCCAGCTCCCCAAGAATCACAGAAGGCAATGGGAGGACTTGGCCATCAGGCAACTGCAAAGAAAGGTTAAAAAACTAAAGGGAACTAAGGAAAACCAACCCTTCTAAAACATACAAATGTACAAAAAATCTGGAATTCTCAGTACTGAAAATACTTCTACACTCAATTGATTTTGATTTGATTAAGTGCATAAAATCTGAATGAATCCAGTATTAAGCTGTTCAGAGAAACTAAGACCTTTCTCCTCAACTGTTTATTTCCTGCTGGACTTCTTAGAGTTCTTCTAACATTTTGTCATAACTGCTTTCCTTACTAATCTCTCACATCCCAGCACTAGAGAAGACAGAGGAAACCTTGTGCTATAGAGTTCATTGTGACACTGAGTAGTCAAAAGCCATACAAACTAATTTGGGGTTTGATTTCACCACAGACAGAGGGCAGGAGGCCTGTAAGCTCAAATACAGAAGCCAAAAAATGTGTTGCTGACAGGAGGCAGTAACTATGTCAGACTGTCTGAAAAACAGGTTAAGGCTAATCGTCTATTGTGGCTCTGTGCAGAACAGAGCTCCACATGGCACAATTGCATTCTCTGCAACTATCAGATGACACAACCTGAAATATTAGTGTTGCTGTACTGCCAGCTCCTTGTGCTAAAAATCAGAATCCCCACCAAAAGCCTCAGAGAAAAGAGAATCACTATTATTGAACTTTTGAATTCCTGTTAGAGTAGGAATGTAACAGCCTAGGGCAGAAAAGAGCCCATGGCTACAGTAAGGCGAGTAAATTAGAGACTAAGGTTTCTCAGAGATTAATTCTTCCCTGTTGCTTTCCAACAATGAAAGAAAAAAGCTTGGATCATTTGTCAGAATCTCTGAAAACCAAAGATGATGCTCTAGGTAGCTAACCCTTTCTGTCTGACAACATTTTCCTTGTAAAAACAACCTCCCTCCTAAAGAAAGTTCAGTGACAAGTGATGCTTTAGTTCTCATGCTTCATTACAGACAATAATTTAAAAACCAGTCCCAGTAAAAATCTCAGTCCTTTTACTTTTTCAAAATGCTTCCCTCCAGTTAAAAGCATCAAACTCCCTCCCCTATGCACAGAACATAAATTTACATTTGGATTACCTGTGTGGTTCCCAGTATGCTGTCAATTCTCAGACCTGATTTCAGGAGGTATCATGCAGGTACATGACTACCAATAAATTTGTATCTAGCTTTCAAAAAATAACACTATGTCATAACATGTGTGTACGTAGCACTGAATTCAATAGGTAGACCCATGTTTAGATACGATGTTTTAAGTCCAAGAACCAGATAAGCACCTGATGTGACCCCAAGTTTACTAAATTAACAGTGGCTCCCAGTGCTGCAAGTCTGTCTGCTGCCAATGCCATCATTCGCATCACTTCTTTCCTCAGATGTGGTTGAACAGAATCACTTTCCACAGCCACCCATTCCTTCAGATCCTGCACAGGAAGAAATGTGCAATTAGGAGATCCAGGATGTTGTTGTCCTTGGCCCTTGCATCAGAAATCTCACACTGGAAAATAATTTCCTTTCTGTATCATCGCAGCATTATCATGGATGCTCTAAGGTTTCAGGATAGAGAAGGATCACTTAGATGTCTCCCTAGGGTTGAGATTCCCGATTTTCTAAGCAGGGAGGGTGCATTCACATTGTCAGCCCTGGATTTAAAATCCAGTGGAAGAGGAGGCAGACTAGATGGTGACTATCTTGCGTTATAGAAACTGCATTATGTACAACTTACCTTGGTGATCCTCATAAGGACTCAGAAGTGCTTATAGATTCAAAGCATAACTAATTATGTTTCTGTCTTTTCACAGAGGGCTGACAAAAATGAAAACAAAAATCAGCATGGGACCAAGACTCCTCTCCTTGTAAAGAGCAAACCTACAAAAATCAGTTCTGAAGCAGACAGAGAGTGAGCATCCTATCTGGCTTGCATGCCCCATGCAGGTGCATTTTGATTTAGTGGAGCCTCTCTCTGAACACACTCAAAGGATGCCCACAACCATCTCTTTTGTGGAAGTCCATGCAAGTCCCTCCTTCACCCCAGGGATCCCCAGCAGTCTGCCCCTCACAGACTTGCTGTGTGAAGTACATATTGCACTCCTGATGCCAGACCGGGAACCCTGCCAATTACCTTTGTGACAGGCACTGGTCCTGCCAGAGGAGCCCAGGCCTTTGGGGCACCAACCCTGTGTTCATCATTTCACTGCAATATAGCTCCTACCTTGATGAAATCATTTTGATGTGCATCAATGTACTGGAAGATCTCCATCTCCAACATTTAGGAGGATGAGAAGGACATTATCACCTAAGAGAGCAGCACAGGGCTGAAATGAATGTCATCTGAAAGTTAAGGATACAATTCAACATTTCAGACATCCTGCAATATACATGTGTTTTCAGCACTAGAAAGCAGAGACATTTACAAAGTGCTGAGCTTATTTAAGTCTCTTTTAATGTCCTCAAGCCTGGAGAAAGTATACTCATTTTATCACATAAAAAGTTCAACTGATTCATAGTCGAGTTGCTGACAGCAAAAATTGAAAACAAAATGACCAAAGAGTGAACATCTTCAGTTTCAGCTTTTTAAATAACTTAGGGGTAACATTTTCTAGAGAAACATTTGTTGCATCAGTTTTTCAGTGCACAAGTATCAAATTGTCCTGGGAAGACAACCCTGGGGTAAGACTTGCAGACACCAACAGTCCAGGGACTCATCTTTCTTTTCCTTGATTTCCAGATTCATAGAATATCCTGAAATGGAAGGGATCCATACAGATCATTGAGTCCGAGTCTTGGCCCTGCACAGCACAACTCCAAGAATCCCACCATGTTCTTGAGAGCATTGTCCAAATGTTGCTTGAACTCTGTCACACTTTGTGCTGTGAACACTTCCCTGGGGATCCTGTTACAGTGCCCAAACACCCTCTGGGTGAAGAACATTTTTCTAATATCCAACTTAAATCTCCCCAGACAGAACTTCAGGCCTTTCCCTAAGGTCCTGTCACTAATCACTGCAGAGCAGAAACCAATGGCTGCCCCTCCTCTTCCCCTCACCAGGAAGCTGTGACTGCAATGAGGTCTCCCTTCAGTCTACTCCAGGCTGAACAGACCAAGTGACCTCAGCTGCTCCTCACATGGCTTCTCCTCAAGGCCCTTCACCATCATCATAATGCTCCTTCAGATGCTCTCTTCTAGTGGTTTGATGTGTTTCTTATATTGTGGCACCCAAAACTGCACACAGCACTGGAGGTGAGGCTACTCCAGTGGAAAACAGAGCAAAACAATCCCTGGCCCAGCTGGTGATGCTGCACCCCAGGACACGATTTTCCCTCCAGACTGCCAGAAGGCAGAAAAACGGATTCACTGACACACATTCCATATTTTACATGAATAATGGAAAATAAGCCTGACACTGGAGAGTATTAGAAAACAAATACCTTTTGTGGTTGATTTCAGTGACAATACTGAAACACTTGATAAGTGAAGAAGTCATTTAGTACCTGCAAATCTCTCTGCCATCTTTTTTTCTTTTTTTTGGACAAGATAAAATTTTAAAGTGTGTTTTTCTTATTCCTCCAGTTTTCCTTTCACGTTTGCTGGAATTTTTTGCTGTAGTGTCTTGAATTGGTATTAGCAGAGCAATCCTTGGATGGCTAAATACTTGGTTGGGCTAAATTCAGAACCGCTGTTGTATCATATTGTGATAGGATGGACTCCAAGGTCAAAACCCAATGCTTTTCTAAAGATATTCTATAATAGTAACAAAAGGTATAGTTGCAGATCCATCCATTACTCCCTAACTTTGATGCATTGCTAAGGTGATAGGCTATGGTAATATTAATAATTTCAATTATGTTTCTCTGACAGAGAAGGAAGATTGAAAACCCAAGCATGATGAACAAGATGAGGGAAATGTTATTCCCTTTGGCTGAAGATCCTGGCTGTATGAAGGATGGGGCCCCATTTTCCAACCTTCCCTCAGAAGCAAGGTTACAAGGTTTACTTCACTTTCTGAAGTGAAGCTCTGAGAAGGCCTCTGACAGTAGATATCATTCCCAGTGTTCAGCTCCTGACATCTGACACTGGAAACACTGGTATGGAAAGGGACCAAATGCTGATTCTGCAGGAGAGTGAAGCTGCAAAGCACTGTTTTGGAGAAGACTTGTGAACAAAGCCAAGAAAATCCAGTTTTGGAGCTGATTTTAAGGATGGAGAGATTAAATTTAGCCATATTATTTAAATATAGAGATATTTTTTGAATACTAAACACCAACCTTAATTGATGGTAAAAGTACCATTTTCTTCTCACATTGTTTTCTCCATAAAACAGTAAACCCTACCTCCAAGAGGTGGATCTAATCAACAATCCCCTTCAAATATTGTTGTCACCAGTGACAGCAGCAGCAATTTGTCCTAAAACAAAAGTGATTGGGAATTTTTGAAACAAGCATGGAAAAAATCTGGACACTTTAGACAAGAAAAAGCAGCTTCTGGAATTTAGCAACAAAGACGTGGTAGATAATGAGGTTTTGATAATTTAGGTTACAGTCACCTTTGGATTGAACTTCTGCAGGTAAGGCTTAAGAAGAGGAATTCTGCATCAAGCACCCCAAACTTATAACCCCCAGTCTGGCTATTTCTTCCAGCCTTGGATGGTTCAAGTGGCTGCAAATATTTGTCAACAGAAGCCCATTTTACAGAAGGCAATAGGAAGTAGGCGTGTGGACCACAGGCATGGTCAGGAGAACTTCCCAGGCTGCATAGGGCAGAGGAGAGAAGACCATGAGTCTCACACTGGGGTGGTGGTAACAGGACCTTGGTGAACTGGATCCTGAGTCTCCTGGCACAGACAAGACACTGGCACTTGCTGGGGCAGTCCTTGGGTAGATAAAGGAGGGCATCTGATCCAAGACATTGCAGGTAACATTCAAAAGGGGCTCAACATACTTGGAGATGATCAGCATTAGGTAAAAGCTGAGCACAGAGGCCATTTATGTTTATTTCTCCTTCTGTCACTGTGTGCTTTTGGGGGACCATGCAATGGCTCTGCTTGCGCAATGTTGCTCAGTCTCACTTTAGCCAGCAGTATGTCCTGGGAGAGCAAAGTTTAACTTCAGGCTGGTCCTTTTGACTGTTAAAGTGTATTCCAGCTGGCTCCCACATGAGCTGAGGAGAGGATGCACCCATGATGGGTGCATTTGTGAGGGGCTCTGGAAAACTGCAAGGCACTGCACCCCAAGAAGAAAATTAGAGGAATGGTACAAGGAGCATTCATCTAACGGTGGGATGAAACCTAGTTTTGCCACGGTCAAGAGATCCCAGGGAGACATCAGGGCCACTATCTTCATTTACCACAGAGCTGGCTGGATGCTTCAGTTTCAACACGTATTTCACTCATTTTTCTACCTTGTAACTTCCAAACTTCAACTTGGAAAACATTTACAACAGAGGCCACTGAATGCACCCTCATTTAACCTAACTGTAGAAAACCAGACAGGCTTCTCAGGTTCACTTACGTAAAAAATAGATTTTTTGGTTATGCCATGCTTGAACGGGAAAGATCATGGCAGAGGTCAGAACATGACTGCTAGAAGCACCAAGCTCATGCAATGGATTTAAATATCAGTGTCTCCATCACATATGTTTTCCCCTCCTTCTATTCAAATCTTTGATATTGCTGAATTCTATGCATTTTCACTCTAATATATATATATATATATATATATATATATATATATATATATATGTCACCATATGGTGATATGAATAAATACGTACCTTTTAACATCAGAAGCACTAAAGGGCTGCTTGGGTTTTACAGAGGATGTGTGCTGTGGTGCTGGTATCTTTCTCTTTTTGTCTCAGTTACATGCAAATGACCTGGAAAGATGCAGAAGAGGTGTATGTCTTTGTCATGTTTCATTTGCATTTAACTGTTTAAGAAAATGAAACAAGGAAGCTAAAATACTATGAAGGAAAAAAAGCCCAACTAATCAAGCAAAATATCCTAGGGAAATTTGGAATTATTCTGTGATATTTTCAAAACAGATCAAACTTCAAAGAAAGATCATAGAATATCACAAAAATACTTTCTTTCATAAACAAAAGTAAGGAACAGTGGCAAAGTCTGGAAAATTATTGTGAGGAGATACCAAGTAGCAGAGTGCACAAAATATGAATAATTCAAACAAAAAATTAGGTAACAGCTATGTTTTGCTGTAGTAGAAGGGAGGGAGGGGAGTAGCTGGTGGGACTTCATGTTAATGCACTACTAATACACAAAATGCTGCTCAGGACCCTTTGGATTTCAACTGGAACAGCTCATGTCAAAAAAGGAGTCAGTTTAATAAAGCTGTAGAGAGATTTCAGGCAAGGCTGAAATATCTCAGTGTCTTGAGGAAGGGAAAAATGATTTGAAAGAATGATAGTTGGGGGGATATCAAACAAAGACTTCAGTGTTCAGTGTCAAGTGTATTTTATTTGATGTCATTTTAAGGAGCAGTTGCTGCTCTATAGAAAAATGTAGTATGCCTATTTTTAGAAATAATGCATGACAGTCAGTTGTGCACTTTCTCTTCCTTTGTTCCTTAGCAGTAAGAACATTTTCTTGTCTCGCTTCCTCCCATGTTGTTAAGCACTGTTAAAAGAAAACTTAGTGTTCTTCCATGGTTATTTAACAAGAAATCCAAGGTGATTCTTTAACTAGGATGATTCTTTGATAAAATATCAACTAAATTTACAAACATTTGAGAAGTAGCTCCTGCACATGCTTTGAAAGCCTCCTTGTCTCTCCTGAAGCAAGTGCTTCTTGCGCTTCCCTCCCTGTGACTGCAGCATTTCAGGTGGGTGCAGGGAGCAGAGTGCCAATGAAAACTGAACATTGGGTTGGGAACACCCCAGAGAAAAACAGTCAGGACACATCTGGTATGCAAATAACAAAGTAATCTTGACATGAAAGGAGATAAAGGTGTTTACAGCAGTAGGAGCTAATTTACCAAATCCATGGTGGACTCCACTGAAAGGAACATTCCCTCTAAGCAATAACCATCAAGGAAAAAAACTGAGATTATTTTATAACTTCCTTTAACAACATTCACTGATGAATGGCATACCTTTGGTGGAAGCAGGCGATCAAGCCACAATCACCTCTCCAGTCGGGTGAGACCCTTGGAGGAGGATGACAACTCTTCATGTAGCAGTTCTCAAGCCAAGCCCTCACCACGTTGTAACGACCAGGAGCTGCAGAGATCCAGACACCTGCAGGGAAATGAACGCCAGTGCCTGATTGCATTTGAAGATTACTAAAGAAATATCATCCAAATCAGTAACAATGAAAATGATTGGTGGGAAGTACAGGTAAGCTCTGTACTTGCTGACGGGTGACGGTGCCAACACCCAGTGCTTTTTCCAGCAGTCAGCTCTTTAGGTGTTGCAATATCAGTTGCCTGAATAGTGTTTTGGAGAACAGCAATGACTAGCCCTGCCAATACTCAAGCTAATCCTTTAGTGAAAGAAGCGAGACCCTGTTTATCACTTCTGTTTTGCTGTAATACAGATGATATTTTAAAAGAATGTCTTTATCCCTAGGATGCTCTTTGCAGCTGCCTTTGTTGCTGATAACAAGAGCCTGAACAGGAAAGCCTCTTTCACCTGCAGGACAAGGACATTTTATCTCAATTTTACTGATAAGTTCTGCAGTTAATGAAGAGGTAGTTTTAAGTTAAAGATTAATTTTGGATTTAGATTCTCACTTCTGCCTCTCTATCATACAATAATCAAATCAAGGTAGCCAAATCAATAACACATCAAGTAATGAGAAATTTTCTCACCTCCTTTTTCCTCCTGGAAGTCCAGTATCCCAATAAGTATCCCAGTGCCAGAAAGCACTCTAGCATTGCTGATAAGTATTGCTGCTTTATAGTAGTATGTTGAAGGACTGAGAGAAAACAGGTGGATTTTGCTTTTTCTTGAGAAGTGGAAAAGGATATATTTCTGTTAAGGCAAAACCCTTTTCCAAGGAAGCAGTATTGCCCTTTGTGCCCAGTGATGAGGAGTAATTCACTATTTACCCAAGATAATTCTCTGCTAATTTGTTTGCTATCAAATAAACATGGGCGTAAAAACATTCTTCCTGAAAAGACAGTTCTGCTGACTCTTGCTCTTTTCACGGCAAAAAGGTTCATAGGAAAGAACTGTGGGATGTGCAGCATTTGTACTGAGATGTGGATAGCCTCCCCATCTTCTTGCTGCCACATCTCACATAGAAGGGAGAACTGCTGAACCTGTAGTAAATTTTAGGTGCTTGTGTCTGCATACAAATTTCTACCCTTAAAGTCCTCTGCCCATTTTGAAAAAACCTTTATTGACACGGTCAAATTCAGTAACAGGCACAATAAGATAATAAGTAATAAGGGAGGTCCAGGTCCTGTCTCGGAACCTTAGAAAGACCTTTCATTTTTTTTTTTAAGTACTTGTTCTTCACTTGATTAATGTGCAAAAACTCATTTGCAAATGAAATGCAAAAATTTGGGGGAAATTAAATGTTTGTTTTAATTTATTTAAAATAATTCTATTTTTACAGGAAACCTGCCTTCATTCATCTTAGCTTTAAGTGTTTCACACTGGAGTTATTCCTGAATTAGACTAGTACAAGTGAGATTAAAAATAGATCTACTATATCTAGTAGATCCATCCAGCTGTTTCTCAATTTATCACATAATACTGTCGAGGAACTATACTATCATGGGGAAAAAGCTATTATTACTTTATAGCTTAGTATTTCATTGCTAATTGCCCCTTATTTTATAACCTATAACTTAGAACAAGGTTTAAGGTCCACAATATAAGAGATTTATTTTGTTATGGTCCTTATTCCATTTATGGGATATCATAAACATTGCCAACATTGTTTAGAAGGATTTTTAAATGTAGGCAGGTTTATCTCTTTAATAAAAACACTCTTTGACAGTAGCTTATTAACTACAAGAAATGAAAGAACCAACTCGAATAGTTTGGTTGAGTATCCTCTTTGGGATACAGTAAGTGTTTAAGCAGGAGGAAATAGACTGATTAAAGGAAAATAAGAGCAGAACTGAAACAATAGGATAAAGGGCAGGAGGGGGAGCATCTCTGGCCCTGTTTCTCTTGTTATTTGAAAATGTAAACAATCTAGGGCAGCAGAGATGGTCCCCTACTTTGTGTTTCTATTACTAGGTGAGGGCAAAGTGTAGCACCTTCACTTGGTTACGAAGTGATGGTGCCTTCACTTCATTGGCACTTCAGCAGAATTAGCATGCTTCAATTATTACCTAAATTAAAAGGGTATCTTAAATAATTACAATCCTAATTTTGAGTGAGCAGATATGTAAGAAATATGCTATTAGGAGCAAGATTTCATTGACAGAGAAATGATATGATGGTTTTTAATGCTTCCTGTCACTCTGTAAACAATTTATCTAGTTCAAGACAGCTACTTTTCATTTCTTGAAAGTGTAGTGTAGTGCAGAAAAGCAGGAAGGTTGCTGTCATGTCACAATCTGGTTATTATTGCAGCTTATTGTCATTTCTCAATATACTCCCTTAATATAACTTATCATTGCATCCCAGAACTATTGGTATAGAAGGCCCTTTCACACAATTCCCCAAATCTCCCTCCCCTACAGATCTTTCTACTTCCCTGTGCAGCAGCAGCAAACCCTTCCACCTCTTTGCTCCTTCCCACTTCACACTGCAGCTAGAAGATTGTTTCCCGGCCACCATCCTTCAAGGTAATCCCAACTGACACCAAAACACAAGTTAAGTAACGTTGTCCACTGTGAGAACTTGTCAACAATGGAGTGAGATTGTGCTGGGAGAGAGGAAAAGCTCCCCGAGAGCCTGACTTAGTAGTTGTTACCTGGATGTTGATAATCACACCTGGGTATGTCAGCGGCAGGAGATTGACTTAGAAAAGGTCCCCTTGCCCAGGCAGGAGATGCTTCACAAGGATAGGTGGCTGCAGACTGTCCTCTGTACAGAGCAATGATGTTCAGCACCTTCCAGGAGCAGGGCCACAAAGATTTGAGTTTCTGTGCAAAGGAAGCACAATAACAAGGAGCCCTCTCACCACCTGGTGGCTCATCCAGAAACCTCTCTGTACCCAGAGTTCCAAGCACACAGGCTTTAAGTGGTAAGAAAAACAAGTTCTTCTCCAGTGCCAATTCTAGTACACTGCTGAGTGCTGAGATACGAGACTGTTCTATTTTTTCCAAAAGCAACATTGTAAATTTATTTGGGTTAATAATTAAACAAGGTTTTTCAGATATTAATCTGATTAATTTGAAATTATGACAAGAGGTTATTCCCATCTTGGTATCCTTCAGACAGCTTTTCTCAGCCAGATAGCATGAGTGTTCCTTAGGGATGATTAATGCCCTCCTTGCAGGTGAGGTGTTTTTCCAGCTGTTAACTCAGTCATTTCCAAACAGTCGCACCAAAAACTGGTTTTTCAGGCTCACAGAGTAAAGCTGACACTAACCGTGCAGGACTTTGTTTATGCAGCCCTTCCTACTGCCTCCTCCCTGCTTTTTGTGAGGTCCAGAATTTGGCAGAGCCAGGGCACGAGTCACTGAGCTGGTGCTGTGCATGGTGTCCTTCAAGGCACACGTCTGGGGCACCACAAAGTTAACTCAGTTTGACACTTCACTGACTTCTGCATCTCAGCTGGGTGTCCCAGGAGCCACAGCCTCTCAAGAAAGGCTTAGGAGTATTTTTCCATTGCAGTCCTCCTACCACTGAAGTGTATTTAGGAGACAGCCAAAGCAAGCTGAGGTTCTTCTCTGACAGATACAAGCTCTTCTAAGCTTAGATGAAAAAAAAAAAAATCTTAAACATAAGCTTTCTTAAATATCTGAAAAATAAAAGAACCCACAGTTTATACATATATGAATATATATACCCACACTCACAATAATGTTGCCTCTTGCCAACAGATGCTACCATTGCCAAGCTTTTGTGGCTGTGACCTCCTTAAGAAGGAGTACAGCATTTCATAGCATGTCTCTATATTGAAGTGCCACTGCCTATAGCAAGGGTAAAGCACCTTGCTCAGCAGAGGAAATGTCCATTGAACCAGGGCTCTGCAACACACACATCGTGCACCTCATGCCAGCCATGGGCCTTTTTGTGGAAAACGCAACAGCACCTCAACAAAAACAGGAAGATAATTACAAGACTAGAGCATTTGTTTAGACAACTGGTTCGTATCTGGATATCTTAATTAAACACCTGCACACAAGCACCGAGCCTGCTAACTACCGGGGTAGATGTACAACTAGTGGATCAGGATCTTTAATTGAGTTGCTATGAACTTAATTACAAGTTCTCTGGAAAGTAATTCGCTGATCATTCCACTCTTTCATACAGACAAGTATTTTTCCTGTCTTTGTTACAGTCGTTTCAAGCACAGAAGTTTCTCCTATATTCAAAGGCCTTTCAACAAAACTGTAGCATGTGCTTTGACATGGCTTAAAAGGCAATGATGGCTTTTCATTTTTAGTACTATAGAAAATCAAACATTTAGAACTATTTTTTTTAATAGCTCCTAACTTTGAAGAACATGAAAGTTCTGCAAATCACTGGTTTGGATATAAGCCATTAATCCCACACTCTGGGTGCCTAAATCCTTATTTAAATTTTGGTTGAAATATTTGAGATAGTTCATGAAGATGCATAAAGTTTGTATCCCCTCACTCACTGCACTTCAGAGGGAATTATGCTTTACTGTGAACTAAAATAGAGAAAGAGGAGAAGTCCCATGACCATATTTAAAAGTGCATTTAAGTCATTAGCTATGAAATGTCAAGTTTACAAACAGCAGTTAGAAGAACAGGTCCACCACATGCTCCTGCCCTCATGCCTGGAAACCAGTCTTTAAGCAGAGCACAGCTTGACCAGGAAGAAAAGCATCTCCCCATTTGCAACACTCTATGTACCCTTTCCTACAAGATGGGCAAGGGGAAGGCTGGGGAGGGAATGGCACCTTGGATACATATTGCCTGGATGTGTGCTTGAGTCACAAGACTTTCGGTGCTCCAGATAAGCAACACTGTCACAGGCTTTAGTTTTAACTAACTAGTGAGAATTTCCTGATCAGGCCCTAAAATACAAGGTTATCACCCCCTACCTTTAAGAGAAGGTGCTGGGCCGTGCACAGCATGGCAGGTTGAGCTTTAGGGCAGCACTCAGCTTGCTGCCTTGGCTTGCAGAGCTGGTGAGAGCAAGGAACCACATCCAGTGCATTGCTACAGGCACTGCTCCAAGCTCCCCAAACATTCCAAAGACTTATTCCAAACTGATCATTATCCAAAGCCCTCCCAAGTTCTAGGGGCAGCCTAAACAAACAACACCAGGTTTTCAAACTCTGACTCTTAATCACAAACCCCACCAGTCTGACACACCCATTTGCTTTTGTTTCTCATTTATTTGTTCAAGCCCATTATATTCTTTGACTGTTTCCCTGGTGCCAGACTGATATAGTCAGTGGTAGAGCTGGATATCCTTTTTTCACACAATCATTTAGATGGGAAACTATCTTTAAGTACAACAGTAAATCTCAATCTATGACATGAAATTGCATCGAAACTGCCCATAAAGAAACACTTGAAATTTAGATGTAGCATTTTTTTTCATTTCTTCTCTATATGAAAAGCTCACATCTGCTTTCTTCTGCTATGCCTTCTAATTTGAATATTATATATATATATGTAAAAGGTAGCCTTTTTATTTCTCATGCCAGAAGTCAATATCTTAGGTTACAGAAAAGCACAAAGGAACAAAAAAACCCTGACATCCCCTTACTTCCCCATGGTGTCTTTCCTCATTAAGGATGTAGAGTTTAGAATAGTTTGTTTTCATGTTGGTACCTACAGGGAAACTGGCTGGGAAAGGACATTCTCATTACAAAAAGCTATCTGAGGAACATACACAACCTCCCAAACCAGTAATTTAGTACGGGGGACTGAAGATAATGCCATCATGAAATGGATCCAGTTTCTGTCACATTTAGAGAACTACCAATGTGTTTATAATGTCAGCCTCAGTTTCTCCACTTGCAGCAAGTCTGCTTTTACCTATGTGATCATTCTCTACTAGGGTAAAGGAAAAGTTATGACTGAAAATATTGCTAGAGGCAGCACATATGTCCATTTCCAAAGTAGAAATTACATGAAGAACTCATAGTGAAAAATCTAATTCTGGAATATGATAGATTTAAAGAGTCCAAACCATCCATTTAGTACCTTGTGAGTGATCTCAGCTAAATGCAAAGATGTCACAGATGTCAGATCCTTCATCTGTGTGCAGCCTTCCCAGCCACAAGTAAATATCTCTTTTATCTACCTAGACTTGCTCTATTTTACCTGGGAGGGAGGAAAGTGCTCTGTGGAGATATTAGAAAGATAATGCATCTCACAAAGATGAAGCTTTAGGTGAACTCTGCTAGTAAAGGGGGAAAAAAGTGTGCTTTTTCCCCTCATAAGTAGTTTTCAAAGAGCCACATTTCAAGAAAAAAAAAAAAAGCCTGAAGTAGTGTGACTGATTGCTTTTGAATTATCTCAGCATGGTGTCATCTTATCTGAAGTTTTCATTTGTTCCTGTGACTAGTAATTGGGCCCTAAACCGACTAACAGATTTAGCAGGATCAAGCTCTCAAATTCAGAGCACTGCAAAAACACAAAGAGAATTTTTGATCTTTAAACTGAAAGATAAATGGATGTTATCCATGTGACATGTGACACTTCAAGTACTGAAATAAGGGGGTTGGGGAGCAGGCTTTTTTGTATCTGGTGTGTTCTTTTGCTAATAGTAAGATCTAAATCACTCCTTGCTTCTGCCATCTTGAAAATTCTGAATATTGATACATCTGTGAAAAATGAGTGACAGACCAAGCTTATAAACTTATGCATCATTTGCCAATATACCTGTTTTTCCTGAAGTAACTAATTCTCCCTAATCACAGACTACAGGACAGGCTTTATTTCATTTTGCTGTTTGTTAGTTTTGATTTGTAGATTAACTTTATAGGTTTAAAGGACTCAAGATGACATTAATTTCTGTCAACAGAGATAAGATTATATTTGGAACAAACTGATTGCAATCTGTATTTTTGCATTATAATCTTATGCAAAGTGTGTGAAATTAAGATTTACCATCTTGCTCTATTATAAAGCAAAAAAGTTTCTGAATATTTCACAATTTCAATTCACCACCTCCTCTACTTTTGATTTAGACCCAAACTTGAAGAACCAACCTCTCAGCTTCATAGACCACTTTATCATTTTATCAACCAAATTCTTTCTATTCAGCAGTGGAAAATAAAACTAATAGTTTGCCAGAATTGTAGTTATTTTTGATGGGCATGGACTCTAGTAATTCAAATTCAAAAGCAAACAGGTGCATGTATCTAAGTTTACAAACAGATTATCATGTACTTCTGTATGCATTAGCCTTATTTCTGTGTTGATGTCTATGAATACAAGTGGGTGAAAAGACAGTTGTATTACAAACTGCGTGCTAGTGAAAAAAATATTTTCCTACTTGAGCCCCCTTTTTAACTTTTAGTGCTAAATCTAATTATATCCAGAATCTTTCTTCTACATCCATAAGGACTGCTGGCCTATTAGTGGCAGGGAATGTGTCATCAAAACTTTCTTCCATATAAATCAAATTATTGGAAGAAGCTAGATGAGCATTTATTACCAAGGCACTCTCAACTCCCTCTAATGAGGTCAGAGAAGCTGAACTTATTTTACATTTGGAACAGATAATGCTAATCAGCTGCTACTGAGCACAGCTTCAAGGTGACTGCTGTGTCCCAGTAAATCTGTGTCATATTTGCATGTAGATAGATGTGGAGCTACAGCACATTAAGAAAATGAAATGTATCATCTTAATTATTAATATTTTATGGTGATGACTCAATTACCTGTCATATCCTATAGGAACACTTTCACACAGTGGGCAATGTAATACACCATTGTTTTCTACTAATTTAACACTCAGTTAATCTGGTGCTCCCATTTTCCATGGGGAAAAAGGCCCACACCCAGACGTGTTTGCTACATTTTAATCTATTCCTATTTTAAACCAGTCAATGCATGAACTTATCTGCAGTTAAAACCAAAATTTTATTATGCCATTTCTCAAATCCCCTCCTCAAAACTCATATGAGCTTAAAAAAATTATTTCTGAATTGGTCTCGAGGTATTTAAATTTCATCTATGAATGTCAGACAGCTCCAAGGAAAGCTTCCAAAAGTTATATGCAGTTCTACAAACTTTAAATTAATAACCAGCCAAATTCCATTAAATATCATTTCCAGATCAGTGCAAAGGAACATTAGCAGACTAAAGACTGGCAGCTAAAGAATTCTGGCTCTCTATTCTCCAGGAACATGTATTTATACATTCACTTTTACCTCTCATAAGCCCTTTAGTTCATTTTAGAGACCTGCTCTCTACCTGTGCCTCTCCCAAGCCTGTCCACATTCAAGGTATCTTTATTCACAACTATATACTGAAATTCTGTTGCCGGGCAACAGAATTGGTAGCCCCGTGTGCCTCAGCTCCTGATGCAGCCTTCCCCCTTCCTGATTTGTATTCCTGAACCCATCTGGTCAGAATTAAAACTGCCTTAAAATAATCGCAAGCAACACTGCCTCTCTTTGTACAAAAGTTTAGGATGTGCTTGACAACACATTACAGGATACTTCGGAAACATTAACAAGATTCAAAGCTGTGCAGAAATAAATCTTTAGCTTTCTTCATATTAATTCTCTGTTTGACAACCAGCTCCTAAAAATGACATGCAGACTCTACTGTATTTTGAATTTCTATTGTATTCTTTCAGCTTTGAACTACAGTCCTGCAGCTAAGTGCTCAACACAATAGAAAAACCTAAAGAGATATGCCAGGAACTATTTCCAATTCCTTTTTTCTGATGCTTTCAATTTCTGGCCTTTCCACAAATTAAAAAGTACTATGTTCCAGGGCATTTGCAGATATTGCTGCTCTTCTGTCCAAATTTTCACTGGTTGCTATTCAAATAGTAACGAGGTTAAGGGAGAGGAATTTGGAAACAAAACGTTACCATCTCTCACTTTATTTAGCGTTATTATAATTGTATGCTTATATGGTAATACTCCTAAGAAACTTCATGGGTTCCCCTTGCAAGATTAGTTCCCCTCATGTGAATGACTGGGAAAAATAGGAGTGGGGAAGCAGAAGCAACAACACAGAATCTGTGAGGCAGCAAAGGGGAGGTATACTGTACTCCGCATGTACTATTAAAAACCCATCAAAAGAAACAATTTTTATGTTTAAAAGGTTTCTAATGATGCACTGCTAAACAGTGGATAATGGAAGAGAAAAAGCTGTCAACCCATTACTAAAATACAGCAAGATGGATTAAACCAACACCTTGTCAAAGACGTTTAAAAATAAATAAACATTTCATAGCATTCTAGTTTTCAAAAATCTTTTGCAGCAAATGTACTGCTTTAGGACTTAATTATATTATTGTTCTCTACAAATCTAAGGAAGTTTAATAGGTATTCTTGAAATTAAGCAGCAGAATCTCAAAATTCTACCTACAAAGCATTTAAAACAGTCCAAGGCAACACAGCATTTATTCTCAAAACTAACATTGACTCCACTATTCACTACACCAACATTAAACCCACTAAGTACTTCAGAAACATCATACTTAATTTCATCACATATCTTGGCATCTATCTTGGAATTCAGGAATTGGCTACAATTTTGCATAGATTAACAGCTCACATTCGCAATTCATTGATTTACTCTGTACAAAATAGCAAGGAAACAGTCCTCCAAAGATTCACCTTTACATGAAGACATTTAGCATTTTTATGCATGTTTTTACTTGTATTCACACAGACAGTAGCAGTAGCCTTCAAAGGACCCTACCTTCAATACTATTCATACACGTTGCTTGTGAACACTTCAACTTTAATAAGGCTTTCAGTACAGACCAGTGGACCGTGACTGACAGCTGTGGGGCACATGGTTCCACAAGCAACAGCCAAGACAGAAGCACCTCCAGAAGATTTTCTGAGAATCTAGTAACTGAACATATTTCACTTTCAAATACTTTGGCATTTTGTGCAGTGGGTCAAATTTGTGCAGTGTTGCAAGAGCAGGACAGATTGACTCT
Source organism: Chamaea fasciata (assembly GCF_029207755.1). Classification (NCBI taxonomy): domain Eukaryota; kingdom Metazoa; phylum Chordata; class Aves; order Passeriformes; family Sylviidae; genus Chamaea; species Chamaea fasciata. Next base: position 58,629,206 of record NW_027094086.1, on the reverse strand, counting down.
GGCTGGACTCCAAGAGGCCACCAACACTGCTCCATTACTCCATTCCTCACTTGGGTAGGGGAGAGAAAGTATAATGAAGTACTCCTGGGCTGAGATAAAGGGCAGGGAGAGATCACCCACCATGTACCATCATGGGCAAAACAGACTCGACTTGGAGAAATTAATTTATGACCAATCAAATAAGAATATGATAATGACAAATAAAAGAAATCTAATGAAACATCTTCCTCCCACCCCTTCTTCCTTCCCAGGCTTAACTTGATTCCCAATTCTGTACCTCCATACCCCATAGGTGCAGGGAGATAGTTCATCACACATTGGTTCTCCGTGGGCTGCAGGAGCACAGCCTGTCTTGCCATGCTCTGCACCACGGGCTGCAGAGGAATGTCAGCTCTGGCACCTGGAGTGCCTCCTCCCCCTCCATCACTGACCTTGGTGTCTGCAGGGCTGTTTCTCTCACATGTTCTCACTCCTCTCTTCTCTGGCTGCAATTACTTCTGTGCAGTAACTTTTTCCCCTTCTTAATCAAGTTGTCCCAAAGGTGCTACCACCATCACTGATGGTCTCAGCTTTGGCCAGGGCCAGTCTGTCTTGGGGCCCTCTGGCATCAGCTGTGTCCGACATGACAGAAGCTTCTGGCAGCTCCTCACAGCAGCCACTCCTGCAGCCCTGCCCTGCCCAGAACCTTCCACACAACCCCCTGTAGATACAGAGAGCCTGAAGAGTAACTCCATGGTGCTCATCCCAGTGGAATTACACAGGACAGCTGCCCTTCCAAAGGCACAACAACATTGGCAAAAGAAAGCTGCTTAACTGTGCTTGTTATTGCATTTTTCAATCTAGAGGGCAGAAACGTAAGAGGCCCGTGAGCTGCCTCCATGACTGAGAAGAAAAAGCCTGCACAGAGAGGAGGACAAACACTGCGTACTGCTGCTTGAGCACTAAGGGTATGAAAAATTAATAGGAAAATGAATATTTAAAAGTACTAGAAAAACATGTCTCAGCATTCAGGGCTTGTCATAACCAAACCTCATGATGTAAAATGGTATGAGCAAGCTAGCAAGGAACTAGAATCAAAATTACCCAGTAAACTTTCCTGGGTAGCCTAAGAAGATTCTCTGAGGAGTGATTTAAATCCCCTGCATAATTTTATTAATTATCAGGAAGGCAATTTATTCAGATTGACATCTCAGAATGTAAACGCATATTTAACACATGAATCTGTTATATTTTAACTGAATTAGTTCAGATAACACTGAAAAAACAGTAATGTTTTTGAGCTAGTAGTTTAACAGAATGAACAAACTGGAATAACTTTATCTGGATTAGCTCCTTGTTATCTCCACTCTTCATGCTGCTTCAAGGTTAAGATCACAGAGCTGAAGCTCTTCAAGTTTTAATTTAGTCAGTGCATCCAAACTCATTATGCTAAACCAAACTCTGTTTTGCAAGTTAAAAACAGTTTCAAATTAGGAAACATTGTGCTGGATGAGCCTAAAATGGATTGCATCATAGTTGAGAATCAGGCTTGTGTTCTAGTTTGCATGCTTGTGTTTCCCAGAATAAAAAAAAAAATATTAAAAAAAAAAAAAAATCACATTTTAAATAGCACTTAGGGCTTATTTAGGGATAACAGCTTGTAATAACTCCAGATGCTCTTTTAAGTGCATATTCCTTATCAAGATGCATAGTCATGGATTTTGCTAAGACACAAGAAATCTAGTGAGCAATGAAGGTACAAGTCCACATTCTCAGTTTTGCAGTAGATGCACCCTGAGGACAAGTAGTTGTAAAATCTACGTTGAAGATCTTTCTCCCTTCTTCGAGCGGGAGAACTGGAAGCACAAGCAAACTAGACCTCTTGACAGCCACATGCCACTGATCAAGAGATGTCCCAATTTCAAACTTAACAAAGGTAAAGCAATGCTGTGAAGTTTGTGTGGGAAGTGCCAAGTGGCCTTGGCACACCCAGCAGAGGGGGGTGTCAGGCCCTGGGCTTGACTGATGCATTTTGGTTTTCGTGATCAGCTCACAATTTCTGTCATGTCAGACACTTCTGTGCTGTACAACAGTGGTGTTACACCAACAACCTGGGCTAAGCAAACCCTTAACACCATGCAGGAGCATTCATGGGTGCAGCAAGCCAGTTTCTCTGCAAGTAGAAGTCTTCAAGGAGCCAGGTCTGAAGCACACAGGTCACAGAAATAAGCTGGCACCACTAGTCCCTTTCTGCCTGCCTTGTTCACTGAGGCCACGTACTGCTGCTTTTGTGGTCACCTTCCACAGGGACAAGAGAGGTTATGGCTAAAGCAAGCCCCATTGCAGCAAGCTAACAGATACTGATGATTTCTGAATTTAGTATTATTCATGGAAACAAATCTTAAGTCCCATTAAATCTCATTAAGCACTGATTACTTTAGCAACCTACTCCTGTGGGCTTCAATAGGCCCCTGCATGTTCCTTAGGCCAGAGACCCATTTTAATGCCTTTTTCACAGGGTTCTGGCACTCTCCCCATACCAAAATATTTCTGCTGTATATTCAGCAGTATCTGCTTCTCAGCCTTTTCCACAAACCCTTTGACACTTTCTTCTGTTTGGGCCTCCTTCACAACTCTGCCATACTGTACTTAGTCAGCAAGTATAGGATCTGATGCAGTGTCTGCACTGCAGAGCTTGAGCCAACATACTGATTCTCAAAAAATTTGTTACAAATACAATAGGACAACTATCCATGATTACTGAGCACAGTTCGCAACAAAATTAATAAACATTCACTCCCCAGTGTTTGTGTTCAGTGCTCACAAGAACTGACACAGGATTGTCTGATTGTACCACAAGTGCAAGGGTTAACGACAAATCATAAAAAACCAAAACAAGCTTCAGTGAGACCAGAAGGCTCCCTAGCCCAACAGCTCTCCACCATTGTCTCCAGATCAAGCAATAGTGAAAACCAGGTAGAGAAAATATTCTCACCTTCTACACTTCAAAGGAGGAATCATCCCATGCTGCTGACCTGTGACAGGACGCAGGACTGTACCATGCTTTCAGAGAAAAACACCATCACTTGAAATACTTACCTACTTTAGGCTGCCAGTGCTGGTCAGGTAATTCAGAAGCAGGTTCAGATGGCAATAATTTAAGAGGTTTGTTTTACAGTATGATGACCTCAGTTACAGAGCCAAAATGGAACATTTTGAGCTCATTTTCTCTCAGGAGAGCTGGAGTTTGCAATATTGGCTTCAAGTCAACAAATTCTTACACAGCCAGAGCCCAGGAATAAAAATTTGGATTTCCACAACATATATAGCCTGTGTAGCCATGTTGCTCTTCTGCTTTTATAGCCACAGAAGTGTCCCTCCCACGTTCCCAAATCATTAAATAATGCTTTCCCACCCAAGCCATTATTTAAACCTTAGAGACCAAGAACCAAACTACAGCATAATTATTTATTATTCTTTTTTGGTAGTACAAAGGCAGCTTTACAAAAATGGCCAGCAGTCACAACGACAGTGAAATTTGTTACAACCTGACTCCCTGTAAATTGAAACCTGCAGGCAGGCATAAACTATAAGAGACAGACTGCCCTTCCAAATCACTCAGTCAGCAAAGACAGATGTCTCACTACAGCTTGAGCACATTCCAGTGTTGCCCCATGATCTTGACTACTTGTTTCCAGGACATACCCAGGAATAAGAACCTTAAATTGGGTTGAAGTTCTGCCACTGCTGTGGCTGCTTAAACTGCTGAGAATAAGCCATTCCTCTTCATTGACAGGAAGAGTAGATGAGTACAGAAAACTGAAGTGATACAGAGGGGATGACAATGCAGTTCAGGACTGCTGACCAGTTAAGGAATAGTCTGTTCATTTAAAGAAAGCATTTAGAGAAGTATTTTTGGTGTATCGTGTTCTTTGTCACGTGGAACTGCCCGTTTCCCTCTCCCCCACCAAAGCAGTGGAGTGTTGGTAGAAAAGAGGAGCCATGTAAGACTTGGTAATTGATGACATTTTGCAAGAAAATTCAGACTTCTGATCCATAAACTAGAAAGTGAGGTGTCTAACTTAGTCCTTCAGCTGGGAAACTTCATAGAGGTATGCACCAAGCATCTTCACCCCCTGGATGTAGTTGTACCTGCAAAGAAGACAGTTTCCTTTAGCAGAGTCTTCACTGAGCTGTATTTCTAGCAGATGTCCTATTTGCAAAGCCCACAGGTTAGTCCTATGCACATGACAAACTCTAGAGGAATTGCTGCTGCAGGCAACAGGCACTTCTCCCCCAAACCCCTACATCTTCCCTGGCAAGACAGAAATACCACGCTTGGGGGAGAAGGTAGCCAAGCTTAGAGACCAAAGTATAAAACCTGCTCCTGGTTTCAAGCGTATCAATCTAGAAATCAAGCTTCAGCTACAAACTTGTTACCCAACCAGTCAGTCATTCTCAGCTGGGAAGGATGGCGCTTAACTATCCAGAGAATTAAACAAAAGCAAGAGCTCAATTCTTGGTGTTTTTCATAATATATGCCAAGGCACTCCAACCCAGGAACAGATATTCTCTTACCTATTTAGTTTTTCATTTTGAGAGTGAGCACCATCATCTGCAGCTCCAACGGGAAGTAGCATGACATTCTTGCCTGTGGCTTCTTGAAAAGTAAGGGTAACAGGAATGCTCCCTCCCTCCCTTGTCAGGTCTGGTTCAACTCCAAAAACTAGAAAAGTAATACTCTAGTCAGTCTGAAGCCTGTATATTTTTCCACAAACTCTCACTTAAGCCATCATGTATCCATCTGTACCAAGTGCTGGCCAAATCAGCCAGACTGCAACGGCCACAAATTATGGAGCTTCTCCTCACAGATGTAGCACCGGACTATTGTCACTGTCAGAGTTCAGTTACACACCAACACTTCATCTAAAGGCCTGTCTGTACTCCAACACAAGTTAGAGCTGCTCAAGCTGCCCAGTACAATCTAGAAAAACTGATTAAGAGGGCTCCTGTGATGAATAAACTTCACTGAATTTGGTTTAGCAGGTGATCTGAACCAACAGTCTCATCCTTAAGCAAAAGGAACACCACACCAACAAACTTGTCTCAGAACAGTAGAAATGAATTGGATATTCAGTATCTTTCCTTCCTGTATCTCAGATCTCAGTTAAAAGGTTGCATGCAACATGCTTCCTTACTTAGTGAGCCAAAGTTATTAGATACGAGTACAGAACACTAAATATTCAGCAAACATGATCTCCCTCCTCAGTATTTCTTGAGGGGCTGGACCAAGAGATTTTTAATCCTACCAATGCCAAGTGAAAAAACCACTTACCTGTCTTCATGGCCCTCCTACCAGCCATGTAGTGGGGGTGGTTGAAGTCTGATACCCAGGGTTTTCCACCATGGCCTAAGTACACTTTGAATTTGTTGGGACTCTGCAGCTCCGCAAACTTTTTGTTCAAGTAGTCTTCAACCTGTAAGAAAGATTGAATGATCTTATCTACTGCTAGCATTTGTACGAGCACTGGCAAAGTTCATATTCTAAAAGCATCTTAGAGACTTGCAGGTCACTACAACTGTGCAGCAATGCTTTTCCTATCGCTCTTATTTCATAGTATTCCAATGATTCTCTGCTCTGAAGTCAGAATATCTCCTTTAAGCAAATTAACGTTACTTTGTAGAACAATTAGCCAGTGTGTCAAACACTGCTATTTTTGAATATGCACTTCTGGCAGTCCAAGTGCCCTGCAATTAGGTTAGCCTTTACTCCTAAGCCCTTTAGAGTTTAGAGAAACTGGGTAAATCAGACCAGTACAGTCCAGTGGGGCACCACACAGGATTCCCTCAGTTATCTCGTGTTGAGGTGCAGTACAGGGAAGATAGTAGAAAAGCAAATGAACAGAACTGCTTTAGAAAACAGAAAATCTCTTCCCCCAAAGCAAAGTGAACAGAAGTTTAGAGACATTTGTCTGGATAGCAGCAATCCATCTCAACATACATTCTTTGTGACTTCTTCAGGAGTCATGTTTGGCACAAGCCTGATTGAGAACTTGCCAATCACTTTCCTAGGAATCACAGTCTTGGCACCAGAGGCTGAGAAGGCTCCTTCAATTCCATGGAGAGACAAGGAAGGGTATCTCCACCTGTGCATAAGGATCTCTCTCTGTAGAAGCAAAGAGAAAGATGCAAGGTTACACGAAGTTTGACAGAGTTCCCTAAAAGAATGACTTCTTCAACCTAATAAAGAATTTGCAAGAAATAGTGCTTTTTCCCATGCAGAAATGCAGGTCACTCCACTCAGAAGCTGTTACTCCCACTAAGCATACATTTTGATAACACAGCTGGGTTGTCAGCACCTTAAGAGACACAGCAGTTCTAGTTTGGCTCTCTCCTAGCTCTGTGGAATTTATAGGACATGACCAGTCTGCTTCTGGTAAGGACACAAGCACCATTTATAAAGTGCTCAAGCACAGTTTGCAGAGAACATTGAAAGCTTTAATTCCCACTGCCTCAGGTCAGGCAAGTGTCTTCATCACCAAGACACTGCTTAAGTTCACATTTTCTAAAAGCCTTGCCACTGCTCAGACAGAGCCTTACAGTGTGTTTTACTTCATATCATCACCTGTATTAAAAAGCCTGAACTCCAGGTTGATTAAACTGACCGCATTGCCTTCCAGGTACACTTCCTGCATTTCCTCTCTGTTACCTTGGACACAGCTGTTCAATACATTGAATCCTGAATTCAGTGCCATTGTTGAGCTGCGCTGAGCAGACACAGGTACAGTGTCCCCAGCATGAACGTCACTGCAGAAATGCAGGAGCCTTAGAAATTGTGTCCTTTATGTTACAACTTTTTTTTTTCCAGGTACAACCTGCCTCCAATCTTCTCTCAAAGCATATGTAGATGTCACAGTTCAAATCTCTCAAGCACATTGGCTTCTCATCTGGAAGTTACAGCCCTCTCTCCCTCGCCCTAAAACCCTTCTTGCCTCTATGCAGCTTAGAAGTCCCTTAGCTGGAATTTCACTTGAGCCAAGCCTGAACAGCTTCAGTCCAGTATCACAAGGAACATCTTGCCAGCTCCTCCTTACATCCAAGCTATAATTCACCCATTACTTTAAAGCACAAGGCTAAGCAAGGAAGCCTGAGTGCTCCCAGTTGATATAAACATGAGCATGTAAAGACAAGGCTAAGGATATAAATTGTTACTTATATCTATTTGAGTTAAGTTTGAAGTCTCCTGACAGTATTAGGACAGAAGACAGACCTGCATATGTAAACTTGCCTTTTACAACACCTGTGTCTGCTTTTTATGACAGGAGATCTATTTACATCTAGGGTTTTAAAATTAGTATGTAATACCTGTACCTTGTAAGACTCAATGCCATTAAAAGCATTCATTTGGAGAGCTCCCAGAGTGAAGATTTAACTTTAGACATGAGTTTATTGAGCTTGAGATTGTTCAAAGATTTGGGCTGCCTAGCTCACAATTACAAATCAGTCCTTGTGTGCCAGGTCTAGGAACATGTTCAGCATGTCAGCCTTGAATTCCGCACAGCTAGGACTCAAGCTCTTTTCTCACCTAAGGAGCAATCATCTCTGAGCAACTACTTTATTTCTGATAACTCACTGACCTTCCTATAGATGTAGAAAATCAGATGTTTTGTGTAGATTGTCATCTGGCCCCTGGAAAGCTGCCAACATCCTTATCTAGCATTAAGAGAACAGCACTGAAGTTCTGTTTCAAATACAATTTATACAGAGTAAGGAGCAAATTTAGAATTGTCAAGACTGCTTGAGTTATACATGGGATAACCCAGAATAAGTTTTCAAGCACCTAACACTAGCAGTTCCTCTGCAAGTGTTAAGTATGCAGTCAACCATAGAGTAAAAATTATCTTCAAGGCATTTTCACCATTTTGAAGACATCACATGGTTCCTCTGCCTAATAAATTACTTAACTACACACACATTCAGAGAAGCTTGTTTCTGTCTCCTACTAATACAGACAGCTTGATCTAGACAGGGTAGAGGAGAAGTGCAGCACACCTTGGCATCATGCAGAAGTCTTGTTGCTCCTACATCTTTTGCATATTCTGTCAGGTCAAAATCAATCTTCTCATATAATGCCAGCTCCTCATCAGTAACAGGCGCCACTGCTTCATTAACACCTGGGATGAGGATTTTCCCTTTCTTGTCAACAAGAGAACCTGTAAACAAGAAGCACCTAATATCAGTATTTTCAATTCAATATTCAGTCAGAAGACACAAGATGTCATTGCTGGGAACACTTTCCTTGGGAAACAGAAGTCTTGGCCTTCTGAAAACTCTGTAAATGCAATGAAATTCAGACTTCTATTTCCCAGAGCATGCACCACTGAGCATGGAAGACACTTAAAAGAATTTCTTTATCCAAAATGTGCTTGCTTGCTACTGTATTTAATTCTACTGCTACATTTCACTGGCTGTTTGAAGGCAGGATTCCCAAAGAGCTCAATATCATACCCACAGCAGAATTTGAGAAGACAGCTGATTTAATTAACATGCAAATTTGCAGGAAGGTTTTAGAGAAAGCTGAGAGTAGATAGACAACTTCTTGGCAAGACCTTCACCATATTTCTGTATCTAAGGCATTAGCTTTGCATACCTGGCAAGCACCATTTCACTGGTCACTGCTTTGCAACCGCAAACAGTCCTCAGCAACTCTCTCACTGCAAACTCAGTCATGCTTGGATGGTTCTTGCTCCCATTTTAAATGCATTCAGTGAAAGCTGTGTTTTCTTACCCATTAGAGCAATGAGATCTGTCATGGCCTCATGTACAGAACCACCATAAACTCCAGAGTGAAGGTCTTTGTCACAACATTCCACCTGATTGAAGTGAATGAAGATTCAGGTCAATTTTAGCGTGGAGATATTGGCATGTAGGGAGGAGACTAGAACAGCCAAAGCCCAGCTATAACTTGATCTGGCCAAGGGTCATGGAGCGTCCCCCTCATTTGTTGAAAGCGGAGGGTAGTGTAGTGTCAGGGGATGAGAAAAAGGCAGAGCTATTTAATATCTTCTTTGCCTCAGTCTTCAATACCAAGATCGGTTGTCCTCAGCATGCCCAGCTCCCTGAGCTGGAAGTTGGTGATGGGGAAATGAGGGAAGCCCATAATCCATGAGGAGATGGTTGGTGAGCTGCTATGTCAATTAGGCACCCACAAGTCTACGGGCCCAGATGGGACCCACCCCAAAGTATTGAGGGAAACGGTAAAAGAATTTGTCAAACCATTCTCAATCATCTACCAGCAGTTCTGGTTAACTGGAGACCTTCCAGCTGACTGGAAAAGCACAAATGTGACACCCATCTATAAGAAGGGCATATGTGGATGAAGATATCTACGCTATGAGACAATCCTTCAGTGAAGGTGCTGGCTTATCTTGCCTCACACATCTGAAAGCTATCCCACCCACCCAAGTATCAGATAAGATAGCAAGAGAAGGATGTTTAGACAATTAGGAAAAGCCATTCCACAAAAGTAGCCAGTTTCATTTTCTGAGAAAAAAGCTACTGGTGTGAAAAGGTTTGCATCACCACTCTTCTCCAGTGGAAAATTCAGTTTAACAGTACTAGATTTGCAGTGTATTTCAGCACTTACCTCTATGAAGTAGTAGCAGACACCTCTCAAACCATAAGTGATACAAGGCTTCTTCTTGCCTAGCCAGTAGTTGTCAGAAATGCAAACATAATCCACATCTTTAAAGAAAGCATCTCGCTGAGCAAAAATCAGTTCATCAAGGCCTTCAGATCCTGATTCTTCCATACCCTCTAGGCAAAACCTAATATTTACTGGAAACTCCTTTGAAATGAAACACAAGAACAGATTAAGCATGTGAAAACAATTGACTCCTTCAGTAATCAGTAATTTTCATCTGTTACATTCAAAACAGAAAAATGGACATGGCTAAAATAGTTCCATGACAGTGGAAGTTGTTAATTATACACAAACTGGTTTAAAGTTTGGACTGTGCTTATGTTGAGAACACTTAGACACCCTTCATTTGGCAGAATCCAAACTCTTCAAAAAAGTCATAAAAACTTGTCCCCAAACCCCTTAAGCATGAGAACACAGCAGAAATCTGTTGCCAAAGGTAAGCCACCAGGGTGGGAAAACTAATATAAACCACAGGAATTGCATACCACAGTAGAAACAGAGCTACCCTGTCTATCCAGCCTAGCATATTCCATATACCTAGACAGCAGCTGAGAACTGGTTATTCCTCTCAAAAGGAATTGGAACTTGTCTTTTGAGATAAAGCAAACACCCTGAGCTATTTCTGATTGCACATTTTCTTTAATAGAAATAAGCAAAGCTCCCAGTTTTAGTGTTACTAAGTTAACCTCCTCTTAGAGCTCAGTGGCAGTGACACATTAAGCTTGGATAAAGGCCATAATAATTTGACATCCTTACATGATAGTGATCCCATTTGATTATTCCTCCTGCTCCACATGCTTGCATATGTATTTTCCTTCCAACATATTTCATTAAAGGAAAATTGTTAGAAGTGCAGCCTAAGCATCTATAAGACTAACTTGTCAGCAAGTCAACCCTACCAGGAAATCAGGGAATTTACAGGACTTTTGCATCATTCCTCCAATCAGCTGAATAAGCAGGCCTCCCTCACAAGGGTTTGTGGCTTGGATAACATTTATTGCCAGACTCAGCTGTGTGTGACAAAGCAGAATATCTTTTGGGCACATACCTGGTTAGTTTGTTGATAAGCCTCCAAGGCATTCAGCCAGGCAAGCACTGGACCTTTGTCATCTGTTGATCCTCTCCCATACAACTTTCCTGTAGAAACAAGACACAAATTAACCAGTGAGGAAAAAAATTAGTATGGAGTTTCATCTCTTGCCTAGAGGAGAACATTTCTTTATGGATAACTTTAACCCTGCTTATAAAAAAAAAACTTTCATTTTTGATTCTTCATAAGTAGCAGTTTTACATCCTGCTTCACATACCCTTTCAAGTGGGATAGGTACAGGACTGCAATAGTTCTCCCACTTAGAGAGCTACCCCACCTCTTCCCCCAGCTGCTCCCTCAATAGGTGTTTGTTATAAGTCAGGAAAAGACATAGCTGCCTTATCCATGACAAGAATATAATTTTCTACAAACACCTAAGAGTATAGAAACAAGTTTTCTGATTTTAACAGAAATCTATCAAGTATTATCTTCAGTTCAACAATTCTTTGTTTGAAGAGTAAAAATTCAGTAGCTAGTGATAAATCACTTCTCTGGATTCTCCATATAACAGTGGGTCTCCCTAGAAAGGAACTTCGTCAAAGACAAGCTTCACAGGCCGTAGGGAATTCCCAGAAAATGTAGCACATGGAATCACAGCAGAGGCAGTTATCAGTGCAACTCAGAGCTGTGGCTACAACCCCTCAGCACTCTGTGTAACCAGTGACAAAACAGGCCAGGGAGCCTGCAAAGAGCCATTGGTGACTGTCTCCTGTCTCCTGCATGGCCAGGCTGCACAGAGGCAAGCCACAGCCTGAAACAAGTCTGGGTCTTGCTAGCAGATAATGCAGTTTAGTAACTTGGACTCTGCTGCCTATGACTAAGTGCCTAAGCAGAAGTACCAGTTAGCACAGATACTCCTTTTTCTAGGAATCATTAATGCTTATGCAACATGAGTGGTTAATGTCCTTCTATTGGTATGACCTTTAACACTGAGAAAGTGAAACAAAGAAGCTGTTGGTAGCACCAGCTTTTTAATAGAAAAGGAAGTTCTAGTCTTCTTGACTGCTGGCAGTGTTGTTTCAACAGAAGATACTGCACCATTTCTTCATCCCCATTTATGGGAGAGGGACAAATTTTGGGGCACTACCTCTGCAAAAGAGCTTCTGTAGTACTCATAGTAGAGCAGTTGAACACAAGATAACCCAGAGAGGCTGCTGTGCCACTCCTGTCTCCAGGCATAAAGTAGTTGTGTTGTGTATTTTTTGTCAGTAATGGCTCAAAATTCCTGCAGTCTGACTTGACCTTACATGCTGAAAGCTGTGAACAAGAAATTAGTTCTAAAAAGCTCTATGGCAACAAGCCGGCACCAAGGAAGGCAGTAGTTAAGACTGTGCTGTAGATACAAGGAAGAAAACACAAAAATTGCAGTCTAGACTATCAGAAAAGGAAAACAATTCCAAGAGTAGCTGAGATTTTGCAGCTCAGCTTTTTGACCATTTCCCCACTTGTACATTTTTACCTCAACAGTATTAAATAAACACCCATACCATTTCTTACTCTTTCCCCCTTTCAATCAATGGCACAGCTTTGGAACAATTCAGGAACACCACACTCATTACAGAAGTGTTCATCAGTTTGTGAAGTCCACTGCTCTTACCATCTCTTTCTACCAGTGTGAAGGGCTCACTATCCCAGCCATCCTCTAGTGCTGCTGGCTGAACATCCAGGTGACCATATACACACACAGTCTTTTTGCGTGGATCTGTGCCCAGTGTTCCCAGAACAATTGGTGGTAGGGGGATCTCCGATCCATCAGGCAGCTAGAAATAGGAAGGCAGAAGTTTTATTAAAACATGGAACATCAGAGTTTTAATCAGATACATGAATTACTTTAATACTATGGAGGTTATGAGAGTAGAGGCACAGAGAGCTAAACAAACTAATCTACTTCAACTGATTGCCAGAAGCAGGGTGCCAAAGGCCTGATGGCACCATGCCAGTTAGTTTCCTGACAAGTCCCAGTAACAATCAAAATGTTCCAAACCACTCAGAACTGTTAGCCTTAAACTACCAATCCTACATCAGACTTTAGCAGTGCAAGCTGACTGCATGCCAAACTTCTGTATCTCATGCTGACCTAAGTGTAAGTGATAAACTCCATCCAATATTGCATTCTGTGTTGCTTGTCACTGCACTTTCATCCTGTCCACAGTATAGCTCTCTGGACAAAAATTTCCTGACTGGAAGGAAAGGCTGGGTGTAACATGTGCCTACACCCAAATAAGATCAGCATAACAGACCTATATCTCTGTACCAGCCTACATTGTTACACTAAGGGCAGGGTAGTGCTGATAAACTCAGTTCAGGAGTTCAAGAGTTGAATTTGGCTTAATCCCTTGGAATAGCCCATAAGCAATTATCACATGCTATTCCCAGTCAGCAAGTATTTCCCTTCTGGTGAACATGTAGTTCTACCCACTGTTCAGCACATCAAGATCAGCTTTGACTTTTTGCTTATATTGGTGCCAAGCTCCAATTTTTTTATCAACAGGTTACATGGTCCTTGGCCAGCTGCAGCTCTACATAATTAAAGCACTACTGTAAGAGTTTGCAGTAATCAATACACAAAAAATTGCTGTGCAGCAGTAAAACGACTTTGATCTGACAAGTTCAGTTGCTTTACATTATCCCTCATGGATATAGCAGCAACACATAATACACTGACTAGCTCTCTCTATACTTAATATAAAACTGAACACTGAAGGTAACCCTTGCAGATGGATTAAAGTTACCTAATAAAAATTTTACATATAAAACTCTAAAATTATTTCTTGCTACCAGAAAGTTAACAGTGATGAAAAGAACAACTTCTTCTCTGAATTAATTGAAATGTTTTTGATAGGTTTTTAGGCTGTAGGTAGTAGCAGAGCTAGAATTAAACTACAGATTCCCTCTCAAGTCAGCTATTTTCCTGCTGGAACCTGTAGCTACAAACAAGTGTAATCCAGTTGCTGAAAGCAAGAACTGCTCAGGAGGTTCCCATAAACACAGATTTCACTCAGCAGTTTTTCGCACCAATTACAAGGACAATCTCCTAAAACTAGTACACCTTCCAGTACAAAGTTTGTAATGCCACTAACCAAACCCTAGTGTAACAACTTTGGTATGGGTCTTACTCTGAGGCAGGTAGTGGCTAGGCACTTCAAAGGAGGAACATATCAAGTCGATATTTCCCTAGGATGAGATTATCATTATCATTCTCATAAGCACATACATTTCTCAGGGAAAAGAAAAAAGCAGTCTGGAGAGCTAAAAATGAGGGAAGTCATTCTTTTAATGATACTTTTGTATCTAGTAAGGGAGCAATGCAATCCTGTGACAAATGTAACACTTCTGAAAAAGTCCTGAAGTCGTTTGGCAGACTTACTGGAACTTCAGTCAGTATCCTTATAGTCAACGGGTTTAAGGACCAACACCAGCCTGTTGTTTAAAATGTCTAACATTTTTGTTTGCAGGTGCTCTACTCATGTTCAGTTCGGAAAGTATTTAAAACATTTAATACAGTCCAAAATTTAATTCAACATCTTTAATTGGGTCCTAAGGTTTAGTAGAAAAAAAAAAGGTTTTTAACAGGTTCCGACTGTGTGGCAGGAAAGACATTATCCTACAGCCCAACAGGCTACTGCCCACAGGACCCATGTGTGGTGTTCCTGACCCAGAAGTCCATCAGACACCAAGGAATTAGTGACCCACAAAGACAATCTGAGCACCCCAAAGGCTGTGCTATGCTGCACACACAGCTTCACCTTTCTGCCTGTATTGTGCTGTGCATATCCCTGGACTGCAGGATAAAATGAACCACTTGACTGTAACCTGAAGGCAGCTCCCACTGTGCACTGGGGATTACATCACCTGCATATCCTTGACTTAATCTAAAAGTGCATCAAGAAATTCTCACACAATATCCCTTCTGTCAGTGGAACTAAACAGGTTCAACAAATAAAATAGGAAAACATTTCCATGCAAGGGATCTGCACAGTTTGTTAGATGCTGGTTGGATGTCTGCTAGATGCTGCACATCTTGGAGGTGCCAGTATCTGCAGGGACATAAGAATATCCATACTATCCTCTTTCTTTATAGTGATAAGTCAAATAAGCAGCCTTTTAATGGAGTCTAGGTGCCTTTCACACTGGGAACATAAACCAGCACTTTCTCATGCAAAACACCTTGTCTTCTAGAGATTTTTTTTTTCCTACTAAGCAGACACAGAGATGCTCACACACCTTTTGTTTCCCAATGTCCATAAGTTTGGTTGTGCCTCCCAGCCGCTCAATCTCCTTGGCAGCAACCTCCATCATGCGTTTGATTTCAGGCCTCTTCTCTGGCCACGCTGACACACTCTGGATCGCCACCCACTCGGCCAGGCGCTGCAGAGATGGAAAAGTACAGGTTTTGCTGCACAACAGGCACCAGGCAAATACCAACAAACCTCGCATTCAACTAACCCTGGTTTAAGCCAAGCTCAAATTGAGGCAAACCAGCTCTGTCCTCTGCTCAAAGAAGAACTTTTAACCATTAATATTACTCTCCAAAGCTCTCTAAAACCTCCCCTGTCAACAGTTGTCCCCGCTGCATAGCACAAAGTCTACAGATACATCAAGTGAGGTTAAGAGTATGACAGCTTGTGCTTGTTATGCCCCTATACTTGCTGTTCTTTAAGTATCCAGAACCTACTAAAGTTTTCCAGGCCTCTCAAAAAGGCCACTTTAGCTTTTACTCCCCATGTGAGTGCAGAAACAATAACTGCCAGAAATCAAGCTGAACACTTGGCATAGTTCATGCTTGAATTCACAGTTCTGTACCACTGATTCCTTCATGGGTAAAAGGGATTATAATATAACTTGTAACTAAATAGCAGGTCAAGCAGCAAAGTATCTCTTTGGAGAGGGCAACATCTCCCTCTGTCCCCCAGCATAAATTGCTTTATACAAGAAAGTTTTGTTCCAGCCTCATTTATAATATATTTAATCTCCCATCTCCAAAGGGAAGAAACTATAAATCTAGTCTGGTATTCAGAAGCCAGTGGCAGCTTCCTGTACCTCTAAATAGGTCACCAGTAGCACTATACAGTAATGGATCATTCCTAATAAATTTACTATGGACATTAAGGTTTTTGAACGGAACTATGCCTAAAATTAAGAAACAGTTTTCTGGCCTGACTCAAATTCCTCACACTCGCTGCCTGCTCACCCCTCTCTCCCTTTACTTGACATTATTACTGGGCATATCATATAAATGTAACAACAAACTTGAAGCCGACCACATAGCTTCTAATATCCCATAGCTGCCCATGCTGCAGGACAAAACTCAAAAAACTTTACCTGAACATAGAGGTCCTGGTGTTCATCAATATATTTAAAGAGGGTTTCAAGTGCAGACATTTTTGGACTAGCTTTCAGAACAGTGTTGCTGAAGATGCTGTGACAGAGAAATAATTTAGGTTACAGGTTTAAGAAGTGACAGTAATCAAGAGCTACAGGAGACTTTCATCTTCAGCTTCTAATGCCACACACCAAGCAATACAAAACTTGAGGCCTCTCCCTTTCGTGAAATCACCACAGTGAAGTGGCTAAACAAATGCCAGTTTCAATTTCAACACCACTCATTCTTTGTGCCTCTCCCCTCAAAATAACTTTCAAATTTAAACTGAGCAGTCTTGTCTCTAGAGATATTTCAATGAAATCATACACTTCATTTTACTGCAGCCTCACAGGCAAAATGTTACTCAAGTAAAATGCAACTTCAAAGAGTAGATTTCATAACGACTACAACTAACAGCATGCCATAGGCTTGAATGCTGGTAGCCAGGTCCAAGAAAGCACCACACTTTGTGCTCTGCAGAGGTTAAAAGCAGGCAGCTAGAAAACTGTGCTGTCTTCCGACTTAAGCCTCAGTCCGCCACTCAGATTTCACAAATAAGGTCAGAATAAAACCATGGGAACAGAGGTCAGCCCCAGCATGTCATGAGCAAATGGTCAGTGACAACTTCAGTGCTACCACTTCCTTCTTTTGTTTTTATTTCAACTGAAGTTCATGTGAGAAAACTCAAGACCTCTCCCCTTTTCAGTTTTCTGTCTCTGTTACCAGTCCGAAATCAATACTGAAAACAAATACTGTCCACTAAAGCAACAAAGCAAACAAGCTTAAAGTTTAACTCTCCAGTTAGAACTAAATATACAGCACCTCATCTCAGGCACAAATATAATGAGCTTTACAAACCCCAAAATGACTAAGGTTGAAAGGGACCACTGGAGGGACCAGCTGGTCCAAGATGTGGCCCTACAGCACATTACTTAGGATATTGTCCAGGAGCCTTTTAGGTAACTCCCGAGAAGGAGCTTCCTGAAGTGTGCCTCTGGAATCCAAGTGCCTGGACTAGGAGGAAAAACTCCAGTGTCCATGTAATAGCAGCATGTTCAGCAGCTCCAGCCACTGTGATTCAGTATTTTGTTGAGTCAGCTTCATGCCAGATCCTTTAAGCCTTTCTTCTGCTTCTACATGGCAGTCACAAGACCGTTGTTAAAACATCTGACTGCTTGTCTTAGCATTTCTTGAGCAGCTGACTACTCTACATATCTGAAACAAATCCTTTCCAGGTGCAGGGTGTCCCCCACAATATCCTGCAATACAAGCAACACCCCAAATTTTCTTTCAAGCAAGGTTGCACTCACAGAGATACTGGGTGTTTGACATACAAAAATCCTTTCTCTCACCAGAGATAGCATCGATTTAATTTAAAGCATCCATCAAGTTTGAATTTGGATAACTAGTTTTAAACACCAATTAGAACAACCCTAAATCACCACCAGACAGGTAAGCATTCCCTTCAATAGTCATGAAAGGTGAAAACTGAACACCTTCAGAAAGACTACACGGACATAACCAAGTAAAAGCAATGCTTCTCACTGAAGCTAGGGTTCCCTAATGAAGTCACTCTCTTCACATGCAGTTAGAGCTCAGGCAGGATTCATGTGCAGCTTTTCAGGAAAGCAGCACACAGGCATCAGCCCAGGGCATCTGACCCTCGCCTTCACTCAACTGGTTTCTACAGCAACCAGCTTCACAGCACAGATACAAAATACGTGTTACATGGAGGCTACGTTCTGTCCAACACAAACAAGATCTGAACTCCTTGTTAAGTCAGGCACTACTTTAAATATCACCGAAACCATAGGTAAATAGTTCTGAAACCACAAGGGCATTGAATCACACAAGTCACACTGAAAAGATGCAAAGAAGCCCGCTCCAGAAAGCTTCAAACTACAAAAAGAAAGTATTGGTTACTACGTAGCAAAAGGCTGGATGTTACTTCCCCCTTCCTCTTCAAAATCAGGGTTTGAACTTCCTGGAAGTTCTTCAGAATGGAGAGCTGAACCCTTCCTACCTATGCAGAAGGGGCTCCACAGTTTTACCTTTTCACAGGACTACAGAAATTGCACCTTGAAATAAGATAACCCAAGGGACGCCCATTGCACTACTACAACTTTACCCTCCTTATCCACAAACAACACTAGGATTCCAGAGGAGCGCACTGAACCAAGTGCTATAGACACCACTGAGCCCCATGCTCATGTCGCAGGCTCAGCACTTCGGGCCGAGGCTGACATAAAAGCTAAACGTGGGACTTTCTTTACGGGGTTTTGCAGCATCGGGACAAGCCCCCGCAGCCGCACAGGTCGGGGACAGCCGGGAATGAGGCAGGCGCAAGGCGGGCTGCCTAAGGACAGCGCGGGGGGAAGACTCACGGGGAGAGAGAGCGACAGCGAGGAAGGGGACAGGAGCGGAGAGGCAGGAGCGGCTTCTCTCCGGGGGCAGGCACAGTGCCGCCGCGCCCCACGGCCGAACAGACGCTCCTCACCGGGGGACACGGAGCAAGGCCCGGCCCGCCAGCGGAGCACACCCGGCAATCCCGGCTCCTCCCCGCCAGGCCGGGCCAGACCGCCCGCGTACGCCGCTGCGGCCGCACCACAAGGCCCAAGGACCCAGGCCCCCCGACCCCTCCCGACACTCACTCACTGTCCGCACGCAGGCCCCGCTCCCACCTGAAGTAAAAACATTACGCCCGCCACGGCTCTTTAAGTACCTCCGCCCCAGCCCCGCCCCGCGCCGCGCGCCGCGCCGGCCAATCCACGGGCAAGGAGCGCCTCGGAGGCGGGGCTCAATGCGGGAAGGGGCGGGGCCTCGGCGCGTGGCTGCGGCCTGGGGGGGGTGGCCCCTGTGGGATGGGACCGGAATAATAACAAAGGGGAATATAATATATAGGAGAATTTTAGACGGGGTCTGGGGTGGAGATCAGTGTGGGCAACTGAATTATAACAGCCGAAGCTGGCAGTATTCTGATGATCTTCCTACATTTGTGGTTTGGATAGGTTTAATAGATTTAGGTGTGGTTTAGACGGGTCCCTAGAGTCATAGAATTAATTATAGAATATCCTGCGTTGGAAGGCATCCACAAGGATCATCAAAGTTCAACTTCTGGCCCTGCACAGGACATCCCCAAAAATCCCACCATGTGCCTGAGAGCACTGTCTAAATGCTTACTGAACTGTGTCAGGCTGGTGCTGTGACCCCTTCCCTTGGGAGTTCCAGTGCCCAATCCTCTGGGAGACAACCTTTTCCTAATATCCTGCCTAAACCTCCCCTAACACAGCTCCAAGCCATTTCCTCAGGTTCTGTCTCTGCTGACCACAGAGAAGAGATCAGTGCGTGCCCCTCCTCTTCCCCTCACCAGGAAGCTGTGACTGCAATGAGCCTTTAGTCTCCTCCAGGCTGAACAGACCAAGTGACCTCAGCTGCTCCTCACACGGGTTCCACTCAAGGCCCTTCACCATCTTCACAGTCCTCTTTTGGACACTCTCTAATGGCTTAATGCTGTTTTTATATTGTGGCACCCAAAACTGCCCCCAGCACTCGAGGTGAGGCTGCCCCAGTGCAGAGCAGAGCAGACAATCCCCTCCCTTGCCCAGCTGGCCATGCTGTGCCTGATGCCCCCATGACAGGGCTGGCCCTCCTGGCTGCCAAGGCACTGCTGACTCACGTTCCACTTGCCATTGACCAGGACCCCCAGGCCCCTTTCTGTGGCACTGCTTTCCAGCATCTCTTTCCCCGGTCTGTGCATACAACCAGGATGAAATTCCAAAGCTGGGAGCTGAAGAGATGGAAATGAGTGAGGAACAGTGGGGCATGCTAGGTGGTCTGTGAGCTGCCATGGGGGAGAACTACATCATTTGGGAACTTGGCTGGTGGGGCTGTGTGGGGTAAGGTAAGTGTTAGGGCCTTGCACGAGGCTGGTCTGGCCGTGCTGAGCTGGGGATTCACAGGCTGATGCCGGCCTTGGTTTGTCCCCAGGGAGTTGCCTGGGGCTGCCCTGGTGCCCCCCAGACCCCGGCTCCTGGCTGGGGATGGGATGGGATGGGATGGGATGGGATGGGATGGGATGGGATGGGATGGGATGGGATGGGATGGGATGGGATGGGATGGGCCCTGGCTGCCAGGCTTTGCCCTGGCGGGTCCCCATGGGGAGCCCCTGACACCAGGACACCTGGCACTGCTCTGTGTTGGTGGGAGAACAGATGGCAAAATGTACCCCAAATGGACAAATGGAACTTAAAAACTGGAGTTAAGTTTGTATTTACATTTAGGAAAAGTCTTGCCTGGAAGCAACAGGGAAAAAAAGATTTAAAAAATTAAAAAAAAATTAAAAAGGAGAGAGAAACTGCTTCTAAAAAGTAGTTTGTTGCATTTATGAAGGGCATTAAGCAACATGACACAGGATGATTTCTGGTGACCTATTTTATTCTCATGTTCCTACATGGAAGTAATTTTTGGTACTTTTTTCCCCCACATCCTTAAAAAACATTCACAAACGAAAATAAGAATCAAGGACACCAGATGACCAAAGAAAGGCATTAAAGAAGCATTTGTTGTGTAGCAAATGTGGTGTACTGTATTATCACAGTTTTCTGCAAGCCTGTATTGATCTAAATCCACAAAGGATTATGTGAAGAACAAACACAAAAGCCACACAGTAACTTACCTGAGGGAAAACAACAACATTTTTGAAAGATAACTGGTCCAATTATCAGCTTTGAGAGCCTTGTAAATTGTCTTTATGGAATCACAGTTTTGTTTTACAAGGCTGTTAATTTGGAGGTGAAAATAATGTATGCTTACGTAAAAATCCTTTGGGAATAGAGGAGAAAGGAGGAGTGGGAAAAGACACATTTATCAGAAATGGTTTAGGGACGGGGGATGACAAAGCAGGGTCCTTTATAAAGAAAATATAAGGATGCTCAGCATTCTCTGGTCCTGACAGAGATATCTAAACATCGAAGCTGCTCTGCTTCTTTTTTTTTTAATATGTTGTCTTTGAAATAGTTTTGTTCTAAAGAAATAATTTGTAGGTACTTGTGCCATTGCTTTTAATCACAGGGATGTAGCATGTATGAGTCAGCTGAAGCAGTAGCAGCCGAGTAAGTGAGGAGCCTGAAACATTAGCACTGGTCTGAGAAAGGACAACTGTGTGAATCAGCTTTTTGCATGGCTGTGGACTGAGACCTATAGGGCTGTGGCAGGCCAGCAGAAATGCCATTAATAGTACAGCTGTCCTTTCTGAAAAATTCCATGCA
Organism: Chamaea fasciata; assembly: GCF_029207755.1. Classification (NCBI taxonomy): domain Eukaryota; kingdom Metazoa; phylum Chordata; class Aves; order Passeriformes; family Sylviidae; genus Chamaea; species Chamaea fasciata. Next base: position 58,607,805 of record NW_027094086.1, on the reverse strand, counting down.
AAATGATGAAAGGGACAGAAAGTTTCTATGGATACTACAGTACACATGCAAAAATCTCACTTCTTTTGAAATTAATTTCAAGTAGGTCATGTCCCTGTTTGCAGGTGTATGCCAACTAAAAATTTCACATTGCTCAATTTTTTGTCCTTTGAGATAAAGTCACAACATCTACTTTAGTTCACTTCTGAGCATCATAGAAAGCTGAAATTAGTTGTCTTCAGCCTCTTTATTGTCTTGCTATTTCCTGCTCTGTCTTCCTCTTTCCTCTTTATTTTGTATATTTCTGCTTAGGTGACTCACGAACCCAACTTTCTAAACATTGGTTGCTCACACTACATTAGGTAAACTTCCAGACTGAAAGGGAAGATTGTAAATATGGATGTGCAAAGCAGTGAAGCTTTGTTGGATTTCTTTGCTTTCCTGCAAACCATAGTTTTTGAGCTAGTGACAGCAAATTTAAAGAAGGATGTTTAAGGAAGTCCTCACTGGTTACTTTAATCCTTTCTAGACTGTGTCCTATTGATATCACACTAATGTGCATGTGCCTATGTGACTCCATTAACATTGCTTACTTAGAGTACACACACTTCTGCTGGGTTTGATTTTGTTGACTACAGGTGAACAGAGCTGCTTATCCCTGGAAATTGTATTGCTGTTGGCATTCCAGCAATATTAGGCTCACCTATTACCCCTGGCTTTTCAACCTGGTGGCCTCAAAGCCCAAACTCATTTAGAGGAATAGCACTAAACCAAAAGAAATCAAAGTATCATTTATTATCCAGCCAGTGCTTTGGCTTCAGAGGTAATCTTGCCCTGGCCTCCAAAAAGGCAGAGCTACTTGTGTGATGTACTGTAATTGTAAGAGTGTGTGTTCATGGTCTTCCTAATCTAAATATGCATGTGTGCCATGCAGTAATTAATGAGCTTGATCCTCACAAGCTTCTTCCAGCAAAGTAATTTTTAATAGGTGATTAATCAAAATACAGGGCAGATTACACTTAACCTGGACTTAACCATGTAGAAAGTGTTGATGTTTACATGGGAGAGCCCAGTGTGGGATGTCTGTGTACGTGAGCTCCTGGTCAGAACCCAGTTAGAATGCTCCATGGTACTTCACTGGACTCTGCACTCAGCTTTTGCTGTTGTGAAACGTGCACACAGAGGAATGCTGCCACTGAGACAAGAACTGAATCAAAGTCTTGAGTCCTGGTCCTGTGATCCTTCTTCCCATCCTTGCATAATGGAACACTAGTGTGAAATGAAACCTGTGTGCCTCAGTAGCCACGGTGTAATAATACATGCTAAAGGACCCTTCTCCCTCCCTCTGCTCCTTCCCTTCCTCTATCATTTACTGACTACTCCTTTTGTATCTTCTGTGTCCTCTCACTGTGCTGAGCCTGACAAGTGGAGGATTTATATTCCCTGTGGCTCCACCCAGTCCAAATCAGAACAGAGACATCTGCACTGGTCTTCCATGACACAATGAGTCCCCACAGCGTTGTGCCACTGTGGAACAGACAGACACACAGAGGGTGGCTCTGTGCTGCTGTGCTGGGTTGACTCTCTGGCTTGGTTGCCCCAAGCATGAGGAGCTAATTTGCCCTGCAGTGGTGTGTTGGATACTCAGGAGGCCCAGCATGCTCACAGAACTCCTTCCTCACCAATCCCTTACAAACATCTTCCTGTCCCCAGCCTCCTGGCTCAGTGGTTGACACATCAAACATTTCTGCATCTCTGGTAGCCCCTGTATCAATAAGGCTGTAGCTTTACTGACAAAAAAAACACACTCAAAAACTTGCTGCTACTTTAGATCCTCCAGGACCTTAACAAAGCACCAAAGCATTCTGGTTTACTCAGCCTTCAGCAGTCACTAATTGCTTGACTAAGCCAATTCAGGACACCATAATTCTTGAAGTCTTTCATCCTAGGCACTAGATTTATCTGCAAACCATGACAGCATAAAGTAGAATACAAGGGTCTTGCTTGCACTGCTGGATAGCTCTTTGCTCCTTTTTTTCCTGGCTTTATGTAAATGCCCTTCCCCAGAAGTGCTGTTTTGTTGAGTCTGTAATCTATATTGCAACCTTTGTTTTCCATGTCCTTTTCCCAGGATGCACCAGTGACACACTGGCAATGTCACTGTCAGAAACATCAAAACTAACCTGTCTAGAGGGCTGGAGAGATTCCCTCAAAATTAGAGAGAGTGGCAGAGAGACAACCAAAACAAACAAACAAAAAAAACCCCCTACCCCCTCTTCTAAATTCAGCGTGCTAATTGCCCAGATATCAATGTGCTTTTGGCAGCATTGTCCCCATTACATTGCCCTAACACTGTCCAGGGACAGGCAGTCTATTTTGGGGGTCTTGTGCTCAGAGAGGACAGGTACTGTTCCTGCTTCTGATTCTGAGGCCCTGATTAAAGAATGGTGTGAAAGGCTGTTAGCAAATTGCTCTTTTACAGCACCACAGAGGACTGGCTTGCAAATTGCAGAGCCAACAAATCTTAGAAAGTCATTGAATGGGCATGCCAGAGATTCCTTGTTTGCTGAAGTGTTAGTCCAGCTGTGCCAGTGTTCCAAAAGGAGTAAAAAACTCACCTACATCCCTTTGTTCATTGTCTAGGCCTTTGCCTGAGGGACTAAAGCACTCTGTGCTCCTGCCTGCTTGTCCTGGTACTCTGCATTAATGTAACAAGTCAATGGCCCAGATGGGAATGGTGAGATGTGTGTCACGTAACAGGCACGTGTAAAGGACGGGCAAGCAAAGAGTCAATAACCCAGCTAGATGTGCTCTGACTGCAAATGAGAACCACAGCCCTTGGGCACTGCTTCAGTCCAGCACTTTTCTTTGGAATTACCAAAAAGCCCAAATGCAAAAACATTCACCCTTTTTCTGCTTAATCCTGTATTTCCTTCCAGTGTTTCATCACAACTCCATGCCCAGTTTATCTATGCTGAAAGTGCATGGAATGTGCCATATGCGTGAGTAGATGTCATTTTCAATTTCTCCTTGAATGTATTTTGGGATGTTGGGAGACTTTATTTCAGTCCTTTATAAGTTGTTGATTTGTCACTGTGAAAGAGAAATATTAAAGAGGTTTAGCCAGCAATGCATACTTTCCTCAATAAAATGGAGCATAAGTGCTTCCCCAGCTGGAATTTTACTCCAGAGTTGCAGCTCTGCAGGACTGCTTTTTGTGTCTCTTGTGGTTTCATTGTGGTTCCATTCCCCCTCCTTTGGTGGATCTCCTCTCTTCCCAGACTGAGGATCAGATCCAGAACGTTGCAATCCCTGTTTTTCATTTTGGGAGACTTGCTATGAGTTCTTTTGCTAAGAACGTATGTGTGTGTGCATCTGTACAGCATGGACGGAAAGCACATTTTTGTTCTGTGCAGGAAACAGGGAGTTGCAAATAAAATGAATATGAAATGTTGTCCTGTAATGGCATGTCTGCATATTCTTCCTTTTATCTTTCTTTGTGTACATCAAAAGTAAATTCACTGATTCTGGATCAGAATTAAGGACTCTTTCTTTTCCAAGAAGAGTGCTGTTGCTAGAGATGGGGAAGAAGGACTCCTTCTAATACACATTAAGTCTTCTGAGGAGAGAGGTGACTGACAGAGGATGTCAGTGGTAGACAAGAGCTATGAAGAACTAAAAAGGCAAATCATTGAAGAATAAGGAGAAAAATGTGGGTAGGGAAGAAAATGGGATTGTACCAAAGACAAATGAACGAAAACAGAAGATTGTGCCTGTGGAAGAAGCTACAGAAACGTGTTTCTGAGGCTTCTCAGTCACCAACTATTCTGCTCAAAGCAGGAGGCAGCACCATGGCATTCCTTGTTATATTGGCTGTTGATGCCTGTGTAGCAGTGACAGTGTAGCAGTGACATCCCAGAAACAGGCCTGGCCACCAGAACCACTCAGGTTCTTGGCGGATGCTTGCGTTTAACAGGAGGAACATTGTACAGCAGTGGCGCTGCTGCTGCTCAGGCAGCTGGGCAGGGTCCCACACACAGATTTCTTGCTCAGGAGTAACACAGGGGAATCACTTCACTAAGAAATGTTTAACCTTGATAGAGTTATGAGCTGTTTGTTGTAAGGAATACAGAAATTGCATAGTCTACTCTTCCCTAAACAAATGTCATATAACATTGGATGCATGCAAACTAACAATAGATTACCTTAAGAAAAGCTAATTACTTGGAAAGTCTGATAGAAAATTGGATTCCACTAATGGATCATTATGTAGTTTGCTCCATTCCCAGCTATTCATCATTTGCAAAGGAACTGCAGTGAACAGCCTCAAGGAAATAACTGAAAGTAGTTAAGTTTTACAGAACTGGTACTGAAAATCATCCATGATCTTCCTAAACCCTCATTTTTTTTCTAGTTCAGATTTGGATTTTTAGAAGAGAAGTCCATTTTTAGAAGTCCTCTTTTTGGAAGAGATGTCTGGTTTTTTTTAGAAAAAATTGACATGCCCATATGTAAATGCATCATGATCTACTGTATGTGATGGTTCCATTTAATTTGATTTTTAAACATGCAGTACTATAATACACCGCCCTTAAGCCAAAACAACAAAGCAAAAGAATCAGAAAAGTACTATAAATTAAGATTTGCTTATGTGAGTGGAGAAAAGCAGCACAGATCCTCCCCGGAAAGCCTGTTTCCAGTTTACAAAACCTTTCATGTGCAGTATCATAAGTATCCACTTGGTGGTTACTTGTTCCTACCAAGGAGATGCTTTTTTTCTATCTCCAAGAATCAGTTTTGCTTTCCATTTCTCTTCTAGTAACAGACAGTCCAAACCTCTGGCTGCATTTTACAATTTATGGCATAAAAAGACATGAATCTGTGGACTTTGGATATCCTAGGTCGCTCCTGCTAGTAGAAACAAATTTAAAATCAGTCTGGTACAAATTCCTAACTTAAACTCCTTTCAGAGTCTGCAGCCATAGGGCTGGATTGATTTAATCCTGACAATTGATTTAATCATGATTAAATTGATTTAATAATGACAACATGATATCTTTTCTGGTAGTATTAGCTGTCAAAATGTCTTTTTAATGCACTGAAACAATAAGTCTGATAATTTGACTAGAAAAGATGACAGAACTTTTTCTCTTTTGAGCTACCACATATCTAAATGATATGTGAATGCCATCTGTCTATTATGTGTAATATTCTGCCCATTTAAATTACTTTAAACCATTCATGGAAATAACAGCCCAATGCCAGACAATTAGCTTATTAGATGGTGGGATGTTTCTTTCTACACAACCCTAGTGCAACTTCTAAGTATTTCTGGAATTGCTTCAGACACTCATAAAGAGAGGCTACAAAGAGCCAGATTCAGTATTGGCATAATGAGATCACTTGGCCTGAACCTGATGCAAGAACTGCATACAGAAAGACTGGGAAACAATCTCAGCGTTTTCTCTTCTTTGTTCACCCTTTCACACGTTGTGGACAGACACACAACATGCCACACAGCAGCAGATTCCATTGGAGAGCATCCTCTTAGGCTTGGAAAATTGCTCTCAAGCCACTGACTCCAATCCCAGGCAATGAAAATTCCACTTATAATTCACCTCACAAGCTGATCAAGCTTCATCTTACAGCTAATTTTCCTTTTGGTGACTGGTAGCATAAACAGGCAAAGAATGAAGAAGAGAAGAAATAGGCAATATTGTGTCAGGCCCTATTTGGTATATGTGGATGAAAATTCCAGAATATTTTTTACGTCTTAATTTTTCCATCCCCTTTGAAGAATTACAAGTAAACCTCAGTCTTCTACAGTGATTGCCAAGGTATCTTACTGGCTTCTTCAGGCAATACTGTTTCCAAATGAGAGGGAAAAGTTGGCATGAGGTTAATAAAGAGATTAATTGAAAGGGGATATATGAGAAGAGCAGGACAATTAAACTCTGCTATGTGGAATCTAGAAAGTGGTGAAAGGGAAAGAGAAAGCTAATATCTTTGGCTTTCCTGGGCAATTATGCCTAAGAAATATTTCAAAAATTAAAAAGCAAACAGGAGAAAATATATTAATTTTTTTTATTCTATTTATATATGGGAAAACTTTTTCTTTCTAAACACTTGCCCTTGTTTAAATCAGTGAATTATACCAGGCTTTTCCCTTGCCCACAAAGCCGCACTCTGTATTTTATACTGTGCCATTTTTCTGCTTCTGGTTCACAATGTGACCCAATAAACTGATGCCATAAAACTTCTGTGAGAAGTTTGCAACATACTCTTTTTGATTAATGGCAAAAATGAGAAAATACATTTGGATTCCTCTGGTAGACTCAGTACTCTGCAGGGGAATTTCACTGCATAAAGGGCATGTTCAAACCTATGTCTAACCTTGTGAGGTTTTCTCAGCAGCAACTTTGCCAAAGGAAACCAGAAAGAAATATTTGTTTGTTAAAATATATTTTCAAAGTCAATTTAAACAGCCCTTAAACAGCCCTTTCTTGAACTCCTAGAAGGAAAATACATTCATGTGTGCCTTGTGAATGATTAGAAGACACGTACCCTATTTCTATAGATAACCAATGACAGAAGGTGATAAAATCAATCAAAGAGAACAATAAGTCCTAATGAACCAGTTTTACATTTCATTAACTGGAGTGCCAAGGTAGTTCTTAATGACTGATTTACTTTCTTTCTTCATGAAGAATGCAGTAATTAGGAAAATAAGGTCTAACAGCATTATAAAACTTGAGCCTGCAATGCAGTTTGTGTCTGAAGGTGATGAGAAGCATGAGGGCTCAGCAGCTCCTTGGGCTGAGGGCTCCTCCTGGCCCAGGTCTGAGGAGCTGCTGAGCCCTTGCAGAGGCACACAGCACAGGGTGAGATGCCGTGCCAGGCTCCTACCTGGCTGTGCCAAAGCATCTCACTCCTAGCTACTGAAGCCCCTGAAGCCTCCACATCTGAACTGTCACCAGGGATGTGCAATTTTGTGATGTGCCCAATACAGCCACAGAGAGGAGACCAATTCAATGCTGACATCGTGCTCTAAGCACTAATTCAAAGATTAATTGGGTAGGAACTAATTCAGTTAGTCCTGGATTATTTTTACGGCCCTTGATGTGGCTTGCCTTAATTCAACTTCTCCTAATTAATTTCCATCAAGTTTAATTCTCAGACAAATTGAGAATAGGAATATAGCTTCCTTTGGGAACAGAGGAATGCAACATGAAGCAGCCACAGTTTGATATATACAGAAAGTGAAGGTTCTCTGATGCTGAAGGGTTTTTTAAACAAAAATTGCTAAGGCTCATAGGGACACACACACACACACATATATATATATATATATGTACATACACATATATATATAATTATGTTACTCTTAACCTTGAGGCTTAGCGAAATCTGAAATTAGACTTGGATTTTGCAATAGATAGAAAATTAGACTTAGATTTTGCTAGTAATAGATTGTTATTAAAGGCTAAACCACTTGACCCTAAATCACCTAGGCTTTTTGCTTTTACTAAATCCAAGCTTTCTAGGTCAATTCTTGACCTGTTCTGAAGTTCTCTATGTACATGTGTACAAGAAGATATGTGTACACATACACATACATATTTACCAGACTTGCCCAGCTTTTCCCACCCACTAAAGTCAGTGAGATATTTATAAATTCAGAGCCTGAACAACTAGATACAACCCTTTTTCCCTCCTGAATGCTGTATTGAAATTTTTGGGAAGACAGGGCTTTATTCCCTTCAAATGCTTCCTGTGGGATTTACCATAAAATGAAGCTGGTAAACTACCCAGTATAAGTGTCATACAACTTGCATTTGCTTCATTAAGCTCCATTCATCTTGTACTTTTATTTTTTATTAAAAATTATTAAAGCAATATTAAAACTACATTAAAACTTATTATTATTTTCTTAGTTTATTTCTTCATATTCCATAATTTCAAAGCATCAGATACCTGCATGTTAAAGTAAGAATTGCTCATGCTACATGTAGCAGCTCTTTCCAAACCAAAGAGGAGGATGTGGGCTCCTTGCAGACTTCAAATCCAGTGAATCTGAGCAGGTATCTTGGGTTGAAATGAAAAGTGCAGCCAGACACCCTACTAATGCTGCCTGCTGGGCTAACTACCCTGATCCAGCTACTGAGGGGGCAGTGGCAGCATATAACTGGGGTGGAAGTGGGGACAGGACTGCTTCTTTCAGCAACCGTTTCCATTAAGATCACCTTCTCTGCAATATCTCATTACATCTTTAAGGTGTAGACATTTGATACAGTTTTGCCTCCAGCACCCCAGAGCACCCAACCCTGCAATGTGCCTCCCTGCACTAGCCTGGTGACATCCTGGGGGCTTGATGACCTCTCTGAAAATAATCTCGGCAAGAAACAGCTTTACATTTCTCTACCCTGTTAGCAAGCTGAGAAAGCTCCCTGGGCAGCAAGGAATATCTTTCACTGAGGAAAGGGACTGGACTAGGCAGGCAAGACAAAGAGGAAAACGGGGAGGTGGTGGTTGAGGAGGAGGAAGGATCGTGCTTGTTTTTTCAGCCGTAATTAGAGAAGGTCAGCTGTGACACCTAACCTGGTCTGAAATCTCCGTATTTTGTTCCTGGCTTAAAGACAGGTGTAATTAGATTTGTTTTCAGAATTATTGTTGAAACACCAATGACACATATACAGAATTTCACAGACATTTAATAAAAATGCATAATATCCATTGGGGATTGCTGACACACAGAGAAGTCAAGATCCACATTTTAAAATATGTGTGGGTTTGGTAGAGCCTAAACTATAACCCAGACAACTTAGGACCAAGCAGTAGGGACTTATGCTTGCCTTTCCCCCACCACCCTCCTCCCTCTTCCACTTGGGACATATCTCAGGGTTGTTCCAGACATCAGTATGGCAGATCTGCAATTTTATCTCCTAGGTGGCAGCAGTCGCTGCCGAAGGTTGGCTGTATTTCAAGCCTAGCTGGTACTCCTACAGAGGAATGGCTGAGCAAAACTCCTCCTTGTCCACTTATTGTCCTAGAAATTTCCAAAGAACACCCCAAGCTGGTCAGAGACAGCTTCTGAAAGCATTTCCTATCAGACTGAAAAACAGGATTAAAATCTTTTAGTTCCTAGCTGCCTCCGTGGTCTTTGCTGCTTGGCACATTCCCAGGAAACAGACCGTATCACCAAGTGCCTCAAAAGTAAGCCTCTCAGTAAAAGGATCAGAGAAAAGAAAAAGAAAATTTGAAAAGGCAGCCTCAGCAGGTGAAGAAATGAGACGGTGGAGAAATCGAGAAAAACACACTGGCAGAAGATGTGGTTAATGATAATGATTCTGCTTCTGAGACTTTGGAGATGAAAGTAATTTTGCTCTACTTGCATCTCCCTCCCCACTGACAATCTCTAGAAAGGAAAGCTGGAATATGTCCAGCAATATTTTTATCTTTCGTTTTCTTTTCTGCCACAGTCTGCCATATACTTAGAAGCTCCATTTCAAGCCCTGCTCTGCCATGTAGAGAGCTGCACTGATCATGTAAAAAGTGTGGAAAACAGCAAGTCTGCTCCACCTGTGTTCTTCCCTTGCTATTCTGGGAGATGAAATTCGATCATATCAATAGAGACATCTTTCTTTTTAAAGATTTGTCAAGGAAGTATTTCTCATTAAATTAGGCATGATGCTAAGAACATATATCACTGAACCGAGCTCTCTGAACAGAGACAGTGAACATCTGCACCTGGACTGAGGCAAGGATGCCAGGATCTTCCTTGCAGCACGGAAACAAACATCTGAGTCTTTGACCCCTCAGAAAGGTTAACGAAGTCACATAGAGGCTGTGCGATGGAGATGACCACACCAAAACAGGGACATAGCCACAGGGAGACAACGAGAGGGCAGGGAGACAATCTATCGACCCCGGCATCCTCGAACCCAGTACATCCTGCCTGTTTGGGCAAAGTATCCAACGTGGCTCCCCAGGGAGGCCGGGGCCGGGGTGCCGGGCAGGGCCCAGCCTGCACCCCGCCACTGGGGGCTGGGGGAACTGCTGGGGAGCCAAGGGGGGACCCACCATGGGGGCGCTGGGAGCTGGGTTACTGAAAGGGCATCTGAGTCGCTCCTCTCTCTTCCTCCATTAGCTCCGGGAGGATAAAACTGGGGAAGTTACTCCAGAATAAAGGACAACTTTTTATTCCTTTCCCCATTTGTCGGGAGACGAAGCTTTCACCACAGGGACCTGTGCGTCTCCAGGCCGCCTCTTTCAAAGTATCGAGCGGCCGCCTGGATGGCAAAGGGTTCCCACAGCAGCATCCATCACCCTTCAAACTCCTTTTATTCTCGGGTGAGAAACTCACAGAGGAGAGGCGGGGGGCGCGGGCAGCAGCCGCCAAGTGGCTGCAGGGGCCGCTTGGCACAGGGGAGCGCAGACAAAAGCCGGCGGAACTACGTGGCTTAAATTCAAAAGGGGCGCTCCGGGCTCCGCCAGGGCAGCCCCGGCCCGGGGAGGGGGCGGGAGCGGGGCCGGGGCAGCCCGGGGCAGCGGGACGGGAGTGCGGGGGCGCAGCGCGGCTCCCCCGGCCCCGCCGCCGCTCGCTCGGGGCCGCCGCAGCCGGAGCGCCCGCCCCAGCGCAGCCCAGCCCCGGCGCGGAGATGAGGGGCATCCCGGGCTTAAAGCGGCTGCGGCTCAAAATCTGGCGGCGATGCGCCCTGCTGCTGCTCCTCCTCTGGGCTGCCTGCTGGGTGGTGGTGAGCGCTGCGCTGTTCCTTCTGCACAGGAGCGTCTTCTCCGAGCGCTGCACGGACGAGAAAAGCCACCGGATCCTGGCCAGGCTGGTACGTGCCCCGGCGGGACGCGGGGCATCTCCCGGGGGCTGCCCGGCAGGACGAGGCGCGGTCGGTCCGTCGGGGCTGTTCTCCGGGGCGCCCTGCCCGGCTCCGGCCGCCGGAGGTGCCGCATCGCCGGCGCCCCCGGCGCGCACGGGCGGGCGGCTGCCTCCCTCGCTCCTTCCCTCCCTGCCTCCCTCCCTCCTTCCCTCCCTCCCTCCCTTCCCGGGGCGAGGTCAGGTGCAGGCGGCGAGCCGGCTCCCGGGCGTCGGATGCGGGTCCGCTGCCCAAGCCGAACGCTCCGAAGCGGAGGAAAGCCTTCCTCCCGGTGTTGGGGGTTTTTGTTTGTTTTTAGCCGAAAAGCTGTTTGTACAAAAGTCGTCTTTCAGAAAGTGCCAGGCAGCTTGTATCGCCTCCTTTATAGTCTAACGGGGGCTGGCGTGTAAGATGTGGTTAAAATTCAGGCAGGGATTCATTAAGATATTCAAGCGAATATTCAGTAAAATTTCCCTTAAAAATAATAACGAACAGATTTAGGATTGTGTAGGAAACACTTTGAGAACAGGAGCAGCGTGGATTAATGCTTTTAGTTCAATTTTGTTTCTTAGTTCAGGGTATCTGTAGTGCTAGTGGTTAGGTGGGAAAGGAGGAATCCTAGTGGGAATTAAATAATCTATCACTGCAAGCAAGCAAGAACTGGTCATAGATTTTCCTTAATTCTGTATAATAAAGAAAAAGCAAGTGTAGGCAGTGGTCCTGACAGTGTGTATTTAATGGCAGTGAGATCCAGTTTCTTTACCTCAGGAGCCAGACTGAAGTAGGGCTGAGATCAGGTTTGCAGCTGAAGGAATGATTCCTGCCTCATCCTTGCGTGCTTGGGAAGAACACTGAGATATGGAGATGCACGGAGCTGCCAAGCTCAGGAAGGTCCAGGTCCTTGCCATCGCAGTCACCAATAAACAGATGGACAAAGACCTGTTGCTGTTCTTCAGTTTGGAAAGCGTCAGGCAAGGCTTCAAAAGCCCAGGGATCGGATTTCAGTCGCAAGCTTGAAAATTGTCTCTATCACTGAGACAGCTCAGGTTCAGACCCTCCTTCCAGGGGAAGAGTAGCTGAGATTGTTGTGCTTGTCTGTGAGTAGGTGAATGATCAGCAGTATCGTTAAGGTTTGCAAGCGTTTTCCCAGATGACGTTAGAAAGGGATTGTCCTTCTAGTGGAATAGTTAGAAAATGAGCTCGTTTTCATCTGCCCCAAGATAAGTCTTTCTGCATCTTCTGAACAGAGCATGAGTTTCACAGTTACAGAAAGTGCAACTGAGCCGTGAAGCAAATAACCTGATAGCTTGAATCTCACAACTTCTATCAAGCAAAAATCAGCTTCTAAGGAAAACTATTTTAACTAGTCATCTCTCAGTAGGAGAGGAGATATTTTAAGGAAGTGGGGGAAAATGTCCTTGCAAGTGGCATTTCTGAAGGTTTTATTTCCTTGTTCTGAGTAAGATATACATCTGTGCAGATGTGTACTGCACTGAGAAGGCTGAAATAGCTCTGGGCAATTTGCAGGGACCAACTTTAACTCTCAAAAAAAACCCCCTCTTGCTCTTTCCTAATGCCAGTCTCATCTTCATTTAGACTGAACACCCTAAGTCATAGCAATCAATTTTTGTTCCCTCTGGAGAAATCAATTAATTTTGATGCCTTCCAAACCTGGTGCTGTATTGCGCTTACATAGAAGTAGTAGCTAACAAGGCAAAACATCAGTTTCAGGCCACTGATGGTGGTACAGTGAGTTATTTAAATTTATATAAGTCCTTAGCAAGGTTTACATTAATTTAAGCTTTTCATTAATATAAACCCAGCTTTTTAAACTTACCTTGATAAATGCACTGAAGACATTAAAAATTATATAGCCGATTTTAATAAGATACATATGGGTGAGTCTGAACCATGCTTCTGTTTGCATTTTTGTGTAGTACAACTGCTTCTTTATAAGGCTTTTGGCTTAGTAGCACTTTCATATTTTATTTTTAAGAATCTGGCACTTAAAGAAGAATCTGTGGCTTTCAACGATCACTAGGTCGATTTAAAACTATCTCATCAACAGATCTCAAAATTCAGTCAATAAGACAGGGACTGCAGTGTGGAGGACCGTTTCTGAAATATTTCTTTAGGGAATTGATTCTTCCTTTTATCGGTAGGATGATGGACAATCTTGTATAGTGAAGTCTGAAGTTAGTGGAAAGCTTCCTGTGTTGGTAAATAATAAACAGTCCATCTTGTCATGGCAGACTAATCTGTATTACCTCTTTAAATGTTTTCAGTCCACCAAATTTTTGTTTTAATACTGTAAAATGCAAGCTAGTGCACCAGGGAGCACAATAGTACAAGCCATGCCAATATGATGGAAGACTGTCCTGTAAAACTGTATCTTTGGAATGGATGTAAGAGTCAAATAATTGCTTCAAGATGAACTACCAGTGCAGACTGTGCCTAAAATGCTGATAGGAAATGGTTCATTCTTCTTGATTGCTTCCTTGAGGAAGCCTTTTTGAAAGCCTTGCTTGCCTTTGTGACCAGCTGAGAATACACTTCTGGAAGGCTGATCTGTGTTTCATCACTGTGAGACCGTGAGTTCTTTGGTCAAGTCCTCTTCCACTGATCCCAGTTTGCAAAACACTGCACATGTTCATTGTAAGAAAAATATGATTCAGACACTGTTTGTCAGATACTAGGTTAATAATCAAATATTTATAGCTTCAACTGAAAAAACAGCACAAAATTCCTAAACAGCAACCAGGTTCAAAAAGGACCTGTCTCCTCTGTCTGTGAAATCTGAGTCTGCTTTTTCCAAAACTACTTTTTCTCACTAATGCCATTAAGAATGACATGATGTCAACTCAGGAAAATAAGCTGCACCTTGACATGGTTGGCTACAGGTCATGGTCATGTGTTCTTTTAGATGCCAGAAGACCAGGCATGTGAACCCTCTAAGAGTGAACCACAGTAAGATTGTCCACAGGGGCAAGTGTTCACCCATGTGAACCCAATTACATGACTAAGTTCTATCTTCTCTTCCTGTACCAGAAGAGAATTAGATTGTGGTCTGTCAATAGAGTTTTAAATGTGCTTGTAACTTACAATCCAAAGAAACCCCAAAAAATTCCTTCTGTTTGTAATTTTCTTTCTAAAATCGGTTAGAATTCCAGATGGTAAGAACTGCTAACCTACTTTCATTGAGAAAACTACATTTCCTACTTGAAAAGGTAGAGTAAAATTGTATTACATTAGTAGGAGTAGATTTTCAAAAGCAAGAACATTGATCTGCATGCTCTGAAGTCTGCAGACAGCTGAGTGAGTCTCCTTAGCAATCCTGATGTGGATGAGGATGCAGATGTATGTGTGTTACACACATGCATGGACTCAGTGTCCAGACACTAAGGCAAGAATTTGCCTACCTGCGCTCCTTGCTGGCATTTAATGTTCTCACTTGGGCTGTGAGAACATCAGAATATAAATAAATTTTATGTCTGTCTGAACTGCCCTCAGTGAGCTGTTTCTGTCAACTGATCACCTTTCTTGGATTTTGGACTTAATCCTCCACCCATTCCCCAGTGTGTTGTTAAAGGCTGGACTCTAAATGTTGCTTGGCATCAGAACATCTTCCTCTGGTGTACACACCTCAGAGGCTGTCCCCAGAAAATGCATTACTTGAATGCTATGACCATGTTCCTCGTGTAACAGCCAGTCACAAATGAGGTGGGGCTCAGGCAGCCACTGCAAGTCCTGCACGTGTAGGGGGACCTGCCAGTTTGTTTAAATAAAGATTCAAATGCCAGAAAGGAATGGAGGTGGATGACACTGTCAAGCTGCCTCACAGATGTTTGGCTTTCTACACCACCTCCTCTATTCCCCTTTCACCAGAGACCTCTGATCATCCCCTCTACTGAGCGACCCAAAGCAGTCCCTACAGCTGCATTTTTGAATGACCGTAGGAATACATCAGCTGCCTCCACTTTTGGAAATGATTTTATGGAAATTAGTCTGGCTTGAGAGAAGGACTGGTGAGGGAATCCTTGAAGTTCTTGCACTTATTTGCATTGACCACTAAACTATCAAGCAGCAGTTTCCTCGTTTCCGAGGACTGATTTTTTTCCAGTTAAAAAAAGATTACATATTGAAGCAATTAATATTAAAATGTAACTTCTGATAACTACATATAAAACCTGGAGAGTCGTTGTTTTCTGCAGCATTTACATACTCAAAAATTCTGAAAGTTCTTGGTCCAAAACTCACTGAACACAACCTCTGTTTTTCCTGGTGATACAGGAGGAGGTTATCACAGCTTCCTTCAGGCTATGTTGAGTGCAAGACTGAAACACATAAAGCTGTGGAATGTCCAAGAAATCCAGCTCCACGTGGATTTTCCTGTAATTTTAGTGGTGATATCTAAGTTAGGATGTCCTGAGCCTTGCAGAGAAGTCCTGCATTACTCTGTGCCTTAAAGTGTTACAACCCATAATCATACACAGCACAGCCCCTAGTGTTTAAAGTTTGTCCCACTGAAGTCATACGTATAAAGAATTTCAGATTAACAGTCATCCAGTTCCTTTCCTTGCCCCTGAAAACTCTGCCCTTTACCATCCCCATAATCACTGTTTTGAAGCAAGTCATAGATCTCTAGAGACTTCTGAAAAACCATTGAATGACCCAATGGTTGTGGGTGTGTGTTTGCAGTTCCATGACTGCTGCAAACCTTGTGAGCTTAGGGCTCTTGCTCATTATTTGTCTTTCTTCTACATGGTCCATGGGGGTATGGTTCTGCTGTGAATATTCGGCTCTTTCACTCCAGTGCCTCGACTACAGCAGCGGAGCCCTGACTGGGGACCTCTGTGAAGACCTATGTGTGGCACAGAAGCTGGTGTACAAGCACTGCCTGTACTATGACAGAGGTAAGAAGGTCATTCAGGCTGATTGGAGAGGCCAGCCCATCATACTGAAATCCAAAAAAGAAATCTTTTCCAGCTACCAGCACCTCAGTATGCTAGAGGAGGTGGAAGCACAGGATATCCCTGAAACAGAGCTTCTGCTGATGGTTGCTTTGGAGGTCAAAAATGCCCTGGGACTGGAACTGTCTAACAGTACCATGGGGCCCCTGTGGACAAGGAAGACAGGACCACGTTGGAAAGCACAGGTGGCCAGCATGTGGTCCTTGCTCCAGCAGGAAGAATATATCTACTTCAGTTTGCTGCAGAACTTCAGCAAACATGTGCTACGAATTATTGGCTCTTGTGGACACTTTTATGCTGTGGAGTATCTCACAGCTGGACATGCCTGGCACAAAACTCTTTTTCCCTTGGAAAATGTGATCGGCCCCTCCCTTACTGGACACAGAAGCAGAGTGAGAGCCATCATTGACATTGCACTCAGCTTTCTGGACATGGTGCAGCATTTTGATAATGATTTCTCTCACCGACTTCACCTGTGCGACATCAAGCCAGAAAACTTCGCTATCAGGCATGATCTTACGGTAAGTCAGGCCTTTGGGGTGGTGTTCCAGGAATTTGAGGTCAAATTCTAGTCTGAAGGTGACTGTGTAAAAATGGCACTTCTCTCCTTGTACAGCTTTTGGCTAAGTCTTTGCCAAAAAGCCAATGGATTTACAAGCATTGGGGGAGATTCTCTACAGCTTTTCCTCTTTGTAATGTGTACAGCCACGTTTTTGGAGCACTAAATCCTGCTGCTTGTTTTGAAAACTTCTTGCTCACTTCTATTTTGTTTCACTTCTTCAAAGGCACCAGTGCAAGGTCCCTTGGATGTGGTGAGGGATGCCTCCTGGAGGCAAGGAGATTTCAAAAGCACTAAATCAAGCTACAATTTGAGTCATATTTCTGGTAGTGATGCTGAAATGAAGAAAACTGTATGAATTTGAAAGCTAAGGCTGAATTCATGGCCTGACACAAGGGGTGCTCCCCACATCCAAACACATATGTTTATGCTTCAGTGGTCAGCTTATCTGGTCTGGAAACTATGCAAGGACAGCAATATGAAACTCCCAGCCACTGTCACTCTTTGATTTTCCATTGTGCAGATGAAACTTGGACCTGATAGATATGTATATTTTCTAAGTTGTAGTGCAGCTCACATTTGTTCTGTGGGCAGAAATTCCTCTGGTTTTGGTTGGAAATTTGTCTACAGATTGGGGGTACAATGCAGTGAGAAAGTGTTTGAGCTAAGCTCCCAATCTGCAATGTCTTAGTGGAGTTTCTGCACTCTGAGTGAATATAAAGCATTTTCAGGAACTTTAATACTATTTTTAGTACTCACTGAGTGTTAATGTAACACTTGTATCTTCAGAGAACTAGACGAACACTACCTAAACACACAGCCATTAAGAGCAATTAGAGTGTTTCCCCTTCACCCTTCCCTCCCCTCCCACTGTTTATTCAGGTGCAATACAGCAGCTGAACAGGGAACGGCTGAGGAGCTACAGGGAGAACCTAAAGCAGGCTGTACCACTATTTAGCCAAAGCGAGAATTCCTCAAGGCGGGCTTTGCCCATCTTCCTCAGTTACTCAGGGCTGTGGCTGCCTGTGGCTGAGCACATGCCAGAGCATCTGTTTCACAACCTACATACAGGAAAACAGATTCCATTTAGGGAAAGGGGATGAATACCGGATGTGATTCTCTTATGAATCCTTTTGGTGAGGCTTGCTTTGCCAGGATGTTCCACTGACCAACCAGTTCCAGAATGGGAACACAGCAATGCAGCCTCTTTTTCATCTCTTGTATTTGTTTCAAGAACTTTTTCATTTACTGGTTTCTTCTATAGGATAATAAAAAACCCCACGATTGTACCACTATTCCTCATTTGAGTAATGAGACTTCTAATGCCTAAAGAAATGTGCCTGGAATGCAATGGTTTTACTCTGAGGATTATTTTCATGTGGTGGGGACAAGTCTCTAGCTTTCACATGCTCTCCTGCAGCACAGAGAGGAGCTGTCTGGTAGATCATCCAGGAGAATTTTAAGCTGCCATGGAGCCACACAAGGTACAGAGTTAGAAGGAGGTTTGGGTGAATGCACAGTGCTCTGGAAGAGCTTTCTCTTTTACCAATATTTCAGAGAAACCTGGAAAGATTACAGTAACTTAGACATGATTTTAAATCAGGTCATGAGCCAAGCTGGGTCCTTCCTCCAGGTACTTTTTTCATCAACTATGATCATAGCAAAGCCCACTAAAATGTAGCTGTTTATGGGCACAGTGTCATCCAGATGTGTCTTCACAGGGTCTACCTGGATGCCCACACATTTTTGTAAAAGATGAATTTCAGTGAAGCCACTGAACCCTTTGGCAGACAGGTATTTGGGAACCAGGGCTGATTTTCCTAGTGGAGCAATGGATCAGATTGTCAAATGGGCTGAAAAAGACCCCACCTGGGAGGTGGAACAGTGATGGTGGGACTGGGGAAACCCTGCATTACTCTCACTGTCTCTTCTCCAAAGAACTGAACAGTAAAACTACAGAAAGCTTAAGGAAGTTTAAAAAAAAAAAATAAAATAAAAATTGCCTGTCCAAACATGTAAAATTCTTTAGGTTAATCATCATCTATAATCATCATTATAGAGCCCTCCAAAATGTTTAAAAATACTTATGTTTTTAAGATATGCCTCATCTCTGTAAAATTTTTCCCTATGGAAAAGGGAGTAGAAAAAAATGAAGATTAGACCATGCATGCTCTTTATTTTGCCTGTGGAAAGTTTATTTGGCCTTCTACCAAACCAGACATCTTTAGTTCCTGGGGTTGATCCAGTTGCTGTTCCAGTCACACAGTTCATCTTCTCCTGTTACTTGGGAGGTCGAATCTGAAAAATAAGACTATCATTTGAGACCAAGTAACTCTGCTTTGCCCAGGTCCCAGGCATTTTCCTCTATGAAAGTGTGTGTCAGATGCTGCAAGAGAACATCCCTGATCCTGACTGTCAAGTGTGAAGTGCAGCTGTGAACATTTGCTGGCTGCACATCCATGGTGTTGGAGACCGGCTCAGGCTTTCTTCCCTGTGGTCACCCACAGCTTGGCTCACATCAGGCAGCTGCCATCCCTGTACTGGATTTCTTTCTTTCCCTCTTTATTGCTGTGATTTCTTTAAGTGAGGCATTCATGGGTGGAGTGGCACTGGCAGAAACTGAGACCACAGCCCTTCTGTTCCAGAGTGGTCTCAGCCCCAGCACAGGCAGCAGTTCTGCAAACACTTTGTGCTGTGTACACGCTGCTCTGAGAGCCTCGTGGCAGGAGGAGGAAAGTGACTGACTCCTTTCACTCAGGTTTTTTCTGCTGTGACCAACTTCTGGCTGGACTCTGCTACAGGACATATTTCTGGGCCATAAGAACAAGAACTGTGCACAATAAGCAAAGAAGACTAGACAAAGCCAGACCCAGCTTTTAGCAAAGTCAGGGATCTCCTTCTACAGGTGAACAGACTCAAACCCACAGAATGCAAGGACAGGTTTGCAGGAGCTGTACCAGGTGCAGCTCTCCTTGCACATCCCACTGCTCCTCTCCACAGTGGCAAAGTCAGGAGTTCAGTCTGAATGCTGAGTTCTAAATGATACTGTCTGGCCCATGGGTAATTGTGCACCATCACATAATTGAGAGGTTGAGGTGCCATCTGCATATGCTGCACCAGCAAGTAAATCAGTCTTCAGATTGGATAGTTCCACTTCAAGGCAAATCCATCTAATTGACTTCAGGGATGCATACTGTTCACAAATAATTTTTCCATTCCTGGTGTCATAAGCATTGGCTGTTTTTGTTTTAAAAAGTGGTGTTTATAAGGCTAGTGTGTCTCAGTTCAGTGAAATAAAGCCCCTGTAATCCTAATTCCCTGCCAGCAGTTGCTCTCAGCACAGCATTTCCAAAAGCAAGCAGCAAAGAATGCCTGCTCAGCCCCATCCCAGAGGCTGTGGCGTGCCAGATCTGATGGGATGTTTTGATTCACAGGTGGTGGCCATTGATGTGGATATGGCCTTTTTTGAACCCAAAATGAGGGACATCCTGGAACAGAAGTGCACAGGAGATGAAGATTGTAATTTCTTTGATTGCTTTTCAAAATGCAATCTGAAAATCAGAAAATGTGGAGCACAGAGAGCCAATAACAACTTGCAAGTGAGTAGACACAGCTGTTTTAAGCATCCAGTCCTTTTAAAATCACACTGACTATAAAATGCATGGTATGTACAAGGAGACTGTGAGATGAAGACAGTCAGGTTTTTAAACATGTCCACGTGTCAGTCGTGTTCAGAAATCTCGTCTTGGGACACACAAACAGATCTTTATATTCACTATATATAGGGTTTATTTGCCATGGTTTTCTGTAGGTGTTAGCCCAGTGCCACAGACAGGAGAGCAGAGTATGTCGGGGCAGGGGATTAGCACTTCTGTCTCCACTGATGGTGAAGTAACATGCTTGAGTTGCACCTCAAATCCTATGTTCATTTCTGGGCCCCTAGCTTCAACAAAGACACTGAGGTGCTAAAGAATGTCCAGAGAAGGACAATGGAGCTGATTAAGGGTCTGGAGCACAAGTCTTACAAGGAGTGGCTGAGGGAGCTGGAGATGTTTAGGCTGGAAAAAAGGAGGCTCAGGGACATCTTATTGCCCTCAATAGCTACCTGAAAGGAGGTTGCAGTGAGGTGAGTGTTGGCCTCCTCTCCCAAGTAACAAGTGGTAGCACAAGACAAAATGACACGAAGTTTCACCAGACAGAGTTTAGGTTGAATATGAAGAAAAATTCCTGAAAGGATAGTCAAGCATTGGAACAGGCTGCCCATGGAAGTGGTGGAATCACCATCCCTGTGAGTGTTCAAAAAACTTGGAGATGTGGCACTTGGGGACATGGTTTAGTGGTGGACTTGGCAGTGCTACATTGACACTTGGACTCAATGATCTTAAAAGTCTTTTCCAGCCTTAGTGATTTTATGATTCTGTGAAGGATGAGGCTGCCCAAATGTAAACAGTGGTTGTGATTGTCCACTCTACAGAGGCAGTGTGTGGGTGTAGTGGAAAGCAGTCTCCATGGCGTCCTTGGCTTTGGGCTGAAGTGTCTTACTAAGCTCACCCAGCTTGTGTTGGTGGGAGGCACTAGAGCAACAGAGACGTTGTGGGGGTGTAGCTTGTCAGCCTTTAGGCTGCTTGTCCCACCCCATCACCCTTACTAATTTTTATGCAGAATCATAACATTATGCAGAATTGTTTAGGTTGGAAAAGACCTTTAAGATCATCAAGTCCAACTGTTAACCCAGCACTGACAAGTCCACCAACAGATCACACTTCTGGTGCCACATCTACACATCTTTTAAATATTCCAGGAATGGTGACTCATCTAATTCCCTGGGCAGCTTGTTCCAGTGCTTGACAACCATTTTGGTAAAGAAATTTTTCCTAAAATCCAACCTAAACCTCACCTGGCACAACTTGAGGCCATTTTCCCTTGTATTGCTTGTCACTTGGGAGCAGAGGCTGATCCTCACCTGCCTACAACCTTCTTTCAGATACTTATAGAGGGTTATAAGGTCCTCCCTCAGCATCTTCTTTCCTAGACTAAACAACCCCAGCTCCCCCAGCCACTCATAAAATGTGTGAAGTGCAGGAGCAGCCTGAGAAGAAGGGCCATCCCTTAGCTAGAGTGTAGCCTTTATGGATGCTCCTTTTCTATACCTTCCTCTTTGAATGGCTAAAGGCCTTTTGGATTCAGATGACATTTTGCTACAGTCCCAGGGAAGCAGCAGGGCATCAGCCATAGCTTCTGAAACACAACATTCTGCTCTTTTTCTTTTCCCCAGGTAATCTGTGACAAAATATTCCGTCGCTGGTTTTTCCCAAATCTCAGAGGACCACTGATTTCCCTGCCCCTGCAGCTGCAGCTGCAGAAAGCTGTGCAGGAGTGTGCTCAGCCAGGGCACATGGGTGCCACCGGGCACCAGAGGACTCTGAAATCTCTCTCCGAGTTGTACCACCTGCTTCGGGTCACTCAGCGAGAACTGCAAGGGGCAGAGTAGACACAAGAGGCAGAACTGCAAAGGCCACATCCCATTCCCTCTGCCATCCCTCCTAACCCTGTACTTGTACAGCACAGAGATTGCTTTTCTGCTATGCAAATGAAGTTCATGACTGCAGGTGCAGCACATCCTGATCATATCCTGTCAAGTGCTAAATTGCTTTACATTATTTGGATTCTGTTCTTGCTTATTTTCCTGAGGCAGCATTACCCCTCTCCATCAGCATTCAGCACATCCTTCTGAGCTGTAGTCACTGCTCAGATAGCATCTGTCTGAGTGTGGTGCTCAGAGCATGCATTTACAGAAGAAAAGTGTAAGTGCAGCAAAACTCTATCAATAATTAAAAGAATGGGCGAGTGGGTGTGAATAAGTACATGTATGGTGTTTGTTTTAGTTTCTCTGTCAAATGAGGGGGGAGTTTACAGTAGAGACAGAGCATTCTGTGTGGAAAAAAAAAAAAAAAAGAGGGGATCTCAAACAGGGAAATGTGCTGTCACACAAGGAAGGAGTAGCTTTTGTACAAAGCAGTCCTTTCTGATGTCTCCAAATCCATTTTCTCCAGGGCATTGCATTACCTGTGCCATCATTTACTCTTTTGGGGAAAAAATATATGAAGGTACTTTGGACTTTTCTAGACCAAAATAAGTATACCCTTGCTGAGCTCCCATGTGGGTACTCATACTCTGCAGTGAAGAGGTATGAATAATGTTACTGGATTTTCCCATGTGAACAAGCCCTCAGGCACTTGTACATCAGAGCACTTGATAAGAAGCACTCCTTTGCCAGAGACCAGAATTGCCCAGGAATGTCAACAATCTGTCCTTTGCACAGAACAATATCCAGACCCAGAGTTTTCTTCCATGGTATTTTTTTAATGAACAAAAGGAATTTTTTTTGTACAAATTCATTATCTTGCAATCAGTTATGTAAATAAAGATCTCTAGATTAACTTAAAAACATTAACTTTGCTTTTGAAATGTGCACAGATGTGGCTGGAGAAACCAACATGGGTTCAGAAGACACTACAAGTGCGTAGGCCCAATACCAGGCAATGTCCCCATGATCTGGTTTTGGCATGAGGACACTACAAATCCCACAAACAGGAATCCCAGCAGCCTATGGCAGCCCTCAGCTTGGAGGAATCAATGTTAGGACTAATGATACTGGTTTGGGGATGTGAAACATATAACAACACTTAGTCTCCTCCATCTTTACGTCCCTCAGCCTTATGACAGCTGTGAAGCCTGTGAGTGCTAACTAGACATAAACGTTTCATTTCTGGGGTGGTTCTTTAAAGTAAAGCCAAAGACTGCCTGTGACCAGAAAAATGGGAGCTGCTTAGGAGACCTCGACCCCTTAAAACCTAGCTCAAATTTTCAGTCTGGTGCTAGTGGGTTTTTATATATATTTCTTGCAATAAGCTATCATCTTTTTAAAAATCATGCAAGCCCTCAAGAAACTCAGAGCAAGAACAAGGTCAGCTGCCTTGCCTGGGGCTGGACAAGCTGCTGCCAAGCTGGAGCTCCAGCTTAGGAGCTCCTGACTGGTAAAGTTGCTCTCAGTCCATACTTCTCCTTTAAGCAGGCAGGCAAAGAATGTTTCAATACTTTAACATTATTCTTTGCAAAAGCAGGAAGGCAAAGCAGAATAAGAAACACGAATTCCAGAACTAGCCTTGTTACAAAATCATGAAATAGATGGAGAAGATCATTAAAGACAGAATCAGATGGTGGCAAAGGAGCGGCGATAGGTAAAGTATCAGTTAGAGAGAAGACAAGGAAAGAGAGATGAAGGAAAAATAGAAAAAAAAAAAGAAGAAAAAATATGTCAGCCTTTGTAGAAACATGATTTACGATGCAAAATTCAATAAAGTGACATTTATTCTGAGGAAGAAGAGACTGAACATAAACATAATTCTCTTCAAAAACAGAAAGAGGTTGATAAAAAGAGAATAGGAGAGAACTGCCCTGTCCAGATTTCCTTGGTGGATATGACCAGCAATGAGCTTAAACTGTAGCAAGGAAGAAAACAGTTAAGACATTTGCTACAGGCTTTCTGATAGAAAGGAAGAGTGAAGATATGGCACAAATAATCTGGGAAACCTTCAGACTTCACAAATTGTGGGTTTTAACTATAGGCAAGAGTGAGTGCCTCTCAGGAATTATGTACATGAAGTAAAGTTGATAATGCTGCCTTGAGGTAACCTTTTATCTTCAAGTCACGTGATTATGCTATCACAGTTAGCATTTGTGCTCTCCTGACTCCCTCACAACAAATCCCCCACTCTGAGACTCAAGAACACATCTCTCTCTCTCTTACTTTATCTATGCGAATCTGTGGGCTCCCCTGCTAAGGGAAGGCATAGAGATCTCCAGCTGTGCAAATGATGCTACAGAGCCTGCTGGTGTGATCCTGCCTCCCCCACACAACCTCCCTGCTGATGGTCCTGATCCTTGCTAGGTCAGGAGGAACTCAATATATATTCCAAATGCTGCTGGGGAACCTGAAGATACTATATATCATTGTGCTCCTGTTTCCCTGGTCCCATTCTTTCCTCCCGTCCAAGCTTCAGAGAAAAGCAGGCATTCACACCTCGGTGCTTTGCAGCAGTCATGCTCCCGCCATGGCAGGGCTCCCCTTCCCATTTCCAGGTTTGCATTTCAGACAGGATAAATTTCTGCTGGGTGGGATATTCCATTTTTCAAACAGGTGGAAAAAACCCAGTGAAATGAAAACTGGTGGCAGCCAAATGCTGGTGGAATGTGACTCTGCTCAGAAGATCCTTTTTCCTTGCCAAGATATAGGAAGGGAAGCTGCCTTTGACAGATTTCTCCAACTCCCTCAGGGCCTGGCTGCAGCCACCTCCACCTGGCAGGGACCTCCTTCCCCCACACCACATTTTCCCAGGACATTAGGTTTCACTTCTTTTCAGGATACAGAGAATAATCCTCAGCAAACTCTCAAGATCAACACAATTGGGTTATTTGTCCTTGGCTAGGCTGTGAGATTACATATCACTGATGCAGCCAGCTCCAGGCAGGCTTTGGTGCACACCTTCAAGGACACAAGGAGAATCTGACAGGCTCTGTGAACACAGGGCTTGATTCTTCACAGCCCTCTGCATACAGTGCTTTGTAAAGTCACTAAATCCTGGGAAACAGGAAAGCACTATCAGTGGAGCAAATGAAATATTATAATTTAATTAGCACAGGTAGCAATGACCAAAACAGGAATAAAACAGTAGTTGTGCCTTTATCTCCCTGGGACAGAAAGAAGTTAAGGCACTGGTTTAGTTGCCATTTACCTTAAGAAGACAAGTGCAAACTGCTGTAATTCAAGGCTGTACAATTTTACAACCACATTCTTGGTGAAAATATCTATTTTTTTGGATGGAAAAATCTATACAGGTGTTTGACAGGAAGAACCAGGACTGGTGCCCCTTTCATGTTGCCCTGGCAGCAGTGCCCACCCCTCTTTGGTAGTTAGTGCACCATAGCTTTACAAAGACTGAGTAAGATTCTTCCCACTGCTTATCCCTTCCATAAAAAGTCGGCTCACATAGGTTCACTATCAGCATTTGGTTGCACTGGCAACAGCCACTTTAGTCCAAGAAGTCTGTTCCCATTCAGTTGATCTCAGCCCCATCCCTTTGCTCTGTCAGTCTGTTCCCATATCCTTTCTGCCCTATAAAAGTGGCATTACCTCCTGATTAATTTCTACCACTTGCTGAATTAGTGCCTTAGTCAGCAACTTCTACCCCATATTTATGGCTCCCTGTGAAACACGAATAGCATTAAGTCATTGTTTATTCATTCTTTGCATCTCACTTAGAAGCATTTGCTTCTACTCTGCAATAATCCAAATACACTGTCTGTTCCCACATTTTTCAAGAGGTGAGTCCAACTGGAGGTCTACTTCATCTTTAGGAAATCTTTCGGAAAGATAAATTCAACCGGGTGCTTAAGATTTTCACAGAACTACTTCTGATTTTCTCCTACTGGTATTTTATGCTCTGTAAAAAAAATCTGCAAGCAATAGTCCTGCACTAGGATGATATAAGACAGAGCAGAACTCCTTGCCCCAAAGGGTTTATGTGGTCCCCCTTGTGTTTCTAGGTTGACTCAATGGTAACTAGCCCAGAAAAGCAGGTCATTGCTGTAACCAGAGTTGTTCTTACAGATACTACTGCTCCCTAATATGACTTCCCAGATTTCCCCTTCACTGAGAGCATTCAGATACATTGCTGGAGGGAGCGCTAGAGATAACAACAGATATTTGGGACTGGGAGAGAAGAGAGGGAAGGGTGTGCTTCTTTTTTTTTTTTTTTAATTAGAAACCTTGACTGAATAACACATTTCCTATAGGTGAAAAATGGGATCACATAGTCAAAAAAGTTAGGCACTCCTCACTGATAATTTTTTTCCTTTGTTATAAAGTGTAGACTCAAGCTGGCCTATTTATTTTTGTGTAGTAAAAAAAAATAAAATCAAACAACAACAACAAAAAAACCCAACACCAAACCAAGACATTAAAGAAGCCATGTGCCAGGTTGCCTGTCTTTCAGCAGATCATATTGTCATATGTAATGGCCAGGAAGGTGATAAATTGCAGCTTTTAATGAGTTTCTGGCTGTAATATGGGAGCGTTGTAGTTGTGATGCCAGTCTATGCATCTGGACAGCCAACTATAAAACAAACCCAGAACCTGCATCAGTGCATGCAAACAACCAGATTACCTATTTTGGCAGATGCCCTCTGAAGCCTAGTAGAAATGAAAAATGAAATCCCTCTGTCTGTGCCACCTCTAGTGAGTCCACACAATAAGCAGAGTTACTCTGAAGGAGCCTCAGTCGCTGCCACATTCCTGGATCCACAGTAAAATCAGGAGAAAGGCTACTGGGCTTTCAGTAGCAAAAAAAGACAGCAATGCGTAGTGAGGGAAAGAATGAGATGCTTGGAAGAATGAAAATCCAGGACAACTGAACTCAGAACTAAAGAGATAAGAGACTCCATACTGAAAAATCAGAGAATGTCGATGAATTGCTTGGGGAAAAAAATCCCAACATTTCCATTATTGTTCTTTAAAATAAAAAAGCGCAGTAGCACAGGTAGTGCAGCCATCGCCAAAGCCATTTGTTGTACATATCTAAGGATCTGTCAAATAGACTGTGGAGCTGTATAATGACATCTACAGCCTAAAGGCTAGACAGAAAAAAATCACTTTGAAAAAGCTTTTAGAATTACTATTTACATAAATGCATAAACCTGCCCTAATTAGCAACAAACAATGTCAACCAAAAAGAGAGAAAGGAGTGTTTTTGTCACTAAAATTGTTTTTTGTCTATAAATTAAAGTATGGAAAATGATGAAATCCCTGAAAGGCTACAATTCATAATCCATGGGTAAAGTTTTGATCCTGCAGATTTGGGTCCCAAAGCAGCAGAGTGACGGCTGAGCTCCTTTAAATACCATGATTCTTGGTGCCTTCTGCAATGTGCTCTGAGCCCCTTCTCCTGTAAACTGGAGGGATTTTTCCTACGCTACAAAATGTGCCTAAGTGATGTTGGCAGCCAGAAGGATGTGCGTATGATCCAGTGCATAATCACTTCCACAAGCATCTGCTGCTAGTGCTTTCAAGATACATGTAATCCAAGCTGGAGACTATTGTGAATACCTCTCATTTCCCCTTTCTGGTTCCTTAGCAGTTTGCTCCTAGCTAGTTAGAAACAGATCTCCCATCCTGCTTAAATTGGTTATAATCTCTCCAAGATTCATGCTACAGCAGGAAAAGAACAAACTGCCTTGAGTTCAGGTTGGGTTCATTCTCTTAAAGGTACGACATGCAAAGCTGCAGGAAAGAACAGAGGTCAGTTTTTATTTCTAAAGAGGAAGTTAAATATAAGTAACTGAAAAAAAATAGATATTTCTACCAATATCCTATATACATTAATGAGCTAACATTCCTCTGTATTGGCATAATTCAAAGCCCTCTGCTTCTTTCCAATTCAAAAGAAAATTTAAAAAGCACAATGTGTTTACTACACCAAATTTCACAGGTATGGTAATTACTTCTTTCCCATTTCTATGTCACACATTTCAGGTTGTATCTTTGTCCTTAGGAAATTGATTTTTTTCCTTATCCCAAGAAAAATAATAGCTGGGAAAAGGCGAGTTTTTTGGGGGGTGTTTTCTCTTGTACAAGGGTTATTAAATAACAATCAAATATTGCAGGGAGTTATCAGTGGCTAAGTGTTTATTACATGAACCAGGGCCTATTTAATGGAATCAAATGTCAAACAATAGCTAAATAAAAATACAAGTTATTACTCCAGTATTCAGAATTTCTTTTAATGTAATAATACCAGTATTTGTCTATCTGATTCTAGATTATATATGCTCATGTAAGTGCTTTGCCAAACATATGTCCAGATGTGCATCCACATGGATTCAGCCCACATCTGATTCTTGGCAAAACAGTGACCAGAGCACGGAGGAACAAACCATCCCTTGGAATGTCCTAGCGATGGTCTTTCTTTTAGTCTTTGTATTCTATTTCTTTGTGGAGTAAAGGCAGTGTGTACTCAGATACTGAGGCATTCCTTTGTTGAACTGTAAATTGATGTCACAAATGCTCAGTGGGCAGACCATAAATGCCTGGGGTTTTATTTCTCGTATTATATTCTGTATAATTTGGGGAAATGCAAGAGTAATCAGCAACATGAATGAGCATCACACAGTGTACAGAAATCATGAGAAACTAACAGAATGCTTAATCAAATTCTGTGTTTTTACCCGTTGATTTCACTGAGTTTTCTTAAGTAATTAAAGAGTTACATTTTTTTGGATCAGATTCTAGTCCCCAGCTCTTAAAAAATATTGGATAAACAGTGTTATATTAGCCAAAGATATATCACTGAAGAGGCATTAGATAATGCAAGTATACTGCCTGAATTTCCATTGCCATTTCAGTAGATATCTTTCAAAAAGTGAAGAAACGAAGCCAAGAGCTGGACAGGACAGTGATAAGCTCCACTGAAAAGCCTGGAAATGGACTATGCAGGGACAGTTCTTCAGTTCCACCTCATTCATTTTGCATTCGTTTTCCCCCCAAATATGAAGTCACATGTGATACTGGCATGTTTGAAGACTCAAGCTGGATTTACACCAACATAATTCAGTGGCATTTAAGTGTGTGCTCTTGACTCATGTCAGCAGGAGAGCAGGGGCTCCTTGCATTTTTAAATGGGCAGAGGTAGGAGTAACATGAGCAATAAACTCATTTAATAAAAGTGATAATGCAGATGTTAACCATAGCTCTGCACTTTTTTCCTTTCCATAGTGGGAATCTCTGTGGAAAGGCTGACACAGAGCTGCACCCACTTGGACACGATCCAGGGATCTTCCTCAAGGACTGTGGCACAGCCCATTGCTATTCCTCCACACACACTGGCTCACCAGTCATGCCTGGCTCTGAGGCTGGGCTCTGGTCTCACTGCAGGCACCTCTTCTTGGCTTTCAGGCAGGGCAAGGAACTTGGGCATGCCGCTCAGGAGAGGAGTTCTCTCCCGCACCTGGAAAATGAGCAGATAGATCAGACTGCCCTACTGGTTGAATCTCAGCCCCTCTCCTCTGACAGCACTGACCATTAGGCAATGAGTTACAAGTGTTCACTCTCCCACTCCTTGGGAGTGAAAGCTCACTGGGAAATTAAAACTACTTTTCTAGTGGATGTCCACAGGGTGCTGGAGGATGAATCTCTAGCATCATTCCCAGTACTGAAGTGTCTCACCCAGGAAAGTCTCTTTCATAGCTGTGACCCTTACCAGTCCCAGCACAGTGGTGAGGAGCTCAACCCTGCCATCCTTCTCTTCCGGCTGCAGAAGAGAAGGAAATAACCTTTTCTATGATGAGACTGGCACTTCAGAGGAACATCACATTCATGTCAAGAATGGAAGTGAAAGAACACAAAACAAATGTGGCACCACGGATGTTCCTCATCTATTGATATCACTCCATCCCACAGCCTTTACACAAACTTCACTGAGAAAGTTTTTGCAGCAGTCTACTCTCATACAGAGGCAGAATGCTGAAAAAAATTGTGGGGGGGTATTTAATACTATCCGCCTTTTTTTCCATGTGGGAAACTGAGAAGGATTGTCTGAATAATCAGTACAAAATGCAGCAGTCTTTTTCTAAGTGCAAAGGAAGAGGAAGAATTTGTTGGGCTCCATCCTTTTATATTATAGATAACAAAGCACTGGAAGGGTGTGTCTAGTTTTCAACACAAGAGTACACAAAGCTGTCAGCCAGCTCAGATGCCATCTCTGTAAGCAACAGGGATTTAAATGCAGGCACACACACCTGTCTGGGCATTTGGATGAAAATCTGGTAGCTGGAGTGTCCAACTACACAGCTATAAATATTTAAACTGGCTGCTCTGAGTGCATGTTCTCAAGCTGCAAAGATGCTGGAAAGCAGAGCATAGCTGGAGCAATGCCAAATAAATAGGTATGGGCTTTTAAAGGGTGCTTGTATGGATCTCTGCAGACACTTCTGGTAATATGAAGTGCTTGCTACTAAAAGCAGAAGATAACAGTAGCTTTTCATTAGAAGAAGCAAGTCCTACAAAAAAACTCACATCTTCTCTCGTGCATAGGAACAGGGAAGATTGTTATGAGGAGAGGCTGAGAAGACTGGGCTTGTTTAGCCTTAAGCAGTCACTCCTGTGTACAGCTAATGGAGGCATGTACAGGAGATGGAGCCAAACTCTCTTCGGAAGTGCACAATGGCAGGACAAGAGACAACAGGCACAAGCAGGTACACAGGAAATTCCAACTTGGTATTAAGAAAAGGTTTTATGCAGTGAAAAGGGTCAAGCACTGGAAGAATGTTCCAAAGAGGCTGTAGAGTCTATGTCCTTGGAGATATCCAAGCTGGCAGGACAAAACCCTAAGAAATCCAGTCTAACTGGTCTACCTTTGAGCAAGAGCTTGGACTAGGTGGCTTTTATGCCTCAGTGCCAGCATGGAGCCTTTCAAAAATGTCAACTGCAGTTTGAAAATCAGAGAAACATAATGGCCTTTGCAAACTATTGTTACTCAAAATACCAACATGTTTCTTTTAACAGTCACTCTTATTCATGTGAAGGACCCAAAAGCATATATTTGGTCTCCATCTAACAGGTGGACGATCCAGTTTGCAGGCATCTTCTACTCTGAGCTGAGCAACAGATTTCACACCCTGGCCTAGCCAAAGCCAACTCAAACTAGCTGAGGAAGCTGAGGAATGCAAAGAACAAGGGCTTTGTGGATGCCAAGGAACAGCAGAGTTGCATTGCTAATAGGATGAATCCTCTGCAAAATTCTTGGATCCCAAAACAGTCTCCATCTGAACTTCTAGGAAAATATGATCATGGTTTAAATATTTTGGTATCTATCCCAGGCCAAGTGGATAAGGGCCTCACTGTGCCAGGGGCTGGCCAGGACCAGGGTAATATACAGCACCTGAGTTTGCATTCATGTTTGGGCTTCTTTGGCCCTTCAGAGCTGAGAGTTGATATCAGTATAATCTATATCCACTGCAAGACCTCAACATGAGGAAAAATCAGAATCACGCCAAATAGTTTGGTGTATTCTGTGGTTTAGATTCTCTCTCCCAAACAGAACCTCAGTTCTGAGAAAAAACCCAGTACTCCTCCTTTATCCCAAACACAATTGCAAGATTAAGAACAAAAATGATCAGCCAAGCACTGGAGGTATAAAAATTTTAAAGAGTAGCTGTCACATTACTAACAGAGAATTAGTAAATGAATTCTGTAGGAATATGAAAATAAATGTCCTTCAGTTGTTCAGATGAATAAAATATAGCACAATTTTAAATAATGTATCACTGTTGCTAGAAGCTTGAATATTATTGCCTCTTTCTCCCAAAGAAGCAGTATATGTTCCAGATACAAAAGGGTTGCTGTTTTATGTTTAGTGTTGGGTTTTTTAAAAACATTATGCCAAGTTGCTGTTTTCAAACACATGTCTATGCTGGGAAGAAACGGGCATGTATCCATCTTGCCTTCAGGCCAAACAATTTAACCAGAACTGGGAATACTGACAAGCTTTCTCAACCCTTCTCTCTCTCTCTATTGTGTAAAGTAGCCCTTTTCAGAGCTCTCTATGAAAATGACCAGTATAAATACAACACACTGTGTTTCCGTTTATCAAGTAGAAAATTATTTTTAACACACTTCTGGAGAAAGGTAACAGGTAAGTAGCCAGTGTTCTTATAGCCATTTTAAAGGGGGATGTGTCAGTCTATAAATCAATAGCTGGCTCAATGCCATTTGCTTCTGAATGGAAACCAACTATTTTTGCAGAGCTCTGTTCACAGCAGCTGAGCATCAATGCTAAGTAATGTGTAGCTATTAGGGGAAAACTGAGCATGACAACACAAATCACAGAGCCCCTGATGAAGATCTCTGCACATGGCTGGTTCTTCTAATCACCAGCAGAATTTAATGAGACACCTGCAGTCTATAGACACTCTTGTTCCAACATAAACTACCCTGAGAGCACAAAGACTTCTTTTAAAAAATATTCTTCAGTAAACCATAAACCACAGAGAGTTCATTGTCATTAATAACATAGTCCTCATTAATTTATAATGGCATGAAACAATAGTCCTTCATACATAGCCTACAACAGAGCTGAAGATTAAGTCGAAGGGTGTTAAGCTCTCCTAATTAGCAGTTTTCTACCATTTAGATTTTCATTAATAAAACAGTGCTGGAGACCTTGAAATTGACCCCTTGCAAGGCTGCAAAACCACTAATACTTCATAAATCTGACCCATATGAGATGAGGGAGAGGACTGTATGCCTCCCATGGGTCTCTAAGTAGGAACAAGCTCAGGCAGGTTGGGATTTGCTTGAAGCTGTCCTGGCATTCAGCTGTAGGCACAGATGCTCCTGCCTTGCCTTCATCCTTCTATTGTAGTGAGAGGGCAGCTTGGACTACCAAAAAACCATCGAGGCAGTTCATCAGAATGGCAGAAAGGATAAAGGCGAAGTATACCTTGTCAGAACTTATCACATCTGTAGAGAGGGGGCAATAAACCCCCTCGTTTCCTAATCAGCAAAGTGTTCTTTGCTGCTTGGTGGAGAAAACAGAGAACGGTGTCTGCTAAAAGCAAAACCAAACCAAGCTCCTGTGAATCAGGGGGCTCAGAGAGAGAGCAAAGGGTTGTTGCTGAGAATTAGGGATATTGTCATCCACCAAGTCAGCAGCTGGAAATTGATGGCAGGAATTGCTGAGTGTCTGGCGCACCCTGGGGCTTTATTGTCTTGAACCAGAACTTGGAGTGGCCACAGCACAGAAGCCTATCGAACTCTCTTCAGCAGTTGCACAGGATTCCCTGGAATTCTGATACAAGCTGTTTTGTGAGCATTGACAACAGCATTTTGACTTTTTAACATCCAGAATGAATACTTGAGGATCTTTGGTGTAATTTTTTTTTATTGCAAATATTTGAAAGTTACTTTAGAACCTGCCTTGGAAGGCCCCTCAGAAATTGTGAGCACGTTATAAATTGTGATGCAAGCCCGCTGCTTGTAGGAGGAAAAAGATTTGTGGCATTAGTTAGTGGATCAGCATTTAATAGCAGTATTAAAAAAGTGATGGGAATTTAATTTTGCTCCTCCTCTGTTGTCAGAAAGAATCTGTCAGTGGCTGCCTGTCCGGCATTTCCTATCCCCTTCCCTCCTTGGACAATAGCTGCATTTCCCACTGTGCCAGCCGATAAATAGATGCATCTCCAGTGAAGTTAATGGAACTGGGGCTTTTTACCCAGTGTGAGGACCTGGTGCTGAACATTTTAAATTGGCTGTGCTGTTTCATCAGTTAGCAAATAAGACATGTCAGCAAATCTTGAGTCAGACAAAATAGATGTCTAACAGCCCTGCTATCAGGAAAGCCACAAATGCTGTCACAAAAACAGTTCTGGTGAAACTGGTAAGTATCTTTTACAATATGTTACTTATGGAAGCAACAAAGGGAAGTGCATCTTTATTCTTCTCACGTTATTCAGAGATTTTCTCATCACCAGAACAAGAAAGTGTCAGAATAAGTGTATTTGAAAAACCATTTTTTAATAAAGTAAATGGAGCCTTCCTTGGTAATGGGAGTGAAAGAGAATAATTTTAATGGAATTTTCATTAAAGAAAACTTCTTTGCAAAATAGTACATACCATTGGGAGAGAAAAATTAGCAGTCAGATCCTCACTGTTTGCAATCTGGCATGGTTCTAGTGACAGACTAACATCGCGTCTAGCGTTGCAAGTGAAATTACACAGTCAAGTTGTGCTCTGAGATATGCATTTGTTATGAACTACCCCATATTTGTTACTGCTTACCTCAGGGCAGAAGACTAAATTCATTTTTATTTATGAGAAGTGTGCAGGTGACATCTAAGAGTGAACTCCTCGAGGGTTTGGCCTTCCCTAAAAATAAAAACAAAAAAATACAGGAAGAAAGGTATCCCTGACCTTTGGGACAGCATCCTCACCCTGAAGCTGCCAGCATTACCATGCCTTGCATTACCATGCCTTGCACTGCCACCCTGGGCTGGCATCCTGCCTGCCCAGCAAAGCACACAGAAGCCCAAGGTAGTGCTGGCATTGACAGCTCTAAAGCACCAACCATCTCCATGGTCTGCAGCACTGGAAAGAAATCAGGTGGTGGGGATCTCCATGGAGATGTCTGTGCCTCTCTCCTTCACTCTCTTCAGAAGGGGGAAGAGGAGTAGCTGCAAAGCCTCCACTAGAGCTGCAGAGACTGGAGGTGAGATAGGGTGGCTCAGGCACCCAGGACAGCCACCATGGGTCAGGATCAGGCTCACTGCAAACTCATTCCCTTTTCCTTTACAGGCTGGAAAGGTGAGGTGGCATCTGGTAGTGTTCCAGAGGGAAACAGGTGATGAAATGTGTTGAAACACATATGCAACAAACAGAGAAATAGGTGAATAAATATCAAATACCAAATACAGAGAACAGAAACCCTTTTTCCTATCAGCTAAATCACAGCTGGGGGGCACAGACTAATTCCATTAGGAAACCCAGAATGCCTGAGAGAAGAAAAAAAATTGAAACTGAGCAAAAATCTGTTCAGGGTGAAGCCATTGAGAGGGCTGGTGACAGAAATTACTCCAAGGTGTGGAGCAGAGCCAGGGAAAAGAGAAAACAGTTGATCAAACCCTACAGAAGCCTTTGGGGATAAATTGCTCTAGACAAGTGCAGTGCTCATGAGAACTGGATTCAAGGGTGCTTCAGTATCATTTCTACTGTAAAGCCTCCACAGCCATCTGCATGGGAATGTTTTAGCAACATTTGAAAGAATGAGAAATACAATCTAAAGCAAATATTTTGAAAAAATAAAAAAAGGTATCTGCTTAGAAAAATACCCACAAGAATACAAAAATGGCATGGAACTAATGCATTTTTTTGTCCAAGTTACCTACTATGCTTAATGTCTAGAATCTATTGATCTGTGGCTTCTCAGCAAAAGGAGCAGTCCTGCAAATGCTTGTTGATACTTATGAATAGCCCCAATTTGTGAGCTGCCTCAAAGCATATTTCCCCACAGTTTCTAAAATCCTTTCGCAAAACTGGCACTGTAGATGTCCCAACTCAAATAACGGTTTTCAGAGAACAGATCCACCATCTAGGAACTGGAAATTTTGAGCAAAGGGGGACTTTGAGATAAAGAACTCTCCATAACAAATGGGATTCCTCCATTGCTGTGAATGACATCACCATGCTGCATAAACCTCCTAATTTAAGTGTCACTCTTTAAGGCATTTACAAATACTTGCATGCCCTACATTAACAGAATTTAATAGCTTTACAATATTTTTAATAAACAAAATCTTCACATTTTTCAGTACTGAGATCAAAGCATAAGCAATTCCTATAAACATTTTACTTGAACCAGCATTAGAAATCAATTTGGCATTTGTTGTACCATTTGCCTCATTCTTATGTAGAAGCCTCCTATTCCATTTTGCATATAATTTTACATATTACTGTAATTTTGGTTGCAACTAATCACACACATTAAAAATCATCAGTCCTGAGTAAGTCTTTATAAAACTTTCGACGCTCTATGCTGCTTATTCTTGATAACTGATGTATTAATGTGCACCTGATTTAAAATGTAGAATGCAAATACAAAGTGCTAATTACAGCGACCCAAACTGCAATCAAGGTTTTCATGGCTTTGCAGTGAGTGGCGTGGCATTCACCAGCTGTAGCCTAGGCTACATATAAGCCCTTGTTCCCTAAAGTATTCCCAGCATACAGCTTCCTTTGGAGCAGGGCTGGAGGCTTACTATGTTCCCTGGGAATAAATGGCACTGCAAGACCATATGAACTCAAATCTTGATGTCTACCTTCTCACCAATCTGAGTCTGAAACAACCCCTCAAGACAAGTACACCCCCCCTCCAAAAACACATCTAACTAATGCTAAACTTTTCTATAACTGAGAGAGTAATATAAATATATATATATATTTAGATACCAAATTAGATGTGGCCCATAATTGCAGATTCAGAGCCTTTTTATTCCTCTGAGATGCCTGATCCCCCATGTACTTGGGAATTGCTCTACAGGCTTTGAATCGAGCCTGGGATTTCCCCAGTGCAGCCAGCACAGCTCTGTAAGACTATGCTTGAAAGCAATTACTAGATCAGATCCTTAATTCGTACTTGACAATGTTCAACTCATATGCACAGTAAGGAGAGTTTGAGAGCTTTCAAATTGTGTGGGGGAAAGGAAAAAATAGATTTTGTTCTGTATTTAGCATTTGAAAATGATAAATCTCTTTCATATTCTCTAAGTTACAACATGGATGTGGAGTGAGAGAGATTTAGATTTTTATCTTTTTACTGAAGTAAAATAATTAAAAGGGTTTCAAAAAACCATTTATTTCCACATGAAATATTCTATTTCAGGAATGTTTGAGAAAGTGTTTCAGAAGTTAGCAATTTAAAGCAAGCAGCCGCATACTGATAACAGGCACTGCAGCTTTAGATCACAGGAATCCACTCAGCAAAGGAACCAATTTTTCTAATTTTGAAAAACAACAAAAACCCCACTGGCTAGAGTGCTTGCCTGAAATTAAAGCATGTATGGACTTATTTTGCAAGAGAAATAGGAAAAAAAATAGGTTTAAAGGGATGAAACTCTTTTAATATCTTGCAGATAATAATTTATTGCTAAGGGAAGAGCCACTGAATTCTTCCTCCTCTTATTAGTATTAATTTGTTGGGTGTGGACAGAAGATGTGCCACTGTTTATATGGATATTTGAAAAACTGACATTTTACCTACTATCCAAGGTATTCCCACAGAGGGGTGATTGGATTAGCTGTGCTCCCCACACTCACTGCAGCACTCCCAGGGCAGTCCTGAGGGGTGTCTGCTGGCTGGCTCAGAGCACAGACTCCACCACCACAAACACCTGATGAAATAAGATGGAATTAATGTTTGCCATGTGGTAACCTGTTCTTGCACTTTAAACCCTGACAGCTCAGTTTTGCCAAATGATAAAATGCTTTTATCACACGAGCCAATGCTTAGATGGAAAATGTGATTGGCAGAACTGGTGATAGCTTAACAGTCAGTTTGCTCAATCCATTTTTCTGTCCTTACACTTCTCAAGCATGAGGACAATCGAATCCTGGCAGCATTTGCATTTGATGCCCATCCAGACCAACTTACTGAGTAATAGAATTATCTTGGTCTGACATTTGCGGTCACCAAAAAGGTTTCTGGGCCAAAGACACAAGCAGAAAATGCCTCAGTCAGGCTCCTTGATGGCCCATCAGAATAAAAACAGCTTCTTTCTGCTGTGAGGAGTTTTCACCTACAGATGTCTATTGTAACATGTGGGCCCGTGATTTTCTTGGCAACTTTTCAAAACTGGCCTTTTTGAAAATTATTTCCATACTCCCGGAATAGTTGGATGTTCAGAGTTTGGCAGCCTTGAAGAAAAAGATCTGCGGAAGGGAATTCAGGGTTCAGAAAGTCACACTCGTGTTATCAGTATTTTAATTTGCCCCGAACTCAGGCTTAAATCCAAAAGGAATTGTTAAATATTGTAATCTTCTGCAGATCACAGGCTTTCATACAGTTACCCTTTGTTGAGCCCCAAAATTGTTTGTTTGATTACTCATTTCTTCCATGTGAGATTTGATTGTTGATTTGAAGACATCCAGACGTGGAAAGCCCTTCACTTCTCTTCCCGGTTTGTTCCAGTGGCTAATCACCCTCACTTGTTTCTCAATTAAGTCTGCCTGATGCTGGCTTCCAGCCACCTATTCTTCCAGTGTCTTTCTCATGAAGTAAAACAGCTTTGGGTAAGGCAG
The DNA here is from genome assembly GCF_029207755.1 of Chamaea fasciata. Taxonomy (NCBI): domain Eukaryota; kingdom Metazoa; phylum Chordata; class Aves; order Passeriformes; family Sylviidae; genus Chamaea; species Chamaea fasciata. The sequence goes on along the minus strand of NW_027094086.1, from coordinate 58,569,528 downwards.
GGTCAGGCTCTGGCATGCTATGTCCACTCAAGCAAAATGCTTTGCAAGAATGCTTGTTGGCATTTTTAATTGGAAAACTCTTTGCATATTTATCTAAATTAATTGAAATTAAAAAAAAAACCCAAACCACAGCAGATTAGTGTTTTATATAGCATTTTAAAAGGCACTGAGTGCTCTACAAGCATACGGTTTTATTTTAATGTTTCTCTAGGCAGGTATTACTAAGAACTGACAAAAAAAAACACAACAAAAAAAACAAACAAAAAAAACCCCCCAAACTATGTGTTTGTTCTTCTGCTTTGTTTAATGAACATCTGCATTCTTTCCTACCTCAAGTGTCTGTTTATGAAGTTAGAGAGATCCACTACATAAGGAGCAGGCCAGAATGGTACTGAAAACTTGAAAGAAATTCCAGATGACAGTCTGACTGAAGAGAATTAAATAAAACTCAAAGCTTCACCCATCTCTAACAAAACTCATGCCAAAAAAAAACCAAACCCCTTAAAGACGCAGCCATAGCATTCAATAATTATATTTTCATTAGAAAGCTGTTTCTTCTCTGCAAAATCTACTCTGAAATCAGGATGGACAGAGAAACTGAGTCCTCATATACCCAGAAAAAATAGAAATTACTCAAAAATACTAAACATACAGCAGATAGAAGAATTAAAAAAATCTGTCTGCATCCGTTGGAACTGATGGAAGTTTTGCTCTCAGTGCTCAGACATGCTCTACTACTTTGATTGAAATACTTCTGTTTCACAGTCCCCTGAGATTCATGGACTGTCAATGTCACGCCCTGTCAACACCACTGTGGTGGGGTGAATCCATTGGCTCTGTTCACAGGCCCGGTTGGGAAGGATCGCAAGATAAGGACATACCAACAATCTAAGACAATCCACCAACCTCAGAGCCCACAGAGATGTCAAATCAGGCAGAGCCCAGGGGCAAGGGCAGGAAAAGTAAAAATATTAAAGAAACCTCCAAACAGCCTCCCAAGAACTACTTTTGAAAGTTATTGTCATCTTTCTGGCTCAAGTTCCAAAGACCCCCACAAACCAAACTGGCCAAGATTTATTTTAATAACTGTTTCAATGGTCTAACTTCTTGTTTTTGTTCTCCACCATGGAAGAAAAACATTGCACTAAAGTAATTGTTGTGAATGAATCAATTACACAATTACCATTAGTGCAGTTGTCCAATTAAGCCTTTTCACAGAGCTAAAGGAAGACAATCCATGCACATTAATGTGCTGTACCTTTTCTGCAGGATCCTCTTGCATTGCATTAAGTGCTTTCTCTAAAGACTGCCTGCAGCAGATTTAAACACTGGTTGGGCTGAATAAAGGAAAGATAACATTACTTCAACCTCTTACAGTCATCTGGGTTTTGTTTTGATCATATTTCAGAAATATTCACATGCTTTCCATACATTCTGTAAGGGTATTTTTGTAACATAAAGTTCTCTCTTCTAAGGTCATTTATTTTAGTTTTGGTGCAGCCATGCTGATGAATGGGAGACGAAGGGGCATGAGAACTTACTTACCCATTTAATCACAAGCTCTAAGCAATAAAATGTACACCCCAAGCACCAAGAATAGTTTGGGGCCAAATCTTATGTATGAAAAACTAGCTGCTTCCAGGGCTACTGATGAGTGTCAGTCATGGATCCAGCTTCTCTGGGATTTCTAAGCCTTTAATGCCCTCTGTGCACCTGCTCATTGGGCAGGTTTGGTACTGCTTAAAGTTGTGCAGTCAGCACAGCCACCATAAACCCTTCTGTCAGATGGTTTCTGTGTCAGCTCTAGCTCTGGCAGGGATGGGGAGGTTGTGCTGGCATGTCATCTCATCTTGGGATGCTAGAGGATCAGTTTCCAGATATCAAGATATACAACTGGAGGAACATACTTTTTGGCAGTGATCACTGATCATTGGGCGTAAAAGGCTGTAGGAGCTGGAAAAAAAGGTAGTGGTGCAATCAGGGGAAGAACTTCATCTGTCTGAAACCAGCAGCACATTCCCTTAATCTTGCAGGCTGGAAAAACCACTGCTCTAAAAGACATGTCTCAAACTCCCTCTTTCAAAGGTCTCTTCAAAGTAAATACTGAAAGAGTAAAAAACTGGAAAACTTCTTGGTCCTCCCTGGATCTTTGTTTGGACAGACACAATTGTGGAAGCCAAGACAGGGGTAAGAAAACACTGATTAGTGACAGATTTCTGTCTGGGAAAGTAAGAAAACATGAGACTGAATTAAGACTGTGGGAGAGAGCAAGCCTCGTGGGGGAAGCTGGTGCTGTCTGGTTTTCTGGGACACACTGGACTGCTCAGAAATAGATATCTGGCATGTACTCACAGACAGAATTAGCTGGTCCTGGGCCCTCCCTGGCCCAGGAGGGAATCATCTCCATGCAACTCATGTAGCATCATCAACCAAACTGAATAATCACTTCAAGCCTGGGATGGGAAAATGGAGGGATGGGTACCAAAGCATTATGGGAGGCATCCATCTAGTCAGAGCCTGGGTCCCAAGCGGCATCAGCACTTTAGAGCAAAGAGTTTGCATTCAAACAAAGACCATTTGTTTTAAGATGTTTTCTGATACTGTATACAAGGGGAGTCTGACGCACAGAAGGCAGGGTCCTGCTGTCTGAACAGGGCTGCAGCCGGGTCACACTTCCTGAGAGCCCTGCAACCCCAGGATGCGTGCCCACAGGCGATGATGGTCTTGGTACTGCATAGCTGGCCTGACACTCCTGGCCAGTTAGATGCTAGCAGGCACAGAGACACCCTGGGACAGGCACAGGGACACCTTGGGCAGGGACACCCCAAGGAACTGCAATTGTGGATCACCTGCTTGGGAGTAGAGCAGGAGGAAAAGCAGCGAGCAGCAAACCATCATCACAAATGGGAGTTGGCAGCTTTGTGAGACGACACACTGTAAGCACAAGCAAGAAGCAATAGAAGTGCAAAAAGACCAAGGATAAAAAAGACATAAGGAAAGACATGAGCAAATACAGGAGCTGAATACTCATGCTCACAGTTTTAAGCCAAAATATTTTTTTCCCTCCAAGAAGAAACATTAGAAGGGAAAGGTAAAAGAAATCTAATGTGTTTGGTGATGAAAAAAATACCTCAATCTCAAAAGACCAAAATGGGAAAAATAAAGCTTATTTCAATTCTTGTTAGATTTCCTTTTCAAAAAGCACCTGGCTTGGACACTTTGAATGCATTTAATCACAACTGTCTTATTAAGCAAGATTGAGCAACCTAAACCATACAAAAATTGTTACTGGCCCAAACATGACTCACTAGGAATGAGAGCCAGTCCCATTAATTACCTTCTGTAGAGCATTCCCAGAAGTCCATTATTCACACTGTAGTTCTAAGCACATTGTAGCTTATAAGGCAGAGGTGGAAAGACCCTCATTTGAATGGAGGCAGAGAACTGAACCTTTGGACTGAGCAAGCATAAACTCGTGGGAGAGCAGAGTGACAAAAATTATGCAGAATTCAGTATGATTGATTAATTGCCTTTAATGGAAGCACCACTACAATCACAAAGGGAGACTTGATTAAATGTGCAAAGAGCTCAATGGGAGCTGTGAGATGGAACCAGTTGTAAATTTTGATACTCACCAGCTCTCTGTTCCTGTCCATAGTCTGTGCCTCCAAAAGTGTGTCTGTCCTGCTTGAGTATAAGCTCATCAGAAGTGCAAGTGCCACATCCACTGATGCTATGTGAGTCTTAAATTTTTACAGACCTTCTGAGCTTATGTGATTGTTATATCTGAAAATGCAACATATCATATCTTAATAAAATAGTGAGTTACTGAATAAGTGTTTTAGCCTAAGTTCACAAAAATATAGAAAAAAATCCCTGGTGCACTCTATACTAAACTTTTTTTTTTTTTTGTAATAAATATGTTAAAAGGCTATTGCTATTATTCTGAATTATTCTAAAACACTTACCCTGATTATGCAGTAGCAGGCATGTGCAGCTGATTCGAAGGAGCTAAAACTTTGCATCAAATTTCCCCTGGGTACTGTGTGAAACTGCACAATAAATGAGTGTTGCTGTAACTTAAACAGATACTGACTCTTCGGAGACATGAAAATAAAAATGTTCTGGTGTTAAAACATGGCCCTGACAGGTCTATTACACTCACAAAGTCTGAGCGTTTTCTTCTCACAGTAGCTCTATTAAAAATTAATGGTGCATACTTTCCATGCTATCTCATTACTGATGCACAACTCAGTAGGTTCAGATGAGATTCCAGCTAGGTGGGTACTCAGTCAGGGGGGTGTATTCCCCCTTGGCAGGGAATGGGCTTAGGTCACCAAAAAACCTTCTTTCTCTGTATCGTTTTCTATCTAATCTACAGAGGCTTTCTGGGAGATCTCTCTTTTCCTTTCCAGTTGTCAATATGACTGCTTTAGATCTCCATCTTGGGTTTAAAACTCCACATAATAGCATAAAATTTTTTTTTTAAACTGAAGTTTGGAAAAAACCCAAATATTTCAAAAGAAATATTTTTCTTTAGCACATGTTAAAATTTCCATTAATATTTGAAAAGATCCCAGTAGATGAGAACTTTTCTTCATAAGGCTACAAAAGTTAAGGCATTCAGAGTACTGCAACTCCCACCATAATTGTTACAAAAAATTCCCTTGGGCTTATTATCATTAACAATGCAGCAGATAAGTAGCTTTTAGCCTTTTAATTTAAGTCATTTAAAATAAATAAATCTCTGTAGTCAAACATGTAAATCAGCTTTCTAAAGGAGTGTCTCTGTGATTTAACTCAACTTCTCGCTCACTCCCACCAAATTGGCTCTCTCCAGACCAGAAAAGGCCTGGGAAAATAGGTAAAATTGGCATTCTGGTGCAAAGGATGGCAGCTCTGGCTGTGTCAGGGGAGTGCAGGGCATGAGGGAGTGGGTTCAGCACCCCTCACCCAGCTGCAGCCTCAGACTTCAGCAGATGGAGGCATGCCAGTGGCCAAGGGATGTGTGCTCACCCTGTATTCCCAGTGCACATGAAAACCCCAAACTGGTGGTGTTTTTCCCTTTATAGTTGAATGGTGGCTCGCACTGTGTGCACTTATATTGCTAACATCAATTGACTCATCTCTAAATGAGAATTAATGAATATGTATGATTAATACCAAGCTGGGCTGGCTGGGTGCCCAGGTATTGGGAGCTATGTGTTTTCCATTACTGGAATGCATTTACTTTCACTGATGGGCAGATTTTGGATTTTATTGTTATTCTTTCTAAATTAAAAAAACGTGCCGAGACTGAGTATTCAACTAATAGTGTGAGACTGAAAAACAATAACCTAGGACAATGTGCTCCCTTTGGGTGGCATTTTACTGAGGGCATTCTTACAGGAGCTACAAAGTCTGATATACAATGAAAAGCTTTTGTCAGCCTTCAAAGCATCCAAAGTCCCAGGAAACAAAATTATGGAAGTGAGCCTTACTTAAGTTTCTCTTGCAATACAAGGAGAGCTACACAATTTTCCTCATTAACAGAAGTTTGAATTTACACCTACTTCAGTACTTTACAGTGCTGGCCACATATATTAAAAGCTGCACAGTAAGCTTCAGAATGTTATCTGCTTTACCATTACCCATATCAGGGTTCCATTTTAATTCTTCCCATATTTTCCATGGTATAAATGGAAAATAAATGAAGTTAATGTTGTAATTTTTTTTTTATTTTATTTTGAAGACTAAGAGCTACATGTTATAATTTTGAATTATGATTTACCACCCCTTTTCCCCCCTTTCAGCAGAGGTTTAATTTAGTTTCATTTACCTCATGTGCTTTGAAATATCCCAGAGACCTGAAGCTTCGGTTGCAATAAAAATATTTCTGCTGCATAATGTAATAAAAAAGGCGACATAAAAAATTAAATAGGTACCTTTCTTTTTTGGATGTGTAGATATAGGGTTTCTTGCTTGCACCTCCCAGGAGAAAAACCCTTCTTATTTTTATTCTGGAAAACATTTTGGCACTGAGCAGTTTTAGCTGATTTCACAGAAACATAGAATGTTTTGGGTTGGAAGGGACCATGAAGATCCTCTTGTTCCAACTCCCTCTCCCATGGGCAGGGACACCTTCCACTAGACCCGGTTGCTCAGGGCCCCATCCAACCTGGCCTTGAACACTTCCAGGGATGAGGTACCCACAGCTTTTCTGGGCAGCCCACTCCAGTGCCTCACCGTGCTCACAGTGAAGAATTTCCTCCTAACCAATATAAACCTGTCTATTTCAGTTTTACGCCATTGCTGTGTCCTATCTCTCCATGCCCTTATGAACAGTCCTTCTCCTGCTCTCTTGTACCCTTTGGCTGGAAGGCTGCTGTGAGGTGGCCCCAGAGCCCTCTCTCCTCCAGGCTGAATAACCACAGCTCCCTCATCCTGTCCCCATAGCAGGGATGCTCCAGCGCTCTGATCATCTTCGGGGCCCTACTCTGGACCCGCTTCAAAAGGTCCACTTGCTTCTTGTGTTGGCAGACCCAGAGCTGGATGCAGCAGATCTCATGAGAGCAGAGTAGAGGGGGCAAATCCCCTCCCTCAACCTGCTGGTCACCATTCCCTGGTACTCACTGGCTGCACAGACAGGTGGCCAACTGCTTTGCAAGACAAATATTCCTTCTTGCCAAAATCTGTGCTGTGATACTATGCATAATTAAGGGAAATGCATTTTTTTGGGCTGTGGAAGCTGAGACGCATGTAACAACATGCTTTTTGTTCATTTATGTTAAATTTCAGCTTTGGATCACCCACCCAGGTGACCACTTTCAATTCCCTGGCACCAGCAGTGCACAGGCCAGTGTCGGAACAGGTAGGTCTTGGCACACAGAAAAGAGTCCAAGTTTTACCTTCGCTACTGAGTTGGCATCACCCAAGATTTCATGCCATAACCATACTGCAATCTGCAGCTATCAGCACACTTCTCTTACTGTTGATTTATTTAGATAGTAGTTGATGGTTTAATAGTATCTAATTAAGCTCAGCACAGTTAAAACCAGCTAAGCCTCGGCAGCTGCTGCTGTAATTGCAAATTGAATTTTATATTGTGGACAGGGGAATCAGGGAATCAAGAGGAAAATTATCCCTCCAAGTACCAGCCCCTGGCCCTTGGCAACAGGGAACTTCCCAACACTGCTGCCCAGTCTGAACTGTCTGTACTAGAATAACATTTTTCACATTACACACACTCAGCATATTTTTAAAACATCTCTAATGAAGCAGAGCCATATGTATCTATGTGCATATTCACACATGCTCTAATACATACAGATATGTGTGTGCATGTTTATATATAAATATACACACGTACTTAGCTGTTAACATAGTGGAACAGAAAAGTCTTTTCTGAAAGTGATTATTTAATCACAGACAAAGAGCTTTCTGAAAGAAGATCAGACATACTAGCCTTCAATACTTTTGAACTTCTCCCACTGGAGCAAGCTTAAATCACTTTTACTTATTGGGTTAAATAAGAAATTTGTTGTCACTGTTTTGAACAATAAAAAATGGTTGCAAGAAGCTATGTGTGTTCCTGGTGGATCTGTAAGCTCTTTGAAAACAATTTTCACGAATTTTCCAGCAAAGTTGGACTGCCGTGTTCTAGATTCTAACACTAGCCTGGGGGGATTAAGATGTTCAGAGTTTGCATCGAGTTCTGCACAGATCCCAGAGAAAACAGACTTGCTTATCCTGGCTGCAAATTTTTAAGTGAGAGGTTGAGCTGCTGCTCTGTGCTGTGCATGGGTCAACCACTCAGATTTGCAAAGAACACTGCATGGTTTTCAGGGCTGGGATAAGATGTTTTCCTGAGCTAGTTCAGGAGATGCCACAATTCTTCAGTATCTTGTTCTCTGTGAAGGAAGGATGAGCATGTTGGTGCAACAAAACATGCAGCCCAAAGCTCTTAAAGTGTTGTATTTGCTAAGTTACCTTGTGATACAGTGACATAATACTTCCAGAGATCTTAATCTGACTATTTTTAAACCATCTGATTTGAACCACAAGCTGGTAGGAAGCTGGCACCAAAGGAACTAAACAGCAAGCTTCTCTGCAGTTATAAACACCTCTAAGATAATCTGTAAACTTTTAAATTGAGATTTGACAGAGGGCTTGAGCATCCGCCAATTTCAAGTACATAAAAATTCCCTCTGGTTTACATCTGTGAAGAGGAGGGAGAATAAGAACAGTGTCAGCTTAGGAATACATGTGAGAAAAGATCACTCTCTGGAAACGTATATTTACTAAATATTGTGAACTCATAATGAATACTTCAACTCAACAAATATTTGCTGAATCCTCTAATACAGAGGCCAAAGAAAGCTTTGGCAAATGCAAATCTGAATCAACTTAGCTATAGAATCAGATGACTTGAGAACTGATGGCAAAGTTATAAAACACTATAAAACCCATCAGATGTCAGTGGGCAAGTGAAAATTTTTGCCAGTTGACCTCTTCACCAGCTTCTCACACACCTGGGAATTGTTTTAATCTTTTACATTTTCAATTGTTCCTATGTACATTTATATATTTTGGGACATGTGGGGTAGTCTGTTTCTTTAATCTTGAGAAACCAAGCCTGCAGATCTCACACGTGGAAGCTGCATGTGATCCTGGATGTTGAGGGTTCCAGTGCTTTGACAGGTTCTGGCACCTGCCAGGAGTGAGTGTGTTCTGCCCAGTTAGTAAGAACTGATTAAAAGCAGAAACTGAGGTGGGCTCTTACAACCCCTCCACGTAAACAGTGAAGAGTAAGACAGCAGCAAAGGTGTCTCCAGCATCACCAAATCACCAAGGCAGTCACAGCACTAATCCTTCATTTCCAGTAGTGGCATTTCCACCACCACCACTCCTGCACCCAGCGTAGTTCTGCTCACTATCAACACCTCCCCATGCATTTACAAGGAGTAGGTGGGTGGGGTGGAGTAAACAGGGCTCTCCTCCCACAGTTTAGACCAGGAAGTAGCTGGTAATTTGGCACAGATGAGTAACTCAATAATTTATTTAAATGGAACACATTGGAGCTGAGATAAAGAATTTTTTTCTGTATTTTGAGTTGTATAACAGGTAACACAAAATGACGTAAACATTCAAAACTGCAAAAATAGTGCAAAATTACTCCTGTGATAATACAAATACAAAGACAAATGTTGGCAACCAGCAGCATTTTAAAAGCAAGAATAGGAAACAGATCAGGCAAAGCACTAATTTATATAGCATGGTAGAAATGCAACTACTCTACAGGCTTTTCCATGTAAGACAGCAGAAAGATCAGTTACATGCAGTCAAACCTATGAAAGGTAACTAAACCATAGCATTTGAAAAGTAGCCTTGTATACCAGCTTCCAGATAATATGAAAATATAATTTGATTTCTTGCTGAGCATATTGCGCTAACTTCTCTTATTATTTGTCTTGGCTTGTTTTTTTTGTTTTTTTTTGTATTTTGTATGAGAAAATGACATGCTGTTGAAGAGCTTGTTTCCTTTTAAACACTGGCACCATGAAATTAGAGCTATGTTGGCAGTCACCATTCAAGAAAAAACAAAACAAAGCAAAATAAAATAAAACAAAACAAAAGTTGTCACAGTAGTAGGACAAAATACAGCTTGGAAAAATGAAGAGAAATACAACTACTGCAATATGAACCAAAAAAAAAAAAAGTTTCATGAAGGGCATAAAGTCCTATTGTATCAATCCCTTCAGAAAAAAAGATTTTCAAATGTATGTCCAAAACAAGTGTTAAACTACAGTTCTGTGAAGTTTGAGTTCAGGATCTAGTGTGACATTTTATTCTTTTTTTTCCAGGCAACACAATAATATTCACTTCAAAGCAGTGATTATGAGGCAACAATCTTATATACATGTGTATATTTGTATCTGCAAGTTGAAATAGGTCACTGAAGTCACACTTCCTGCAACAAAATTCCTCAAAGAGCAACTACAGGTTCTCTATGAACTCCTGAAGAATGGGGTTGTCAATTAAACTTAAAAAAAAATCTTTTATAGAACAGTTTCATATCTGAAAAGTCATCAAAAATTACAACAAGAAATAACGAAGCCTGAGCCAAATCCAGCCTTTAAATTATTCCTATAGGAATAAAATTGTTTATTTTCCAATCATTTGACTTGACAAAGAAAACTTATTTGGGAATTTTTTTACTGATGAATCAAACTGGCCCAGACACTGTAATAAAGAATTAAATATTTTATGCTTAAAAACCTGGCTAGAAACAATGAAATAATTTGGAATAACGATTAACTGTATAAGCAAGTAGCAGGACATACATAATGTGATTCAAAAACTAAACAATTTAGTTAAATTTTCAAATGCATTAGAGGCTTATTAACCTGAACTGTCTGAAGAAGTTGATGACACATGGATTCACTTGGCTGTATTCAACCCTCAAATTTTCACTCAGAAACAGCTATCAATGACAAACAGCAAAATGCACGAAGTTCAGAGATTCTCAAGCACGTTACTGTCCTCTTGGGAACTGGAATGGAGGAAAACATAGAAAAAGTTTACATCATAGAAGAAAACAAAGGACAACTGAGAACTCTATGACTAATATGAAGGAAGAAATATCACTGTATTCCCACATCTGCATTTGCATTCTGTTTATAAAGTTTGGGTTCAGGGCATTCAAATGAAATGTCTGCATTTCTATACAGAACAATAAAGAATTCTCTCCATCACAAATATGTGGTATTATGCACAAATTTATCCTCTTAGATCTGGGCTCTTTAAATTTAAAGCCCTCAAAATATCACAGTCAGCTGTGGTGTTGGAAGAAGGAACTTCTGTTGCAGAAGTCTATTCACACCTTCTTAACCTTTGGCTGAGGTCAGGCAGCCAAACCACATCCTTAACTCTACAAGAAAGTGAGAGATGGAATCCTAAGATACCATTCTTTAGCATTTATAAATGGTCAACCATGCAATAAATTAAGTCCTAACCTGAAACAATCTCATAGCAATGGAAAATGGATAGGATAACAGAAAAAAAATACTACAATAGCAACTCTTTTCTGGGGTACATCTTAAGCACCAACAACCTACTGATGTACACAGTCCAGAGGTTATTTCTGCTACTAGATTTGATTATGATATTCCCATCATAAAAGAAATTGCTTTTTCATTGAAAGACTGAACATTTTCAGAATCTTTTATTAATAAAACCAAATATCTTTACTACATAAGAAAGTATGAATAATAGACTATATTATTTTAGCCTACTATTTCACATGAAAAAAGCATTTGAGAGATAGCTTTGTTGAAATTTTGGTAGAATAGCCTTCAAATTATAAGATAAATTCCTAAATGTTAGCCTGAGGGCTGCACCTTTTAGCAGAAACAGTCCAATAGATCTAAGCCCAAAACTGCTGAGAATTTTTTTATATAATTCCAATTGTGTGGACCTCCTACCTCACTCTTATATTCACACGGTATCCTTACAGTAATAGCAGCAAATACTTTCAGGTGAAATCCTACTATTGTTATTTTCTGTGATGAATTTGGATCCTCTCATTTGCTAAATGAAATTTGGCAACTGAAACCAAAGGTCATTATCTCACTACAACAACAGGAGCAGAAAAACAGGAAGAGTTTTGCAGATCAGTGAAAAAAGCTTTGAAGCTTCTGTGCTGCTATTTTTTATGTGTCTGTCCTTCCACCAACATTTGCAATGCTGCCAATGCTTCTTTTAAAACACCTTTCTGTAGTAGTCTATGCTGTCCTTTGGAAACACTGCTCTTCTGATTTGCCTAAGAAAACAAATTTCCCTTTCACAGTAGTTTTTGACCTTGAAAATGATAGGGTGACTTCCATTATTAAAAAACTAAGCATGAAGGCTCCTACTATTAGAAGAAATGTTCAGCTTCTTAAAATGTTAAATACTTCTCTCACATTGCTTTATTAACACACTCCAACAAAACAAAGATAAATATTAGGATTATGCTGTGATTTCCTGGACAAGTCAAGAGGCTGTGCAACTTGGCGCATAAGTCATAAAAACTAACCCTTTTTGCAAGACAATTGTAAAAAATGTTTATTTGCCATGAATTATAGAACAAAGTCCTTCCTGCCGACTACATCACTGAATTCCAATGTAAGGACTTCTCACACATAAATCTTGCTACACAGTAAATTTGAAAACTCACAAGTAATTCCCAAGTGTTCAAATGAAAACATGCACTCTGAATGCATGTGTAGCAATATATAATAAAGGAATTTAGAGCCCAGCTTTTCAGAATCAAAACTGCAGGCAAGAATCCAACAGCAGAAGTTATTTTAACTCCAGTTTTCTTTTTAAACCATGAACACAATGAAGAACCCTTACCAGTGGGATTCTTGAAAATTACATTTTCAACACTGTATGGAAGACACTGTTTTCTCTCTGGGATTTAAACATTGTCTACCATGATCAACCTGATGCTGTGGTTGGTCATGGCTTATTTAACTCATAAATGAGAAAAAATATCAGAGTTAAAAAAAGTCAAGTTCTGACCATTCACAGAGACACCACTTCTGCTCATCAGTCCTCAGTGAAAGTCACAGACTTTGGACCTGAAGATATCTGTGCTGATCACAAGAACAGATCACCTCTGAAGAAGGACCATGCCTGAACTGCCTGGCTTGAAGCAGGAGAGATGAAATACTAAACCCAGGGACAGAATATGCTGAAGGCCAGAGATGGAAAGCTTCCGTCCATACCAGAGACTTTCTTTAGGAAAAGCAGATGACTGATATATTTGTTTACTGAAGGAAATAAATCCCAATAAGGAAAGGAAGGACATACAGTGCATCTCTGAGACAAAATGCACATTTGGCTACTTATTATCACTTACACTGAAGCTAAAAGCCAGGTTAAAAACTGTACAGTTTGTATTTTGCGTCTTTATTGCTCTGTTTTTCTATTTGCTTTGTATAATATACATTTTTGTGCTGTTCTGTCTGTGTGACCATCTTGGTTACATCAGTGTTTTCATCTGAATAAACATACTTGTATTTATCTCTGAAACAGTTAACTGTATAGGCTACTCTTTCCTGCACATTTTACTACTGATAACTTGTGATAGGCATTCAGTCTCTAAATCTGGTGAGCTTCTTATACTATATCCTAATGCTGTATTCTTGATATTCAAAGAAATGTTGAAAGAACAAGCTTGTTTTATCCTGCAAGAATACTGTTGACAACCACCCACAATGTGGGTTGAAATATCTTGTCACAAAGCTAAATTTATTCAGTTTTTATGACCGACAATTTTGTCCTGTATTAGATCTCAGCAACACAAGAGCATTTAGCCACATTTCTTGTAATGATATTAAATAATACACAGCTTCACTTTAATGGTTTTTGGTTTCAACTTCAGCTCAGATTCAAGTGAAATTTGAAGCCCAAAAACCAGGCTTATTTTAGTCTGAGAGAAAAATGAGCCAATAAAAGTATAAATTTATGTCAGACTCTTCAGTTCTAGTAAGTACAAAAAGCTTTTTTTTAAACATTGCTTGTTTCACAAAAAAAAAGCACAATTTGCTAGTGTCCTTTGCATCAATTACCTCATCATTTTGCTCTAGAAGCCTTTTCTTTAGTTAAGTGATTCCTTTGTAGACACCTGATATCACCATCATGATCCAAAAGTGTAGGAACTATTACAGACGTGATATTATTTTAATAAAAGAAAATATTTTAAATTTGTAATAAACATACCCAGAGTTTTCTTCCAATACTCCAGAACACCTTAAGCAGAAGTTTTACTTCTTTTGGCTCTCTTTAACTTTGAACAACCTTCTTCTTTCTGCTCACAAACACAAGACAAACAGAAAAGGGCAAAAAAACAATAAAGCAAATGAAGCAACAATCCTAAGCTGAAAGTTCAACTAAAAAAATTGTTTCTGAGTGAAATGCTTAGTTGAATAAGAAGTAATTAATAAAAGTATCTGTTTTCCAAAATAAATAATTTAAAGTATGTTTATAAGTACAGTGGCTAAATAATTAGGACCACAGCTTCTTTGAAAGTACCCTTTACATGCTGGTGACCATGACTTTCAAAACCAACTATCATTTCTGATGATCAGTAATGACAAAGGCTTACTCTTCAGAGACGTGTTTAGCACCATTGTATTTTAATCCGGGGACAGGAGGAATCAGCCTAATAAGCATCAGAGTCCATCCCTACCCCAATTATCATACAAGTCTCTTTCCTATTCCTGACACACCAATTAAAAATCCTGAAATCTCTCTTGAGTCCAGCAGGGGCAGCATTGCAGGGGCAGTGTTGCAGTGAGAACTTGCTGTGTCCTCTGCAGTGGCAGTGTTGCAGTGAGAACTTGCTGTGTCCTGACACTTCCCAAAAGTAGCTTGCAGGGCTCAGGCAGGTACCTGTGCTACTCACAGCCTGCCTGGAGAGTGAGGAATGCATGGGGCACTTGTGACTCCTGACTTGGACAGGGCAGTGCCCCTTCCCCATTCCAGCAGTGGTGCCAGACCAGCTACAAACTCTCCATGCTCACAAGCCCTAGTGTGTCTGAGTCATTCCCAGTGGCAGGCAAAGGACTTCATTAATTCGTACTGTGGTGGAAGTCTCCCCTCAATACCCGAACCCCTGGGGTTGTTATTGTTATAAACAGCTATTTTTAATTGCTGGTTTTCTTCTCTTTGTGGGAGTGACTCTACTGCTGTAGCACTGCAGGGCTGGGCCTGTAACCAGTGACTCGTTTGTGGCCCTGTGGAAGGGCCTTTCCCAGCTGCAGTTGGATGGGGCCAGCCCAGAGCAGCTGGGCTGGCGCTTCCCACACAAACTCCTCTCTCCACTGCTGCAGCTCATGCTCTGGGTTGTATGAGTGTGTTCCTGCTGCAGGCCCCTGGGGTTGCTGCACTGGCCTTTTCTGATCTGCACGGAGAGCACAGACTGTGTTCTTTTAATTACAGTTTAAATGTCCAGAACTGGATTGTATTTGGCTTTAAAAGCACAACAAAACAAAAAGTCATTTCTACAGAACGTTGCTAAATTCAAGTCCTTGAGATGAAAACCCCACAGAACCACTGAGAATGCCCAGAAGTTATATTGGGCAGGATAGAACCTTTCTGTGGAATCAGAAAATCTGCTTCAGAAACAGTAACATCATTAAACACTTCAGTAGCATTTTTCACTGGAGACAAATATTGAAAATGAACTCTTCAAGTGACAGTATCACATCTGATGGTTACTGTTAATTTTATCCTGGTTACGTTTAATTTTATCCAGAGAAGTTAGTAAGATTTCTTAGCCTGTCCATTTTAATGGGAACATACTAAAAATGTTTAAATATCTTTTTTATCTCTTAATTCAGATCCCTCTGGACTGGCTTAAGAAGTGTATATGTGTGTGGGGCGGGGGGCGTTTACCTGCCTTCTTCTGGCACAACCTTTCTGTACAGATGCCTCCATGTTGCTCTCCTTGACTGGCAAAGTTGGTTTTGGGGTCAGTGTTTCACATGTCAGATACTTGTTTCCTGTAATTGTCTGAAAGGATAGAAGTTTATACCTTCATTAGAAAAACACCTCACAACATTTTGAACAAGATGTCTAACTTTTAAAATTACCTGCTTTTTCAGAAGGTGCCCTCATCACACAAAGTTGAGATAACCCACCAAATTACCTTGTATAGATGAAAAACATGATAAACATTTCATCCATGTACCCAATATAAGGAATATCATCCTCATGAAAATAGCACAGAAATCAGCTCAACTATTTATTTAATTGAGATGTAGGGAAAATCACAGAAAAATTAGGTGGTAAAGTACTTCTAGCTGTCACGTAATCATAACTTTTACTCAAACCAGAGCTAACTTCAAAGATAGACCACCTTGCTTTGGGCCCCATTCAGTCAAGTTCTGGGAATCTGGAAGCCTAACAAACACAAAAACCGTCCCTCTGCAACTTGTTCTAGTAGCTGACTAGTTGTTCTCACATTGAAGATTTTTTTCATCGTGTCCAGTGGGATTTTTTTCCTGCTGCAACTTGTGCTTTTTGTGAAATTGTAATTAAACTTGTACTTTCAAAACTTCATGTTTGTCTAACAGCACAATGCCTTACTCACAACTGCTATCAGCACTACACAATTGATGAGGTTTGAGATTCCTTCCAGGAGAAAGGAATTATTCCATGGTTTTATATGGAGAGAGACTGAACACCAAAAAAAAAAGTCACCATGTTAACCTCACACAGATCTGGATAAACTGTCTAAAACATAGGAAAACTAATCACCCCACCATAAAATTCCCAAACTAAAGAAGTGTTTATTTCACACAGTAAATCATCTTCCCTTTCAGGGAAAAAAAAAAAAAAAAAAAAAAAAAAAAAAAAAGCAAGCAGTGGCTGAAAACATTAAGTTATAAGGTAGAATTTTAGAAAATTATATTGAGAATGATGGTAGAACATGATGAAAGTCATGCTCTTTATTGCTTAACGTTGTTTTTGAATTTGTGAGAAGCAGTGAGAATGAGCCCCGTTCTTTACTGTACCTGTTCAAAGTTAGATTGGGAATGATGATTGGTTGTCTCAGCAGTACAGTCCTTAGAGTGGCACGCTACTTTGTTTTCTTCCCTTTTGGCCATGCACACTGTGTCTTTGAAGACAGATTCATGAATATTTAACCCAGCTCCTTTATTTGATCTCTTTGTTTGTTGCAGTGACAAACTGGAATTTGTCATTTCGTTGTCTAATTTACAAATCTGCAAATGCACTTCATTTGACTGGTGTTGTTTCTCAAGAAATTGAGTAGTATTTTGACCTGCAAACTTTTTCCCCCTTCTTGCACTGGAAGCAGGAGATTCATGTGTATTCAGACATGGACTGGTGTTTGATTTCTGAAGCACTGGCCCAACATTCTTAATAAAGAATGGAGAATTTGCTTTTTTATGATTAACTTCACGTGGATTCCCAACTGAAGGTGAGTTTTCAGAAAAATAAGAGGTAGCAGTTTGTCCACTAGACTGGGTTTTCCATCGGAATATGGGTGTACCATGCTTTGTGTGTTTCTTTGTGTTCTTCACCTGAAGCACGCTGCTGTCAGTAGGAGTTTTCACTGGCATATTTTCAATGTGTTTGAAAACCTCAGTTATGCCGGATTTGTGCACAGACAGCAGAGAAGATGAAACACCCACACTCACTATTGGTGAATGCCTTTCAACATTTTCCCTTTTCTTCCTATCTGTTTGATTTGTGATCTTTCCATTCATTTGCATCAACTTGCCTTTGAAAATTGGTATAATTTTGCTGACTTTTGGGGGTGTGGATTCAAAGTTTACAGGTGTTCCTAAAGATTTTGCAGTTGGTAGCTCTGGTACGCCTGGTATTTTCTTATTGCTCATTGATATCTCTGCTGTTTCAATGCTAACCCCTCCTGTACTCTTACTGCTACTCGGACACCTCTGTGTTCCCGGCCCTTTGATCAAACACTCCATCCAGTGGCTGTTTTCCGTACTGCACGGTGAAGGAATTCCAGGCAAAGTCGGTTTTCTTGGAGGAGCCTGCGTTAGAGACACTACACAAACCATCTCACCGTCCAATTTCGTTGTCTTAGGCTTTATTTCCTGCAACACATCAAGAGTTGCTAAATGGAATCAACGGGATTTAACGATCTGATAGTGCCACCTAATGCATCGCTAAATGATATCAGCCTAACACACATCACAATCTATAAGCACACAATTCTGTTTTGGATTAGAATGACTATACTTTAAAACAATATTTAGTTGTCACTGTAAATTAAGGTTGTTTTTTTTTTTTATCCTCCCCGAGTTCTTTGTTTACAAACTATGCTAGAATATCATATTTCTCAGAAGGAAAAACTTAAATTACAGTAATTATCTTGGTTTAGTGCTTTCCAACTGGATAATGTCTACCCTTTTTAAGGGGTTCTGCAGAAGGTTTGACTGACAGGGCTCCTCATCTCTTAAGACTTCTAAGAGCATCTGTATTCTGAGCAAAAGACAGTTTGGATGTCTATAAAAACTGCAGATGACACAGAGGACCCATTGTAGCTTTGATCACTGGAGAGACATAAACAGGAACTGCTTTCTGAAAGAGGATTATAGTATTTTAGAACCTCTGCAACTTCTGTCACTATTCTTTTTTCAGAATTAATTACTTCATTTCTGCTTTCACACACTACTACCAAAGAAATTTGAGCCTCAACCTTTGTCACAACCTCAGATTACAGAGTTTTGATTACTTGCCTCCTTACCATCACCAGACATGAAGTAAATCTTACAGCTTGAGTGTTTTAAAATGCTTTTGTCCACACAGTTCTCTTTTTGTTTTTAAATAATTGTAATACTACTACTACTGCAAGTAAAAATAATAATAGAATCATGAATGGTTTGGCTTGCAAAGGACCTGACAGATCATCTAGTTCCAGCCCCACTGCCATGGGCATGGACAACTTTCACCAGACCATACTGCTCAAAGCCCCATCCAGCCTGGCCTCGAACTCTTCCAGGGATGGGGAATCCACATCTTTGGGAAACCTGTTCCAAAGCCTCACCACACTCACAGCAAAAAGTTCTTCCCAATATCTAATCTAAATCTACCCTCTGTCAGTTTAAAGCCATTCCTCCTTGTCCTGTCATTACATGACCTTGTTATAGTAACAATGGTAATAATGTTACTTTTATTATTGTTGTTATTACTGTTTTTATTATTATTATGGAAGAGATTTGTAAAAAAATAGATAGAATTGCAAATACTGATAGAAACTAATTAACATCAAGCCCATTTTTTATGCATTTATAATGTTCATAATAACTTCACAATGGGAAATACTGTAGCTTACACATTAATTAAAAGTTACAAGACTGACAGTTTGTTGTGAATAGCATAGTTATATG
The DNA here is from genome assembly GCF_029207755.1 of Chamaea fasciata. Taxonomy (NCBI): domain Eukaryota; kingdom Metazoa; phylum Chordata; class Aves; order Passeriformes; family Sylviidae; genus Chamaea; species Chamaea fasciata. Next base: position 58,550,617 of record NW_027094086.1, on the reverse strand, counting down.
CTCTAACTGTGCTCTGAATATGGTAAAGACCACTTTATACAATGAAAAAGTGGGTGTCATTAATATGTTTATAAAAAAAGCCTTACTTGCACTGAAGCACTGGAGAGTTCCTTTGTAGCATAAAGTGCTTTACTTGTCATCTTTACTGGAAATTCACACAGCTGTGAAAAATTGCTCTTCATGTCAGAAAGGAAAGAGTTCACTACACTTTCTGCATCTGTTCTGGGGAAATACTGCACTGGTTGACTTCGGATGCAACTTAAAGGGTACCTGAATATGTGTTCAGGGATACACAACAAGTTTCTTTACATTTCTATAATTATTCATCATCTTTGTTGAAAAGCAAACATGAATTTGTCTAAATGTTTTTTAAAAAAGGTGAACAAAAGCCGTCAATTCCTTATGGGCCTGAAGTTTATAAAGTTACAGGACTTCAGCACAATTATACCACATTAACTTATAACAGCAAAGATTAGTCAATGTAAGTAATCCTTAGTCTAATCTTTCCTGGAAGGAAAATTCTCTTTAAAAGCAATCTTTGTTGGCTACATTTTTGCACAATTTAACTTTCTTTTAGAGCACTTTCTTTTACATCACAGTTAAAGTGGAATTAACACATTTATGGAAGCCGTGAAGCAAATTGTTCTATTTGACCTCCTATTATTCAACACTGGGCCAGAGATTTGACTAAACATTTTGTTTCAATTTGTCCAGTAAAACACTTCTCTACTGACTACTATGAAATTATGAAAGAAGGAAATGTGGCACACTCAAAAATGAAAAGCAGAGCTTTGCTAGAAGTGTAGGAGAGGAAATGCAATAGATATATTCTGAAAGGATACGTGAAGAACCTTTCCCCTATTGGTTTGAAGTAAACACTCAGGTATATTTTTGTCTCTTCAAGATCCTCAGGAAGAACGTATCCATACTTAGATAAACCAAATACAAGCAGGTATTACAAGGGAAAACTCAACAAGCACAAAAAAGGGAGGGAAAAATGACAGCAGTGTATGTGTTTCTTACCAGACTCTTCCAGTGCATCTGAAGATCCTTATAGGAATGGAAAGGAGATTCTGGAGGAATTATGTGGGTGATGTTTATGATCTGACCCATTTTCATGCTGTGCACAGGCAAAGGAGGGAAGCTTAGAAAGGGTGTCATACAACCCAGTTGAAAATACACTGATCTTTTGGGGAAAAAAAAAATTCTTATTTTTGGCATTCTAAGTATTTAGAGATTATTTTATGTTTTGAGGACTAATAACTTTAGCTCATAAGTTTATGACATAACAACAGCAATATTTCCTGAAGTATGGTAAAGAATGTGACAACTACAAGTGCCATTTCTCTTCAACACTTGCTAGAAGTGAATGTAGAACAAAAGCAAATATTATCAGTACTCCTCTTATATTTAATGATGAGAAATCTTATGTAAAAATTGAGGTATTTCATGGCAAAGGTGGAATTACTTTTTCTTTAAACTGATGTTCTGCTAAAATTGTATTTGAGAAAAAGTGATGCTCTTGCATACCATATAAGTGGCACAAAGATTAGTAAAACTGAAAGAGTATTTAAATGTGTAATTTATGATTTGTTTATTAATTTTTCTTATTTTCCTTAGCAATGAGATAAAAACAACAACAACCACAACAAATTCCTAAATTTAAAACAGACTGTAAAACAGAAGTGTTCTTCTCCCTAGTATCAAATTCGGAACTTGTAGGGCAGACGTTCTGAGAAATGTTTATTTCTGCTGAAATGTGAACAGATTCCTACCTTGGCAAAACATAGCACCAGTTACTTAATATGGAATGTTGCTGAATAACTGCACTTTCATTGCTGTCAAACAGCTTTACAGTGTTTGCTGAAATATCAAAATCTTCCAGCTTAAAACAGAAGAAGAAAGTTTATTTGCAAGTAATTCTACAGTACAAATTTTAAATTTTCAAAAATAATTGTGTACATGATACACTGAAACTTGATACATTATTACTCTTTCATCAGCTCTCACAAATTGATTCTTTCAGAAGATATTCCCATCATCAAATTGCACATTATTTTATGTTACACCCTACACTTCTCCAAGCTGTGCAAGTACAAGGTTTAAAGTTCAATGAAATCAGTGAGATTTAAACTTTATTTGAAATGGTTTAATAAGAGTATAGAAGGTATTTCTCAAACTGAGAGCTGTCTCACTTCCACGTACATTTTTAAAAAGTTCAAATCAGATACCCATGCTCAGCATTCTAGTAACTGTGTGTGTCACTTTGCCTAAGCACGTGCAAATATCCAAGGAACAGAATTAATGGGACATGCAGTTTCATCCTCTGAGCAGCCAAAAAACACCCCACTTATCTCACCATGTCAGAATTTGACTGGAAGGGACAAAGACTGAGATTTGAGAAACATTTTATCTATCTGTAATCTATGAGGGTTTGCATTTATTCCCTGAGCAAAAATCTAGCCATTTCTGTTTTAGAAAAGTATTGAAAGGATGAAACTGCTAAAAAAAGCACATCATGATCTTTTGCATCATTGGTCCATATCAATTGGGAACTGGCTTCTTATAGATAGCTTTAGTGTTTATGCTGTCCCAAGCAGGTCTCAGAAGAAATCCTATCCTTCTATTTCAACAAAGAAGAGCTTGGATCAGAAATATTTATTTTAGAAGAAACCAGAAAGCCTGACAAACATGCCCTGCATGTATGGATGTATTTACCACAGGTGATGTGGCTGTCAAAAAGGATAATGAGTTTTCAACCTCAACCATGATTTTTTAAACAATGTAAAAATTAAGCTTACAAGCAGCATAGTCCTGGCTGCTCCAATATTTTGGAGGCTGCATAGAAATTAAGCAGACTCCATAATAACCATATAAAGGGACTTGGAACATGGCGTCAACAATTCACTGTTGACAAGCTCTGCTGTTGCTCAAAATTGTCTGTGTACTACAGTGTGACTGAAAGCTTTCTAGGAAACACTGCTAGAAGGAAATCTAGAGTCACAAAGACACTTCACTGCTATATGCTGTTACCATTTTTGAAAGCTGTCTTAGCTTTGAATCTCAGTTTTACAATGCTTGCTAGAATGCATCAATACAGATACAATATGGATGTTATGCTTTGATAACCTGTGCAGATAGTCAATGAATTTGGTTAATGTCTCAATGCAATCAGAAATAAGCACTTCTCTCCTCATCGTGCTAACTGGAATTCACCTAACAGAAAAGAAGATGAAGATTAATAAACCAAAAACAGTCATAGAAAGGCTCATACCTCGGGAGGTGGGAGCCGAATTGAGCAAGGCTCCACACTGAGGCAAAGCTGTCTCTCTGACACATTGAGGTCTAGAACTAAATTGAAAAAGAAAAAAGCACGATGCACTGTTTTGAATTGTAGCTCATCTCTCAGGCAGAAAGCTAAGCCAAATATTTATTTAAGGTAATTGTTAGTCAAAGTGCTGTGTTTGAAAATCAAAAGGCTAGACTTTCTCGGCACGGAAATTAAAACTAGGTGCATTTTAACTGTGAAAAATAAAAATAATAATGAATTACTGTCATACAGTAACTCAGAAACTCAAGGTTGTCTGTGCTTGATACTCATATCCCTGACAAACACCCATTTTCAAAGCAAATGTAGTTCATATAACCATTTGCTGCACTGAGTCATTCAGCCCAGAATTTTCCATCCAGGAGCTATCAACAGGAAAGACTAAACGAGCAAAACAAGCATTTATGGACACACCTTCAGAACTCTCACTCAACTCTGAGTTCCTCAACATGTATCTCTGATACAAATTTAGGCTCCAATATCCCCAAATGTAATCTTTAAAAATACTGCTTAGTAATTTTTGCAATAGCTAACCAGCATGCAGTACAAACTGGACAGTCACTATAGCTCATTTTCCTGTCTATTATTGTGGAGCTTTCACATCACATGCAAGACTCATAATTTAAGGCAAGTGCATTTAATTGCAATAATTATAACTTTAAAATGGCAAATGTCAATCTAAGGCTGTGGATTAATAGTATAAAAATTACCTTCTTTGTGAGTAATTTTTCACAGGTTCAGTTGAGCTGACAATTATTACAGACAGAACATCACCTGCCACTAAGTGTATTTTGGCAGAAGTTACTTTTAGAATGAAAACCAAAGACCCTGTGCTGGTAATCCCAATATTGTGGCAGTATGAAAGTGCTTAACTTTACCTTGTTCTCTCAACTTCACCATTGACAGAATATTGTACTTACCAACAGCATTTTGCCTTCCTGACTGAGTCAAAAAGTCTTTCCCTTAATAAATAAAATAGATAGACGTTATTTTCTAAACCATATGTCTAAAGTCTTTAGGTGAAAAAAAGGAGAAATTACACAGTTTTGTTTGTGTCTATCACAAATGCTGGAAGGTGTGTTCCTTCTAAGGAGACAAAATCCCCTCTATCAATTAACTTTTCCCTGATCCATTAGTATCTTCAATAAGAAAGAGAGATATGTAAAAGTACATTAGTGAGCAGCAATCTATACATCACTTTTTCCTCCTAACCCTCTACTTCCAGCTGCTACTCCTGAATCAGCTGATTTCATTCTGAGACCCATATATTTTGAAGACACTGAGAACAGGATACTGTTGTTATTGTGGCTGGAAATAAGGTAGCAACATGCACACTTTTCTCAGCACATATTGGAAATTATGTACACAATTGCTCTAATTATTACGAGCACACTATTTTTTATACTTTGGTAATTCCAACTTATACTACACAGGAGTTAGCAGAGATGTCAGGCAAAGCAACTATGATCCAAAAAAGACAGAGCTTGGTAGAAGGAGAGGGTCTGGCAGAAAACCACTTCTGTTTAGAAGAGCCTACAAATCACATGCAGAAGTGTCACTGCTGAAAGCATGAATCTGAAAAACAGGCCAAATTTTTAGAAGGCATTCCAGGTCCAACAATATTTGGTTTCATCTGGTACATTGCACTCAGTTGATGTAATTATTTGATCTATTACAAAGATTAGGAAGAAGATGAAAAGGTGAATGGCATGTCCATTCAGAATATTAACTTGAGTCATTGAACTTGGATAACAACACAATAAAAGTGCAAATAAAGGGAAAAAGTAATAGGATAAAGGAATGAAACAATTTATTATAATAAATAACATAATTCTGGAATTTAAATTATGGAAAATAAATCCTACAATAAAGAACTGAAAACTAAATTCTCGATCCCTGACCCAAGTGAGTTAAATACCTTGCACCAAGAGATGACCAGCCTTGTTCCATCTGGGTGCAAGTCTAGCAGTAAGTGTGTAGGAAAGACAGGTTTGGAGAAGGGCTGAAGTAACTCTCTGCGGTGCTTCCAGCTAATAACAACAGTGACAAAAAGAAATATACATTTTTAATAGTTTAACAGATTTTTTTTAAAGGCCTCAGTCAAAATTTAAGCAAATATACTGCTACTTTATCTTGGAGCCAAATGCTAGTATGTGCCACACATGTTTAGCTTTCATCTACTTAGCTACAAGAGGAAGGTAGCACAGTATTTGATGTAGGCATTTGGATTTCATGTGCCATTAAAGTGAGGTGCATGACACCTCCTAGAATGCTTTCATAGGGCTGATAATAGACTTGGGGGAAAGATTAATTGAGCCCTCTGGAGTGCTTTACTAGATATGCAACTCCCTCCAGACCACAGGCACAGCTTCCAAAGCTGACATTATCTCTGCTGTCAGAGTCAAACCCACAGACATTTTCTGGCAATCACAGTAGATAAATGTAGCTTTGCTCACCCAACAGCTCTACTTGCCTGCCTGTCCTGCAGAGCTTTCTCTTGACCATCAGCATTAGTCAAGAAACTAACTACAGTAGGTTAAAAAGAGTTAAGTAATACACTTCCAGAGGGATGTTTCTAATGAAGCCTGCGAGAAACTGCTTGGTGTTGGAAAACCTAACAGTGACAGATCACCTACACATATCAACACAAAGCAGTTTTGTAAGGTCAGCATATCTGAGCAGTGTATGTCTTACTAATCTGCATATGCATTTGCACTCCTTGGAACAAATTAAAATACACCCAGCTGGCTGCACAAATGAATTATGAGAGCTACTGGCTTGAGTTACAATCAGACCTCTGACTCAGCAATTTTAGTGCATCCACACTTACATTCACAAACTCCAGAGATGTTGCACACTAGAAGATAGTAAATCATATGCATTATGGTCTAAAAATATATCAGCTGTTAAGCTCAGGGGTTCCATTTCTTCTCTGTGCTTTTGTTTTGTTTCCCTGAGACTGTCCTGTACAGGCTGGGTAAACCCAAAGGTCCTGAACATTCCCACTGGATGAAGGGGATGACACCAGCAGGAAAGCTGCAGGTCTGTGGCCCAAAGGTTGTTTCGAGGTCAGTCCCCAGTGCCTCTGAGCAGGAGAAGGATGCCACGGCAGCAGAGAAATCTAGAGGTATTGCTTACAAACTCCTTAAAACTATTGAGTCTGACAAAGTGTATTTACCGTGCCCCAATTCACAGGACACACTTTGTCTATGAGCAGACTTATTAACGCTGAAACTCGGCTTCTGTAGTGCAAACTGCAGGGCCTATGAAAAATACTCATCTCTGGTAACAGCAATTGCAGACAAGTGTAACAGTCTAAAGAACTGCATCGTATTTCAGCACTTACACTAGCTCCATGTCTCTCTACATAGGCTTGACATATTCCTGATTCATAAAATGGCACCTAAAAGGAACAATAAAAAATCAATCAATTGTTTGGTATTAAGCATAAATTCAATTCTAGTACAACAGAGACTTTGAAAAGCATGCAAGGGAATAGTTAAGCAAACACTTGATCCTATGTTTTAAAGGAGAAAACTCAAACTAGCTCAGGCATTTGTCATAGTGTAATCTCATTTCTAGCTAAAGATACATTGACAAGCAAGCCAAGCAAGTCAAAGACTGCCCAAAACAAAGCTGCAGAATTCTGCACTTGCTTCACCCTTGAACTGGGTGGCACCTCACCAATTGACTCCATTTTATTCCACAGATTGGTTCACCATCTGAAAAGGTCATTTCATAAAAAAAATAAAGGACTTAAATTGTCCTTCTACACCGCTATTGCACAAAAAATAAAAGTCTGCTTTAAATGAAATATTTTTACTTATCCTTGATCCTCCAATGCAACACTTCTTAGAGGAACATAGCACATGTGTGAGTGATGAATACAATTGACCCCTGGCTGTAGTTTGGTTCAGACTGACCAAGAAGCAACAGGTCTCACATCCTTGGGATGAACCTGCAAGCTGGAAAGTCCCTGGCTCATCTACAAGGGAGTGAAGGTGTGTTGAAAAATATTTCAGAAGGTGTTTTTGAAAGCCGAAAGTACAAGATAACCAAAGTACAGAAAGAGTTATCAGCACTTAATCAAAGATATCTGTCTTGCCTGTACTATTGATTAGGAGCCAACTACTTCACCCTTTAAATATTATAATTGGGATGGGCCCAATCTGAGCACTCCCTGAAAGCCAGACTGTGTGACAGCTGGCCTGCATGGCAGGTGACTCTGTTTGGGCAGGGACTCTTCTCAAGTTCGGAGATTCCATACTGGAAATTAAGAGAACCTTCCTCACAAAAGGCCAAGAGACCCCTTACCTGTGATCTGCAGTAAGTAACTGAAGGCATGCTGAATTCATGCTATGAACAATTATTAATCCATGCAACTACTCAGCTACTATAAACATTGTAGGGATAATTCCATTAGGCATGAACAGCTGACCAAATCTGAGACGAAGATTGTATATAGCCACACACAGGCTCCAAACAGGAATTCCAAAAAGGGATCCACTCTGAACCTCATGTCTCCACAGGAGGGCCCTCTTTACTCTTTGCACCCCTGATCTCACTCTGAGTCATTCTAACTCACTTTTCCTATTCATGTTCCTTCTGTGTGTAATTACTAAGGTAAACCCTGGCATCAAACTTCCTGAACTTCGCCAGAGCACTGCTAAAACTTTGCTAAATTCCATCAGACCCATCAAACTCTGTCAAATTACTATTTTACCTCCATAAAACATAGTGCTGCTTCTGGTTTTTGAGTGAGGTGCACTCTGCTCATCTGCAGCAGTCTGTAACTACAGACAATTATTTACACAGGGATACTGACCGCCATCACAACCGAAATCTGATTCAGTGTCCCCAGAACAGGTGCAGAAAGGATCTCTTGATACAGGAATAATAACTGTCTAAGAAAAAGGTGAGAAAGAAATTTAAAATGTTTTATTTTCTCAGCTTAAATTTATTTTCCTTACCTTTTGCAAACACAATACATTCCACTTTTAATCAGTTTCCATTGGTTCAGTAAAATAGATTGGACTAGTCCAAGTTACTTGCTCACAATGGTCTAAGACAAAGATTACAGGCCTTTGGCACTCAAATGGAGTTCCCCAAAAGAGCTCCTTTTGGCAGAATTTCTCATTTCTCCCCTTTTGTTTTATAGGGAGTAACATAATGCTTGGTGAATGCTAAGGAGCCTGCATCTGCTTTCCAAATAATCTTTTTGCTTAGTCTCAACTTATATGAAGCTTCCCAGCTTTGCAGGTAAACCCAGTCTAGTTTTAACCATTCATTAATTTGCAGTATGTGGATTTGTTAGTTTTAGCCTATGAAATTTAAAACGTAATAGAAACATATTTTTTGTGCCCCAATAGCCAGGGAGTCCCCTACCCAAGAAAAAAAAAACCCCTATTTTAATCTTTTTTTTACCATTAGCCACTGATAAGAATTTTGCTGATTTTATTACAGTTAATTCTAGTACAGCTAATAAAATATTTGAATGACAACCACTATCAGCTTCTGGAAATAACAGCCCTCAAAACTCTTTACCTGCAAGTCTTTATCTGTGTACTCCTGGCCTCAGTTTCTGGTATCTGAGAACTCAGTGTTATGGTAGCAGCACAGAGTTTTTGCAGCTCAGGCAGACTGACAAAGAACAGAGACTGGTGTCTGGTGCTATTCATGGTATGTTGTTGATTGCCCCAAAGCAGCACCTGGGTCTTAAAATAAAAAAAAAAAAATAGTTAATTTTTTAGGTAAGGCAGGTATTTGTTCACAGAACTTTATATGTCATTAGGGAGATAAAGAATCAATTATATTTTGATTGAGAATACAGAGAAAATACAACATATTGTGGTCAGCTAAAACAGCTGAATATCTTTTTTCTATATGTAATGCATTATACTTGAAAAAATTATTTGCAAGAGCCAAAATAATCAGAGAAAAAACAAGGACAAAAGAATACAGAGTACATGTATGATCTTTGCCCAATTAACTGAGCACATGCAATGGAACTCTGTCATTTTTGGAACTTCATAAAAACCAGTGAAAAGAACCCAGAGAACCAGAATTTCAGACTAAGAATATGATTCCCTGATGCAGAACTACAAACTACATGCGAATGGGAATAACATGAATTCATATTACCCATCCTGTTGTGTGCTCCTTTGCCCTGCAGCACAAGCCAGGCTCAGTGTAATGAGTTAAAACATTCACGACAAAAGAAGAGATCTACCATTTCATTATTTGAAGAAAAATAAACCCTTTAACTGTAGCACCTTTTTCAATCAAAGCATGGCAAAGAAAGACAGGTATTTAGAAAGCCAGGAATAAACACTGCACACTAGAGAAAGCTGGTTTAGTATTTCTTCCCTCTCCAAACCCCAAAACAATTTTGGGAAATGGTCTCACTGGCACAGTGAGGACAGCAATAAATATTTTGATCCCAAATTTTATGAACTCACCAGGTATTCGCCTGAAAAGCAATTTTGTAAATTGTGATAAAACAATTATGAACTGGAAGCAAATATTGAGGAACAATGTCAAAGATAACTTTGCTGTTCTGATTTTGCTTTGCTTTCTTTAGAGTGTAACACTTTAAACAGGTTAACCTCCATCACATCCAAGAAAAATCACAAGGTGAGTGTTTTATAACTGTCATTTAAAAGAAAATAATGTTTTCTTACTTCTCACCCTTAAAGGAAAACACATTTCAAGTTTTTTCAGCAGTCATGAAAAGTAGGGGATTTTTTTTTAAGTGCCAGCCAAGACTATCACTTCATCAGAGAATTCCAAAAGATACAGCTCAAGGGAAAGCTCAATTTCAAACAAATGAGAAAAAAATCCTGTCCTTATGCAACCACGGAAAAGAAAGCCTGAATCCTCAGCTTTCATAATGTTTATTGGGGAGTTTTGTGGCAGAGATGTTGTAAAACACATGCTGCAACGCTCCAGCGCCCTGCTTGCTATTTGAGGATGACTCCCCTGTGGGAACAACTTGCTGTATTAAGCGTAAGTTAAATCTTCCCAGACATCTTAAAAGCTAATGGGACGGAGTGCTTGCAAAAGGCTTCTCCCTTCAGGGGAGAGGATAAAGATAACACAGATCTGCCAGTTAAGAAAGAACTACTGGTTATAAATCATCGGAAATCAACACGGCCGCCCTCTGTACAAGAGGACTTTACGCGTGTGGGAGAAATTGCGCCTCTACATGCCAATAATCACAGCATGTGAACTTGAAACCATCGCTGAGCTCCTGCTAAGCTGAACAGAACATCAGTCAGGGAATGGCTATCGCTGTCTTTTCTGTCAGAACAGGCAACTAAATCCCAGAGCTTGGCAGCAGTATTTGCAATTTTCAGTAAAAATCTGGAAGCTGGAATGATGAACCTCCTTATTAAAGCTGGGAACAACACCAATCTGAGGGAGACTAGCTACTACTCTTACTGTCAGGCTGGCTGAAAAGTTGAGGCAGGATCTGAAGATGGTGGGGGCATTCAGTGAAGTACGAAGCTGTCCTGCACTCAGGCTCAGGGTGCAGAAGCTAAGCACCAGCTTTCAGGAAGGGTGACAGGTCACCCTCGGTAAATTTTATGCTACAAAACCCCCGCAAATCCAACCTATCATCACGCCTGAGTGTGTCCATGGGGCTATTGTTACTGGGGCACCCAAGTTGTGTACGGACGTGACACGGGGATGTGGGGACCCACACTGGCCTGAAATACAGACAAAGCCATCGAACACATCTGAGACCAGAGCAAAGGAAACAGAACGAAACATATTTTACCTCAGCCAAAACTGAAAGGAACCAGGATGCTGGATTGGTGACAGGGCCTCACCGAGAGAAGGGGAAGGCACCGCTCCCTGTGCCCTCAGCCCACCTGGCAGCAAAGGAGGGCAGCCTCGCTCCACGCCCCGCGGGAGAGCTCTCCCAATGCGGGGCGAGGGACGCCTGTGACAGCCGGGAGGTTTTAAACAGCTGTGAGGAAGCCCCGATGGCAGGGCCGCTCCCGTCGGGATCACCTCACGGGCTGCGCGGGAAAAGCGGCTGCCGGGCGCCGCCCGCCTTCGGGCACGGCCGCTGCCGGGATCAGCGAGGATGTGTGACTTCCCGGGCAGCCCCTGCCCGCTGGGACACCGGCAGGAGAGGGCAGGGTGCTCGGGCGGTCACAGAGCCGGCCAGAGCCCCGGCGCAGCCACGCTGTGTCCGGGTGTAACAGCCCCCTCGGCGCTACGTGTGCCCAAGGCAAAGGCGCCTTGGCCGGGCACAGCTCTTCGCCGAGCCGGGCGCCAGCCGGCTTTACCACGGCGGCACCAGGATAATTCAGCTTACATGTTAGGAAAAAAAAACAGTCTTTACTGCGAGGGTGCCGAGGCACTGGAACAGGGTGCCCAGAGAGTCTGAATCACAAAATCACAGATTGTTAGGGTTGGAAGGGACCTCTGGAGATCATCTAGGGTCAAGGTAGGGTCACCGGGAGCAGGCTTCACTGAAACACTACAGGTCTGTTTTGAATGTCTCCAGAGAGGGAGACTCCTCGACCTCCCCGGGCAGCCCCGACCAGCCCATCTCTGCCACTCTCCATGTAAATGTCTTCATGAAACTTCTTGGTTTTTTAGTTTATGGCCATTGCTCCTCGTCCTGTCTTAGCAAAAAGCGTCTGCTCCCTGAGTCTCTTCCCACAGGAAGTGCTGTAGACTCCTAAACATCTTTGTGGCCCTCTCCAGCAGTACCTTGTCTTTCTCGTATTGGAAATGTTCAAGGCCATGATGCATCGGACTTTGAACAATCTTGTCTAGTGGTCCCCACAGCAGGGAAATTGGAACTAGCGAGCTAAAAGGTCACTTCCGACCCAAACTATCCCAATGTGGTTCTACATTGCAAGTCGGCGATTAGCTCGTCGCAGCGCACACCGGTAGCCCCGCAGCCCGCCGCTGCCAAAGGTGGCGAACGCTGGGATGACCGTCCTAAGAAGGGGACAATAGAAAAGCCGCAACTTCAACACCCGCCACCGGTGACGACCTGACCGAAGCCAGCGGGGCTGTCCCGCCACCGCCCCCGCCCCGCCCCGCCCCGCCCCGCCCCTCCCGAGCCGGTCACGTGGGACGGCGGGGAGAGGGCGGGGCACGACTCCAAAGTCCCGCCCCCGGTCGCCCCCGTCAGCCCGTCTGCTTTGAGTGGCATTGCCCTTCGCCAATGAGAGGCCGGCTAGGCGAGAGGGGCGGGGCGGTGGCGGGCGGTGATAGGGCCTGCGGCGGGGCCCCGGCCGTGTGCGGGGTATCGGCCTGTGGCGAGTGCGGTGCGGGACAGGACCGGACCAGACATGGTGGGCTCCAGCGAGACCGGGAAAGAGCCGTGGCGGGGCCGCTACTACCGCCTGGAGGAAGTGCAGAAGCACAACAACAGCCAGAGCACCTGGATCATCATCCATAACCGCATCTACGATGTCACCAAGTTCCTGGACGAGGTGGGTGCCCGCATTCCCAGGACGCGGAGCGCACTAGAGCCCCGCGGGGCGGGCTCGGCGGCGGCTCCTGGGCTCCCCGCGCTGTGCCCCTGGCGGGCTCCCGTCCGCCTGCTCCGGCCCGCGGCGGGAGCCGCCCCTGGGGCCGCGGTAGTGCCCTGGAGGAAGAGTGGCGGGGCGGGCCCGGGCTCCGGGCGCCTCTCGGGCAGGAGAAACGCGTGAGTGCCGAGCATGCCGGCTGCGCTGCCGTGTCGTCCGCTGTGTGCCCGCGCCCTCCTCAAACTTTCCGATTTGGATTCTGATTTGAATTTCCAGTAAATAAGGACAAGGAGAAAAAACTGGAGTCAGTATTGTGAGCTGAGATAGGCCGCCTGGCTGTGTGAATCTTGGGTACCAAGAGTGTGAACCCATCTGCTTCTTGCTGTGGTGTACTAGCTGAAAACAGAATTAAAAGTGGAGACTCAGCTGGGACCCAGAGCCATATTATCTTGTGAGCTAAAAGGTCAGCAATTCCTCTCTTCATACTACTGTAGTGTGTGTTGTGTTATGGAATAGGAAAGAGACTTCACAAGGTGGAAGGAAAGTACCACAGCATGCAGAATATCACAGGTCTTGGGGTTACTCTAATATTCACAGAATCACAAATTTGTTTGGATTGGCAGAGGCATTAAAGCTCATGGCCTTCCAGCCCCCTGCCAAGGGCAGAGACACCTTCCACTAGACCAGGTTACTCCCAGCCTCTGTCCTTGAACACATCCAGGGATGGGGCATTCCCAGCTTCTCTGGGCAACCTGTCCAATGCCTCACTCTTGTCACTGTAAAAAAAAATCTTCCATATATCCAGCCCTTGGTAAAGCCTCTTGATCACAGTGGCTTGTGTTCATATCTGCCAAATAAGTACATTCTGGGTAGCCTTAAGACCTCGGTGGTCTTTTTTTGCAGGACGTAGCGTTACATACAGGAAGGCAGATTCAGAAAATTAGGGTGGCTCTCTGCTGCCCTGATCTGCTCGGTGCAGGGGTGCAATGTGGTGCTGCAAAGCTACACCAGTTCAGACTCTACTGTAGAGCACCAGAGTCAAGTTCAGTTCCTTTGGCTGTGTTTTGTTGGCCTTTTTTCTTCCCCAGTTAGTGTTTGATGTTTTTGATCTCTGGCAGACAGCGAGCAGTTGGTGTAATCATTGATAGTCATGGTTGATAAAGAAGCGTTTTAGTTATTGGACTGAAACGTTCTTCAGTGGAAATGCAGAAATAAAACTACCACTTTTTTTTTCAGTAATTGAATGGTGCTGGGTTTTAGATATTTTGAGTTTTCTTCCATGCTCTGTATTCCCAGTTAGCAAAGGTAGGATCACAGGATCAGTTAAGTTGGAAAAGACCTCTGAGATCTCGTACAGTCTTTGGCCAAACACCACTGTGTCAATTAGACCATGGCAGTTTTTTCTTAAAACTATCAGGAACAGTGACTGCCACCTCTCTTAGCAGCCTATTTTAATGTCTCATCACCCTTTTTGTGAAGAAATTCTTCCTAAAAGCAACCAGTTAAAAAGTGTATGGTAGACTTACATTAATTTCTTAAAGAATACAGTTTAGATTTGTGGAGATGTGACAGATTTTAAGCATCAGTAGTTCTGTAGCTCCATCTTGATTTTTTTGTGCTTGTAAACACTTGCAATTCAAAGGAAAAACTGAGCATTTTGCAAAGGAGGGTTGACAAGCAATTTTTCAAAGGCACTGTTGACACAGGTAGTATTTCATTCTTAAGCTATGTGTCAACGCAAATTATTTGGCTTTTCAGCAAGGCAGATTGTGAAACTGATCCACTGACTCTTCATTATTTTTCATCTAGCTCTGCCCCTGGTCATCTTCACTCATTAGTTGTGGACATTGCTGTATGGTTATGCAGTCAGGGCCGATTTAATTATAGAAGCTCCGGAGGAGAATGCAGCTTTCCATGTTGTCTGCAAAACTGAATTAGCTTTTGGAAACTTGATCAGTTTTGATTGATACATAATTGTATTGTTTGTACATATTGTCCAGGTTGAGGAGGCAGAAACAAAAAGACCCATGTCATAGAAAAACCCTGAACCTAACCGCACCCAAGAAAAAAAAACCAAACAAACCACTTGACAAAAAAAAAATCCAGGATCTAATGAGCTTTTGAGTTTGAGCAGTTGCATAGCCTCTTCCTTCAGTACCTATGATGAAATTAGTAAATATTAAGAGGCATCACCTTGTGTAAATTTCTCCAAGAAAACATCATTTTCATCCTTCGGGACAACACTGATAATTTGGCAGCATATCAAAAGAATTCAGTTTGTAAGTATTTAAATAGTTGGGTTTTGGACAATGTGGGGGATGTCTTGAGACACTCTGATATGCGTAAGTCAGACTTCAGCCTCACATGAAACAGCTTTCAATAGAACATGGCTGGTTTTGAGCTGAAATTTCATAGTCATTCTGGGATGATGGATGAGATTGTTGGAAATAGTTACCTGAAATATTTTAAGCGAAGCTACAGTTCTCGGGAAAGCTCTTTGACATTTTAATATTCATTGTGTTGGTGATTTTTATTAGGGAGCTCTTTGATTAAGGTGCTTCATAGGGCACTTTTAAAATCTTTTTTTCTTTTTTTAATGCTTTTGGTACTTAGTTAACTTACCAAATGTTATGCTAATTCTTTTGACACTGTCAGACACCCTGAGGCATTTACATGTGACAGCTGAGGAGAAATTAGCTAGCCTCTTGCTGGTTCATTCCAGAATACAGTAAACCCTACTCAAAGTGGGGATTATGTTAGCTGTTTCAATAGCATTACTGCTTAAAATCAGGTTTATTTCTTCCAGTTCCTTTCAGAAGTAGAAAAGCTTAACATATTTTAAGACTTAAATGTGGGCCACTGAAGTTTAAGTCCAGTAGTATTAAAAAGGATGCACTGCTAAAGCGTCATGTCACTTGTGCTCTTCCCAAGTTGTACATAAATATCAGTTTACTGGGGAGTGAAGAAATGGGAGCAGCAGCTAAGCTCACCGGTCCTGTTTCTTAAACCAATAAGCCATCTTTTCAAATACTGCATTAACCTATGGAAATATTTTCTTATTAATAACAAAGTTGAAAACTTAACTGTGCTTCAGTCTTGAGGACACCTTGGATACTCTTGTGCTTAATAAGTAAAAGTGTGGTGCTGCTTTGCACTCCATTACAGTAGTTCAAGGGTTTGCTCCCTCTGTCCAGCTGTTGTGTGTCTTCATGGAGCTTGTAAGTGTTTAGTGGAACTTGTTTAGTTTTGGGGAACAGTCAGCCTCTGTGAACACTTGACTGAAGTTAGATAGTAAATGGGCTGGGGTGGTGATATGTGTGTGTTGGGAGTGGAGGCACGGCATGGTGTTACCCATAGTAGCTTGGTTTCCTCGAGGACAAGGCTTAAAAAAGATCATATGAAAAGTAGAAAAACTGCTGAAGGAGGAAACAGTTGTGTGCTTTGATATGTTATCCTTGGAGTTTATGAAGATTCCAACGGCAACTGCTTTTTTTTAATCAGGTTGATTTTTTTTGTTTGTTTGTTTTTTGGTTTTTGTTTTCTAAGGGGTACATATTGTGCAAAATTCATAGCTTGAGTATTAATCTCTGAATTTCCTTTGATTTTTCAAGTCTGGGAGAAGAAATCAAGATACTTCAGCTTTTGGAATGCATTATTTAAAAGGTCTTGGCAAGAAAGAGTATTCTTGAAACCAGAAACTTTTATGTTATTTGTCATTAAAGGCTTTCAGACCTGTGTTGCAGAAGATTTGGGAAACCTTTTCCTCAGCTTCAGGTCTTGTGGTTTAACCCCAGGGAGTACCACGTACCGTGTACCATGCAGTGGCTCACTCACCCTCCTGCCCAGTGCAGGGTGAAGAGAATCAGAAAAAGGTCGATTTTGTGAGTCAGTATAAGAACAGTTGAATAATTGAAATAAAGTGAATGTAACAGTAATTGTAATAATAAGGAGAGAGAGAAGAAGAAAACCCAACAGAAACAAATTGTGCACCATGCAGGTGTTCTCCACTCCGTGACCAATGCCCAGCCTGTTCCTGGGCAGTGTTTGGTGACTCACGGACAACTCCTCCCAGGTTATGGATGGAGTGTGACACTCTGTGGTATGGAGCATCCCTTTGCCCAGTTTGGGTCAGCTGCCCTGGCTGTGCTCCCTCACTGGCAGAGTGTGGGACACTGAAAAGGCCTTGACTTAGGTGAGCACTACTTGGCTGCAACCAAAGCATCAGTTCATGAACAACATTGTTCTCATGCCAAATCCAAAGCACTGTAATGTACCAGCTACTAAGAAGAAAATGAACTGTATCCCAGCTGAAACCAGCATAAAGTCCTATGTTTGCTTTCATTTAAAGGAAAGTAGCTACTAGAAATGCATGTGTACTCACAGCAGGATGTCATGGCTATATCTGTATTGGAGATAATTACATACATGGGGAACATTAAATGTCAATGAATGGACAAAGTGCAGTGGCAATGCTCCATATATTTCCCCATAATTTTAATGTAGTAATCCCTCTGGTCAGGTTTTGACATCAATCTAATGAGCTAAACAGGAATAGCTGGGCCTGTAAAATTGTGTGATCTGTGTTTTGGTTTACTTGCTGTGGTGGTGAGGCTCTTGTGGGAACTTGATTGGATTCCTCACACTAAGCCAAAAAGCTGACATGTACAGGAACATCTCTACCAGGGAGGAGTTTCTTGTTTTGGAAACCCAACTATGGCATGCATTTAATATTAGTCTGATGCAGACTTTGTTTGGGTTAATTCAATTGTTGGTGGTCTAAGAATTCAGCAAAAACATTATTGGTAAATATTTTTTTCCCATAAGGTATGAACTTGTGCTTCCATAACACTTTCCCTAAACTTCTTGTAGAATGGACAGCTCCCACTAAATGTTTTGTAATGCTGATCAAATAAAGTGCAAAAAGCAAATATTGTTCTACTGTGTCAGGGTGAAAAATGTTCTCTCCCCTATGTGGCCATAAGTTACATTCATGGGGATGGTGTTGTGGAAGAGTAGCATAATGCCTTCCATGTTTAAAGTCATGATCAGCTTGCATTGAAAGATGCCTGTATTGGCACATTTGGAGTCTGCCAGTGAACTATAGGAACTGTTACTGCAGAACCTTGCAGTCTGAGGATTAAACCCAGCATTAACACTTCCTTAAGCTCTAATGAAGCTTTTAGGAGAATTTGAAAATGTTTTAAGAAATAGAACTTCTTAGCACTTCTATGTGAAACTCTTCAAGCTGTAACTTTGTAAGTGAGGAAATGGGCACTGTTGTGGTTTTGCCTCAGTGCCCTGCAGCCGCTTGATCATTTCTCCCCACAGCCCCTTGGTGGGATGGGGAAGGAAATTAAGGGGGAAAAAGATAAAATGTGTGGGTTGAGATAACAGTTTAATAACTGAAAAAAAAATATAATAATTACAATAAAAAGGGAGACAAAAAGAAATGTTAACCCATGCCCAGCCCATTGCCAAGCAGCAAGCTGCAGCTCCCAGCCAACTCCTCCCAGTTTGTATACTGGGCATTATGTTCTGTGGTATGGAATACCCCTTGGGCCAGTTCAGATCGGCTGTCCTGGCTGTGCTCCTTCCTGGCTTCTTGTGCACCTTCTTGCTGGCAGAGCATGGGACTTTGAGAAGTCCTTGAATTAGGTAAAGTGCTACTTAGCAACAACTGCAGCATCAGTGTGTTATCACTGATTCTTCTCATACTGAATCCAAAGCACAGCCCTGTACCAGCCTCCAAGAAGAAAATGCAACTCTGTCCCAGCTGAAATCAGGGCAGGCATCAAGCTACTGGGTAGTTTGTTTGCACTTCATCTGAAAGCCTAATGATAGTTTTCAAAAACATACTTTCAGAGAGAGATCTTTTATAGGCTCCTGACATTTTACATGAGCTGACAATTCTGTCCTGAAAGTTAAATGGGTGATAGAAGTAATTGGGAGGACTCTTTTCAGTCCACATGAAAATGCCCTTGAAATAAGCAAGCATTTGTCTGTCTGTCCTGCATAATACAGCTGAGGTTCTCTGGGTGTTCCTGGCTGTGTCACTGCCCCCTTTCTGCTTCTCATGCCACTAGTGCAGAAAGTGAAATGTGAGTTTATAAGACTGCCACTAATGCAGACCTTTGCTGTTCTTTCTGAAAGTTCAGTTGGACCCTAGATTTCATTCCCTCACTATAGGAAGGGTGAGGGTGCAGGAGTTGCAGATTAAGGTAGTTATGCTTTAATAGTCTTGAACTATGACACTGAGAAATCTGCATGACCATAGCAAGGGGGAGAAAAGGTGGCATTCAGGATGAGGCAAGATGGACTTTTGACCCAGATGAGAGCAGCCTTATTTTATATTTGCCTTATCTAAAACTTTCTAATGTGCTGCTGTTAGGAATTAGTCTGTGCTCTCTACTAGTGCTGCCTCTGTATAGGCATGTGTAATACATGTAACTTAGATTATTTATTATATTGGGAGTGCCCTAGGAATGAGCTAGGCTGTCTTAATTTACCATCAAAAGCTTTTTCATTTCCTCTGAACCACAGTTTTACCTGCAAGAACTCTTTAATTACTTTCATTAACAGGATTTTGGTTTAGGAGTCACTATCTGTATAGCCTTGTGGGCTTTCCAGTTCCAGGGTCTGTCCAGAGAATCTTCATTAAAGTAGCAGTTCTGGTAGCAGGCTTTGTTTACCAGGCAGAATGATGAACAAAGGCCTTGTATAAACAAGCTTTGGGAAACTCATCCAACCATGAAAGATGCTCATCTTTTGATAGAAAAGTCATTTCTTGCTCTTTGTGTGAGACATTACAGTTGCTCTCTTTCATTAGGGGACGTCGAATCTTTCCATTAATTGCGTGTATTATGTGCTGATTATTTACAGAGGGTTTGTAAGTTCACATCGTTAAGCAGAGGTGGCATCTAAAAGCAAATGTTTAGTTTCAAAGTACTTCCATCAATGTCTGGCAGGTTCTTATTAGCATTATCTGGTAGATGGCTTGAGTTTGGAATTCTGTGTGTGATCCTCTGTACTTAACCTTGCTCATGTCATAAAAAAATTACCAGTTTTCCAGCTGTAGTGGCAGAGGTCAGGGTGAATTTGTTCTCTTCAGCTGATCTGTGATAGTCAGTCAGAGGGTTGGTAGAAAGTATTGGTTGCATTCACTGTCTTGACAGTAATATTGTGGTTTTGTAGACAGAGGGATCAGTTGTTAATTAGACAAAAAACTAGTTCTACAGAGAAAAGCTGGAGTGCCTCTGTGGTGCTGCCCATACTGCTACGTGATTGCTTTGTAGTGGCACAGGGGAGGGATTTGGGAGCACAAGTTAGTACTTGATCATTCTGTAGCTGGCAACCTGCAAGTAATTTGTTAAAGTACTCCATGAAGTAATTTTAATGTAGATGCAGTTAAGTTACATTGGTAGAAATCCACTTGTTTGGCTGGATAGTGAATTTTACATTGTGAGCTAGTGTAAACCGTGATCTTACTTGCTGGAGTAACTGGTATTTTATGTGCTTGTCTGAGTGGAGTTTGGTTTCAGTGCAGTGCATGAGTAGGAGTTTACATACTGCTTCTGCTGCTGGTGCTTTATGGGTGGTTTAACTTTGGGGCCTTTTGCTGCTTGTTGATACCTTGTTTGTTAAGCATGTTTTCCAAGGAGTTGTGCCACCTTTTCTGCTGAAGTTGATACATGTATTTTTCTATTTTGCAATTCTTTAGCATGGTTTTAAAAATCCCAAACCCACATTGCTGAAGAAATTCTGTGAAGATTTAGTTGAGGCAGTGTCTGGGACTGTTAGTCAGACCCAAGTTCAGTTCCTTAAGTGCCATTTCAAGGCGTTGAACTTGAGTGCTCCCTCAACTTTTGTCCTGTCCTTTTCCTGAATATGTACCAGAATGGATTCAAGGACAGGATTTTGGTGAGCATGCTGTATTTGCAGGTTGCTTACATAATCTTTACTCTGTTTGTACTCATCTAACCCTTTTTGGCTCAGTTTCTGTGTCTAATCTCCCTATCAGTTGCTTAATCTTGGTTTTTGCTTAGTCATGGTAGGGATCCTTTACCCTAATAGCTGTGGTATCTTGGCTCTTTAAAAAGTGTTGTGTTGGGGTTTTTTGTTAGTGGTTTATTTCTTCTCCTTAACTTCCTTAATCTGTTAAAATGAATGTCTGTCTTTAATGTGAATATTCAAGCTGTGGAGTTCTGGTACTGCTGGAAATTCATAGTAGTAGTTTGGTTCATCTCTATGAACAAATTCTGGTTTTGTCACAAGAGAAGTTTTGATACGAGATTAATAGGAGGGTTTGAGGTAAGTGCTAAGATGAATTGCCTAGATGAGTAGAAATGCCATTTCTTTAACCTGTGGGCTTTTTGGTGAGCCGTGCTCCCCACAAGGTGACCCTAAATTGTGGAAATTTTGCCTATTTTCCATAATTTTAGGTCTTGTGCTCAGAAGCATTAAAAATTGAGTTGAGGTTCCAAAGCATTTTATATCCGCTGTACTGGTAAAGTGCAAATATCTATTCCATGGTTGCCTTAATCGAAGGCAGTACTAGTAAATGCTTTTAGCTTGTTTACCTAATCATTCCCAATGTTTATGTAGTACTTTCCTGCTTGAAAGTTGAGTGGTGAATTTTTTGTGGCATGTTACCTGTTACATGAATAAGTAATGTGGAGCTGAGGAAATGCACTGAAGTAGATATGATAGATCTTCCAGTATATTCAGGCAGAGTTATTTGATAGATAAAAATGTACTTCATAAAAACTTCATAAAATCCCCAAAGTGCATCTTGGGGAAGAATAAAAGTTAATGGAGAACAGGGGTTTATGTTAAGGGAATGGTGATAGATTGAGGTATTAGAAGATCCTGGAAGATGACTTCTCTGTGTCTCAGGGGTTTTATCAACAATGTGTTTTCGGGATTCCGTTGTCTATGACAACCAAATTGCCATTCTAGGGTCTTGAGTGAGCTTTCAGTTGTGCTTAATCACTTCCAAAAGAGGTGTCTTACTTGATATTTGTACCATAATTTGTTTTGGAAAGGACCCTTAAAGTTATCTGGCCCAGCTCCCCGCTGGAGCCAGGATTAACTAGAAGGTTGGGTTCATTAGCACCTTGCCAGCTTGTTTGGCCAATGCTTGATTGCGCTTCTTGTGAACAGATTTTTTTATCTTCCTGGAATGTTCTTGCTGCAGCTTATACCTTTTTGGCTTTTATCCTTCTGCTGTATAAAGCACTGCTTAGATAAAAATACACCTTTTCTAAAGAAGTGAAAACACAGAATGTAACTTCAGATGATAGTTGGCTTTTATCCTTCTGCTGTATAAAGCACTGCTTAGATAAAAATACACCTTTTCTAAAGAAGTGAAAACACAGAATGTAACTTCAGATGATAGTTGGGCTGTTAAAGTACAGACTGATTCCCACACAGCTTTCTAAATGCTTTAGTTGCAACGGGTAATGCCTCTTAGTTCTGCTTTACCAATGAAATAGAGTCTTACCTTCCTTGGTTTTGGCTTCAGAGAGTACATAAACCTATCTCAGAAAAGCCTATGTTTGCTATAGAAAGTCTAGCAGCTGATATTGCCTCTTTTTTTTTTTTTTAATTTTAAAAATGTAAAAATGCAGAATTTCCATTTCTAAAATGTGAAATGTATTTCAGTAACAAATTCAAACTCATTAAAAATTGCAGCACCCAGGAGGTGAAGAGGTCCTTAGGGAGCAAGCTGGAGGAGATGCTACTGAGAATTTTGAAGATGTTGGCCATTCCACAGATGCAAGGACATTGTCGGAATCCTTTATTGTTGGGGAACTTCATCCCGTGAGTATATGAGAGTGTCCTTAATTTTGTGTTTACTATACTGGTTTTGCATCTAGTTACTTGTCTGGTAATTACTTCAAAATCAAGAAGAGCTGCTAGTTTGGTTGGATGCCAGTCCTGCAGCTGTTTGTGGATGGACCTAGGTTTGAGATAGTTCCCCCAATGTGAAGGGATTTGATTAGTGTAGCATAAGGATGGTCACATCTTTTGGTGATTTAAGTTGCCTTACAGCTTAGTTCTTGAATAAACTGAATATGGAATTGTGTCATTTCTGGTATATGCTGTCAGCTTTGTAACGAAACTCCATAATCCATGAAGATGGTATGTCAGAATGTCTACACCTTTTCTTAGGCCAGTGACTTAGGCAGGGTGACTACTAAACAACCACTTTCATGCTTTCACCATTGTAAATACGTTTGTACCAGGCTTCCATCTGCATTGGAAGGTGCAATCCTCACTCTTCATAGATGTGTTTAGAAAATGGTTATTATAAGCATTGCACTTCTAGTTTGTCACTCTATCTTCCCCTCTCTGGCTCCTGCCATTTTTAGCTGCATCACGGTTCCCTACTTGTGATTGTCAGGGTTGTTAGTGATCAGTTCCCACTGGATCATCTGTCACATCCTCCCTTTTATACTGTCTATCCAATTTCCCAATTTTTTAGTGAGCATCCTTCTGCTGTGTCAAGTTTTGAAGTATTTCTTTCCAGCTACAGAGCTGCTGCCTTGACTTCCTTCAGCTAGGCCATAGTTAAACTCTCCTGCATCCTAAGAGTTGAAAACCATTGTTTTGAGGTTTAGGCTGCTGGTGTGCCTGTCTGCTCTACTTTACTGCCCATTCCTACCTCTTCTCTTTTCCTCTCATTTTATGTATGTTTTGTCTTGCATTTGGGATAAAATCACTGTCTTGACTAGCCTATTGCACCATAAGATTCCTGATCTTGTTTGTCTCAGGTCATCTCTTTATAAATATTACTGATAGTAGTTAGGACAAGTAGTAGCTTGTCCTAATAAGTGATTTGGCTCTGATGCACATTTGTGGCTTTGCAGGCTTGCCATCTATTTTTGATGCCACTAACATTGTTCTTAACCTGGCTATCAGTCCGGTTCTTCCTTGTTTGTCAAGTGCCTGTTTTCACTTGATATGAAACAAACAGCTTGGTGGTTTAATATACAAATACAGAACTGTGTTTGTGCATACATATACTGACTGGATTATATACTGTTATGGCTTTTTTGTAATGAATGGGACTGTGCCAAGCAGAACTCTGAGTTTACGAAAGATCCCTAGAATTTGTGACTTTTGGTCCAGTGGACATTGAACCACAACCAGTTAGTTGACTTTACCTGATAGTACAAGTACACTAAGTAGAATTAATATGATTGCAGTCAATGTATAAGCTAAGGTTATGTACTCTGCAGAGACAAAGGAAAGATAAAAACACGGGCACAAAGATTAATGAAATTTGTTGGAGGCTCATGTTTCACTTCTTCGTTGTATAATGGGAAGTACAATTTGAGGAAGTGATCTTGTTTATGTTAGCTTAAAATCAATCACATTATCTCTCTTGCAAGTTTGTTTTTACCTAGGGAAAAATACTTACACATTAACAGAATGAATTGCAAACTGAATTAAGTGATGAATTGTGTGATTTTGGTTTTGTTTTTAATGCTTTCAGATTTTGTCTAAATGTTGCTTGCTTTTTTTTTCCTTGCAGGATGATAGATGCAAGCTTCAGAAACCAACAGTAAGTGTGTTTCTTGAGATGCCACACTGTTTCTTTTGAGTGTTACAGGCAGTGTCTTAGTGTCTGAATGAAAAAAAAAAATTCAGTTTAAGCCTGTTTCAGGTTTTAAATCTCTTAGACCTGTTGATACTGCTTCAAATTATTCTTTCCCTTAACCATTATATGCTTGAATTTGTGTGGCTTCATACCAGGGGTTACTAAGTGTGATGGCATTATACTCTAGCAAAAAGGTGACTGGAGTCAGTCAGTGGTCTTCTAGTATTCAGTTTAAGAAAAAATCAATTTATTGTCAGAACAGATTAAACTTAGAAGCGTTTATGGGAGGAAAATTGTGATGCTTAACAATGTATTGGTCACGCTAGTAGCTAGAGAATGTAGGGGCATTCAGTGTATTATAAATCAGTTAAATTGCAATTGTGAACCTTTTTCGAGGTGAAATTACTGACTATTTGCCTCCTGAATATTTCAGTGGATTCTGCTGAGTGTCCTGTCAATGCAGTATTGCACTTATTTTCTAATGGCTTTTTTCCATCCTTATTAGAATTAATCTGTGTTGGCACTCAGCTGTCAAACTCTCACATGTCCCTCAAGGGAGAAGGTGCTTCAGGGATTAATTTGTACAGTTGCTGCTACTCTGTCTATAGAGGATGTTTGCACTGGGCTTACCAGTACAGCAACATGCTTAGGAAATAATTGGAAATTATTTTAAAATGAATCTTAGTAAGAATAAGATCTTAATCTTCATGTTTGGAGAGATTGTTTCTTAGAAGTAATCACTTTTGTAAGATCTTCCCATATGAATGAATCAAAGGAGATGTTATGAATCAAAGGAGAGAAATAAAATTTATGTGTATATGTGTGTATATATATATATATATATATATGCATTGAAATGCTCACAATAGCAGTTATTAATTTTTTTTTATTAGGGCCTGGAACTAGTGTACTAATAAAAGTAAGAAATGGAATAGTGAATGAAATTCTGAGTTTCTTCCCACCAAGAACAGTATCTGCTCTTCAGATTTCTTTTGACATTCAGGGCAGTTTACACTTAAGCATTAAGAGCATTAATAAGGAATGTAGCTGAGAACAGACTGCCCAGTGCAAGTTGTATCAGATAATCCTTTGACTAATCTCAGAGGAATTTACCAAACTGAAGTACTTAGAATATTAGTTTGGCCAGTGCATAGTCAGGAGTCAAGATGTATCCACATAGCTACCTACACTACACTTGTTCTCCATCATTCCAGAAGGAAATTGGGGTGCTTTTCTGCAGCAGGATGTGGCTGTAGAAAGACAGTTTCCATATGCATTAGACTCTGGGTGGGTATGTGACAGGTTAGGGAGGTTCTGTGCCCTGGCTCTCTAGGAGCTCACAGAAAGCCTTGGGCTTTCAAATGTTCTTCTTGTCTTCACACTGTTTTCAAAGTACCTTCCCTGCACCTGTCCAGTGTCATAGAGTTTAAAATTAATCTTTTTATGAGCTGTGCCATATTTCCTGTTACTGTCTTGACGTCAGGGGAGCCATCTCCTGGGCCTGCATGTGGTACATCTGTTAAAAATGGTGCTAGCCTTGATAATGTGGGCACCAGTTCTTCCATGCTGTTTGGCTTTGGGGTTAGTTTTTCATTGAGGTGTTCACAAAAGCAACAGAGATGTAATCTATGAGTCATATCCTTTTGCACACAGTATTTGCACATGTAAACCTAGGATGATTTGGGTGCTTGCAAAGGTAGTGTGCTTGAACCTCTGAGAGGGTGTTGGAAATCCGTCTTTAAATTACTTGCAAATGTTCTGATACCAAAGCAAGTAATTTTGTAGTGATGGATCTTGTACCACTAAGTTTAGGTAGGGTTTTAATGCTTGGATTTTTAAAATAAACTTAGGGTCATACACAACTAGAGTTATTCAAATTAATAAGTCTTCATATAAATTGTGCACATGTACCCAACTGGGATTTGGCCCTGTAGGGCCACTTTTTCTGTGGAAACTGAACAAGAAGTCCAAATGAGTATCAGGAACAGCTATAACAATTGGACTAATTCTTACAGAATCTGAAACACCACACTAAACCCCGTGAGTTTAATAAGCCTTGTAGAGGTGAATTAGTAGCTTTCTTTATGTAGTTTTGATATAAAAAATATTTATGCATTGATTCTGAGTTTTTTCAATATGATTTTAGTCAAGGAAAGGATTTTTGTCTTACAGATGACTGAAACTTTTCAAATGTAACCGAAGGTTAAAATTCATAGAAAACTTGCAGTAAAATTCTTGTTGATAGTATTTTAGGAACTTGATTCAATGTTTGCTGTAGAAACTGCTACTAACTAGCTTATAATACAACAGAAACTGCTGTTGGAATTAGGAGAAAATGCTTCCCTAATGCATATACTGAGTTGTTTCTGAATTAGTCTCACTTGATGAGTTTTGAGAAACTGTAGGACTAGTTAAGATGGGAGAGGGTTGTCTTCCTGAAGTAAATACCTTCTTATGCTTTGCTTTCCAGGAAACTCTTATTACCACTGTTCAGTCTACTTCCAGGTACAGTATGACATCTGATGTCAAACTCAAGGTTCCTCATGATTTTCTGAAGTTTAAAAATCTGAATGGCTTTTATCTGCTGGAAGCTGAGATATCGGGGTGGCACATGAAAATTTCTGTTCTATGTAAAGTCCAAGTTGGCGTCCATGTACCACTTTACAAGGGTGTCAGCTTACTAGGTAGATACTTTTCTCATATTGACAGGTGTCAGTATCTACCCAATGGTTTGTTTTGCACGGGCCTTTTTTTCTGGAGTCTGCCACGTGAAGGGAAGACTCTTAAAGCCATTCCCAACCATTTTACTGACATGGATGCTTTTACTTTTAAAATTTCCTACTGCTGTTGCTTCTAAGGGAAATCTGAGAGGATTCTGTGCATAAGAAGGAAGATCTGTCAGAATTGGGAGGGAGTTGAAAAACAGTTTGGAATACCACTGAATCAAACTTTGTAAAGTTACATCCTGCTGACAATTTCCTACTGCTGAAACCTCAGAGGCCTCTTCTATGACCCTCTGGGTGGGGAGTTTGGGTGCTTAGAAGTGTAATGTGATGCTGCTACTTAATAGGCTTTTGAATGAATGACGTTCTGGGCAGCAGCCCATGACTTTAAATGTGCCTGGGGTTTTACTCTTCTCTAGTAAGCAAACTTCTTGTAAGCTCCAGTACAAAGCCTTACTGTACAAGCTTCTTCCCTTGTCTGGAGTATTACTGGCCAATCCAGGTGTTCTGTTGCCCTGAATTTGAAGGGGAGGAAGGACTTCTTTAAGCAATGACTTGTTTGTTTGTTTGTTTGTTTGTCTAACTTGTTGGTTGTCACTTACTAAAGTGCTTTTTCAAAAACTTCCCTTTAGTTCATGGTCCAACTGGGTGATCCCAGCAATAGCAGCGATTATCGTGGCCCTGATGTATCGTTCCTACATGTCAGAGTAAGCGCCTTACTGAGAATTCATGCAAGAAGAGAATACATTCTCTAGGAGAAAATATAAACAATGTGTTCCTGGACAAAAGCCTGACGTCTGAAGAAAAATTCAAGTGTTTCAGAAAGCGAAACAATTCTTTTTCTGCTGTGCACTTTTCTTAATGTTGCCTTCTTATATGCTGCTGTGAAGTGATAAAAAGGCACCATTTCTCTTTTTGTATAACACTTTCATTCTCTAATGAATTATTTGATAACTGTATTGGTTTCTGTGGTAGAACATTATTTTGTATGTAACACTGATTCTGGTTATTTCTCTTTAATCTGTAATAGGGTCATTAGGACTCTCTTTATGTATACATTTTACAGCTTTAAAAGACTACCAAAACTGTGTACATGTACACAACTTAACTTAAAAAAATCATGTTGTCTTTTTAAATGTAGTATGAATGAAATGCAAGTTAAATGTAATGAATAAAACTGAGTGGAGTTATAGGTGCCTGGAAGTGGGTTGGGCCCTACCACTCAGCTGTAATGAGCTGGGGTTTTTTCCATTTTTTCTGGCAACTGACTCTTATAGTTGTTGTAGCTACTCCTACTAGCAAACTGTTCTGTTTGTTTCCCATTGAAAAATTCAGGTGAAATATACATCTCAATGTTTGGCCCAATTATGTCTGTCTCATTTTTGTGAAAAAATAGCTCTTTTTTTCAAAAAAAAGCAGAAAAAAGTAACTGAATAGTACTGTTCCTGCCAAACACTCAGGTGACTGTAGAATTTGTTCTGGAACTTTTAGCCTTCAATAAAATCTTCAGCTTTGTCAAGTACATTGTGAGGGGAAAAACTGAAAAATGAAATCTATTTCTGACTCTTCTGGGATGTGCTATGGTGCTTTACTATGAAGAGGTGACCGTTTTCACTGCTGAGTACAAGATAACTACAAGTTTGCATTTTGTGGTGAACATTTTTAGTCATATGTAAATGATCATGAATAAAAGTTTAATTGCTTACACCTGCTGGCTCAAACACCTTCATTTCCAAATTTGAAGGCCTTGAAAGGGATGTTATCCTATTGGGGCACTTCTCAGAAGTGTAGAGAGAGTAGCTCCCATCAGCTTCATATCAAGCAGTAAATTTTGTCCTGTTTTTGCCATGGCTTTGCATTTGAATGTGGTGAAACCGAGTTTAGAACTTCAAGTTTTATTGATATTTTTATAGATAACCTTTAAAAAGGATATAATAACTCAGAGTTGGTATTTAGAATCACAAAGCAAGTTTCATTTTTAAGAGAACACTTGAGTCCATATATCTAGGCAAGGCCAAAAAAAAAAAAAAGGCAACTTTAGAAAGTTATCTGTCTGAAATTCTTGGAGGGGGGAAGCTAAGCTATGTCCAAATCAGCAGATAGAGCAGTGCAATTAAGGTGGATCTGTAATGTGAAGCACATATTAAAACACAGTTTTAATATGATGTAGCTGTGTTTTGGTCCTGTATACTGGATATTCATGCAATTCCCTGGAGTAACTATGGAAGCTCAGTCCCATCTAAAAGCATTCAAGCTGGCATGTGCAGGGAGTTTCCACAGTGTGAACCAGAAGCATGGTGAGTACAGATAAGTAGGCAGTGCTTCAATAACTGTTACAAGTGAAAGTGCTAATGTGGATGTGCACTCCCTTCCACTGGTGTGGATGCAAGTTGTTCCTCAGAGATACACATTGCTTTTGGGGTTTTAAATGTAAACTGATTTTGTAAGTGGAGATAAATCTAAACTAGAAAAATGATCAGGCTTATTTTTCTTTTTAATACTCTTAAAGTTAGAGCTGCTTGCCTTAGAGGTGTCATATAGAACTTTTTATGTGATCTTAGCTTTTGAGTATGAATAGGAGAAAATATATATGGGTGTGATGAGGAATGAATGACTATGCTATTGTAAAAGCAAGTTAATTAAGGGTGATCAATGTTTTTACAGTCTGTCAGCAAAAAGAAAAGAATTGACAGTTGGCTTCCTTCTCAAAACAAAATCCTTTGTCCACAGATCCAAACTGAAAGTATTTGCTCTAATTGTCTAATAATAAATACTAATTTTTGTTAAAAGAGGTTGGCTTTAGTGGTTGATGCTTTAAATCAGTTGTCATCTTTTATTGTCTACCTGTACAACCTTGTAATGTTTACACTGCCTTAAATTATTTGGGCATGGCATTTTTGGCCTTTATTTGCGTGTCCTCTGCTGTTCACAAGAATGCACAGTGATGGGGAGCTCCTCCTTAAATGGAGATGGCTTTGGCTGCTTCTTGGTGTCTGTGGAGAAAAGCCAGCACAACTTGTTCACTTGTTCCCTCTGAGATGACAAAGAGAAAATAGTGGTTCTGTTCCTTTCTCCAGTTTCCTTGCTCCGTCATGCTGGTCTGATGCCTTTCCCTAGTCATCATACTGCAGTCAGGATTTTGCAGAATGCTAAAGAGGAGCTGACAAGGGGGTGAAAGCTAGGCAAATGGAAGGTGATCACAAATTTTCTTCAGAGACAAAATTGCAAAGGTGTTTTTTTAATTTTCTATATGTTTGACTACTGAGGGTAAAACAGTGTTTATAAATTCATGGGCATTTGAAGCAAAACTGTTCCTGTATTTTCTGCAAGGCTGGCAATGACTTAACTGAAACTCAGTGGAAATGAATGAGCTATATCTGTGTGCACAAAGCAGAGAACATTAATAGTATTGCAGCATTTTCTCCTGAATATAGAAAAGGATTTCAGAATTGCCATAGAAGGAATAAGAAGCAGGAGGAATCTAATGCTCCACTCTGCTTATCTCTAATGCCTGTCCCCATCTATGGTGAACTGATGGATGACATATTTGAATTTCACTTTACTTTCATACTTCATTGTACTTCTTCCTGTGATTTATTCATTATGTGTTGAAATATTTTGAGTTTTTAAGTAGATGGGTAGACAAGCACATGAATTAATGAGAATATGTTGGACAGTTGGATCTTGGTAGATGATTAATGCTGGATTATCTGTTCTTTCTCAAAACTAGTTAGACTTGTTCTTAGTCTTCTTGCATATAGGAGTGTGCATAAAGCAATCTTTGACATCTTCTTTGCAAGTTTTTTTAAAGTGGGAACATAAAATGTGATTTTCTAAAAGTGGGAACATGCACTGGTCCATACTGATGCTGCTAAAACAAAGCTCAGAATAGACATAATTGCACTGCAGTCTCATGTGTAAGGGAATAGATTTTTACTTCTATCCTGTGTATAATTCCTGTGCCTGTACTTCAACAGTTTGCTGCACTTGGGCAGACACAGCCTGAGTACTGCCCATGGCTGTCAGTTCTGCTCACTGAAAGTAGCACTGTCAGGCAAGAAGAGTAATGCACAGGAAAGCCTCAGGGAAGGTTTTTTGGTGTTTCTGGACAGAACACCAGAGGGGTCCTGCAGACTTCCAGAGTCCAGGAATGGTACCCAGTAGCACAAGTGCCACAGAAATTCTTGCTGGTTCTGCAGGCCCTGGTCTGTGGATAAACCTGATTGATCGTATTGCAGGGTGGGAGTGCTGCACTGTGTCTCTGGAGTCCCACCTATTTAGGTCTTGAATAAATACAGCCATGTATTGTTTAAAACTAGTAGGGGTTTTACCTGCCAGCAGTGGGATATGTGTTCTGGAAACTGCTTCAAGGTTTAGGAGGGCATGAATAGATAAAAAAGGTAACCCAAGCAAGGGGTGTGCTTTCCTAAGTGACTTTTTTTTCAAAAAGGAAACATCATTCTCCTGTCACGCATTTCTGAAGGCAGAAGCAATTGATGCTTTTAGTGTCACTCATCTTAACATGGGTTGCAGAGATATCCATAAAAGGTGTGTTTTCTGCATAGGTGCTTGATGGTAGATGTGAAAAAAGAGTCTAACCTGCTTCTTTAGAAGCAAGGTGGTGGGCTGGTACCTGGAAACCAAAAAATACATCCTTTCATTTGTAAACTGAGTGGATTCACAACTTGTATTTATTTGGATCCATTTTCAGAGTAGTGTTACAGTTGATAACATTTTCTGTATCAGTCTGCGGAGAACAAGCAATTTAAAAATACTCAAGGGGAGTTTGTCCTTGAGCAGTCTTGGCTTCCGGGGCCAGAATGAGAAAACCTTGTTTTATTTTTAGGTGGTTCTCTAGTACTACTTTTTGACCCTATGGAAGTCACAAAGACATTTGAAAATGCAGGTTATTATGTATTTTGTTGTCATGGTGAGATCTTCAGGCATGAGGATATGGATGAACAGGTTACTAGAATACAGGATGGAGTGTGCAGACTTAGAGCTAACTTGCCGCTCTCTGGCAGCTCCTGGTGATGGGCTGCTCTTAGTCTTGGTTGCATGCAAGATAATCTATTGCACCTTTGCTGAAGGCAAGGCAATCATAGGCTTGAGAAGCTCAGCATCTATTGGATGTGCCAGCCTGAGCAGAGAAGATTATCCTGCCTCAAGGTCCCAGGAGAGTCTTGATCTGGGGTTGTCTCAGATCACATATAACACACATCTACAGGATCAGACTCTTCAAAACTGAAAATTATGCTTTTTCATATAGTAAATTGGTGTCTTCAAATAAATGTCAGCAGGTGAGGAAGAGCAGGAACAGTGGCTGAAGAAAACAGAAACAGCCTGTGAAAGAAGGACTGTTGTCCATTAATTTCTTTCTGAGCTCTGTGCCCTAACTGCTAAGTGCAGAGATGTTTAGTCTCTCCTCTCTGCTATGAATTGTTGTTTCTACTGGAACGGATGAACTAATTGAGTATTTATCCTGATTCTTGGACAAAGTTTTACAGCCTGGGCAGACTCCGGTCTAGTTTAGAGTGAGTTTGGATATGTCTGCATCATTCCTGTAGGCGTAACCTCACTGGTTTCTGCTGGGCCTCACTTCTGGTTTGCCTGAAGCACGAGAATGCAGCTCCAGACTTGTCACACACTTTCATGTGGGAACCTTTCAGTTTGTTCTTGAAGTCATCACAAGCTCATTATAAATCCTTTAAAAATAGATGGCCTTCCTACTTTCAACTGCTGTTATGCTGTTAAAAAAAATAACAAAGCAAGATAGGGTTAAAAAAACAAGTCACCAAACTACGTTCCTTTTGTACTTTAAAAACCCACAAATTTTAAATCCATTGCTGCAGGGACTTCACTCCCGTGTGTGAAAGAAAACCCTGGGCAAAGAGATTCTGATTTTGTTTGGAGTGCTGAGGAGTTCTAGTAACACTGTTGAAAAAAGTGTCAGTAATGCGACTCGCAAGCAAACAGATGAGTGTAAATTCCCTCATAAATACGAATTTGTACATCTGTTAGATTTTCTTTTGTTTACCAAGTAAACTACCAGCACAATTAAAAATCAGAAGTATGGGATGAATTAAGACAACAAACTTTGTCTTGAAATTAAGCACAGGCTGAGTCATGGAGTGTGAGCGCTGTGAGGCAGTGCAGCTGTGTACTGTGCTGTGCAGTGTTATTGAAAAGCAAGCCAGGGGACTGTGTGTCAGCATCCTATTTCTTCTGGCACACAGCACTCTGGTAATTCTGTCTTCTGGGAAAACTTTCATTAATACTCTCATTTTGAATCCACTAGTACAATGCTATTAGAAGAAGGCTAAATTTGCTTTAATGCTTGCTTTATTAACATAATGAAAAAGGACTTTTTCATGAAGGAAACAGGATTTCCACAAAAATTGTATTCTATATCATAAATATACTTTTTCTATTTTTAATTTAACACTTCAAAGAAACTTTAAACTCGGGCTACAGTGTTCATTTTAGAGGGGTCAACCCTGTCTATGCAACAAAGTGCCATCAAAATGGCCTGAAAAAGAACAGTCTTCTTCAAGAAACACTTTTTCACAAAAGTGCATTTTTAGCATCTTGTTGCATAAATCAGTCATGTGTAGGCCACAAATCTTTGTAGGATGTGTAGGCCACAAGCAGCTGCTCAGCATACGACAAATTTTGTCTCCTATGTGTACAACAAAATTAGCATATCTTTGTCAATGTGTTACACTTTAAACAGCATAAAGAGAAAGTAGTATCAAACCAAGTTTTAGTGTCTTTTCTTTAGGTGGCTCAGACCTTAGTGGAAGGTACACCATATTACCTGGCTATCATCCTCCTCCCAGTTCCTTCATTTCATGAAATAGTGTGAGTCCTCTTATTACAATTAATGTGCCCAAGTCAGAGGACAGGCATTTTATATCTCTGCCCTAGTAATAAAAATTTCATAGGGTACATTCTATGACTTTGCAAGGTGAGAACTTGATTTGATTTCCACTCTAAAAGGCAAAAGGAAGGTTTGCCAATGCTTCACATACTGAGGTTTGCATCCAAAAGGTCCTCTAGTTTTTAATTATATTATGAGTTAACATGTCACCAGGCTGTTAAGTGATTAGAAGTATCATAGCAAAGTAGAAAAGTGCATGGGACTCACCAGGGCTCTTTAAATTGCTGGCAATAGAAAAAAAAAAAAAAAAAGAGGAAGGTAAGTGCACTTTTTACAGTTTTTAATTGGTAAAGTGAAATTAAGTTTTGATCCAGACAAAGGCAAAAGACAAAGCACATGGATTTGAAAACTCCCAGAAACTCTTCCCAATAAATAGGAGTTTTCTTATGCCACTTTCTGAGTGTCCTGCAACATTTCACTGGTGCTGATTTTCGAAGCAGAGGATCTCTGAAGTTATCTTCGGGTCGTGACAGTCCTCCTGTGTGACTCCTCCCATGTTGTTCCTGTACTGTGCTTAGCCACCAGGCTCTGGCTGATGCAGCCTCCTCAGACATCAGAATATATCCTCATGCTGAGCATTTTGGCAGTGCTTTGTTGCATTGACCAGGTTGGTCCCTCTGAAATTGGCACCACTGGCTCAGTTTAAAGATATTTTGTACCAGTGAAGCTGCATTCACGAGATGCCTTGCGCTGGTAAAACAAGGTCACCTTCACCCCCTTCTTCCATTTATATTCCAACTTTCTTGAAACCTAGTGCCAAGGTAGCTGCCCTTCTTGGAGGCACAGACATGAAAGACAGTATTTATTAGAAATACTTGAGCAAAGTAAGCAGATTCACTGAGCTAAAGTCAGTCCTAAGGTTGCTTAATGCCAAAGCCCAGCTGAATTATTCTGTGCTGCTGAAATCTTGCCAATTGTTTATCCAGCTGCATATATGGAGAAATATATTAACAACTGAAAAAGGAAAAAAAAATTGATATAAATCAAATTCTCAGACTTAGCTGCTCATCTGTGAGTACTGAGCACTGAACAGTTCTTTTCTTTTTGAAAACTTCTGTTCACACTTTTACTTAAGAATGATTAGCTCTCTTCCACATTCTTTTGAGTCCTTAACGTCTTCTCCTGTAGAGCAAAACCTGTGTCTGGGTTTTGTAGCTGTGCTAAAATACAGCCAAGACAAAGAACTCAGCCCAAACAAAGAGCTGTTCTGTTGCCAGACAATGTGAGCAGTAAGGAACAAAAGGTTTCCTAAGAGGTTGAGCTGATTAATTATTTTTTTTCCTTCACATCTATACTATATGGAATTACATGTCTTTTGTGAGTTCCACTGCAATGTTTTCTTCTTTCAAAAGTTTTCCATCCCCAGCAGTATGATGCAGAGCATGCCATGGGCAGGGGCAGCTGGGGGATCTGTATAAACACCCTGCTCAGTCCCACTCCCCCAGTTTTGCTGTGCCTTTAATTGAAAGTTAGACAGAGGCAGAAGCGAACTCTGCCATTAACAAATGTTGGGCCAAATGCTTTGGGACCATAAGTTCAGGCTAACTCCCTCTGACCTTGCTGAAATAACAGGGCTCTGAGCCTGGAGGGGCTTGGTCTGTGTCCAGGGGAGTTTTTGGAAGATTCATATATTCCTAGGGGATTTTATTGTTTTTAAGGAGTCGTGGTTCAGAGGAGGAAAAAGTGCTGCACGCCCACCACAGAAGATTCATATCATGTATTGTGTGTTTTCGCAGTGCTTGCCAGCGCTGGTGTGCTGGCTGAAGGCTTTCACAGATTCCTCTGTGGCCTAGGGTTTAAAAGCTACAGCTGAAGGTTTTTAAACAAGGCTGGCTGTAGAGGGTTGGGTCCTAAGGGTGATGGTTCAGCGCTGCCTCTTGTGTTTCCTTAATTCTTCCTCTTCTGCTAGTGCGGCCTTATTTGCAAGACTCCTTTCACAGGCACCTCTGAAGGCTGCTAAGCTCTCAGAGCAAACACTTCCCTGAGGGCTTTGAGGGGTTCTTTTGAAGATGTGCCAGGATCAGCCCTGTCACGCAAGTAGATGTTAATGAGGAGAAATTCAGTGACCTTAGAAGCAAGGCATCACGAAGTTGTGCTGAGGGACCATACGCTGGGATCCTTGCAGGAGTCTTGTTAAGTTGATTAACTGTCAAATAGGTTTTCTGTGGGGATGAGGAATATAGTTATGTCAGGCTGTGGGCTTAACTGCAGAGATATAATGAAGCTAACATTTTGAATTAGTGTTGTCTTCTATAAAAAATTACTAAAACATTTAATTAAAAAAAAAAAAGTGGAAAAAACCTTTAAGATCTATTTTTTTCCCAGTGTAATGATAGGTCAAAAATAGTTTTTAATCTTTGGAAATTATTTTTAAATTTGAAGGGTATAAACAGAAAAGAATATAAGGTGATTGATTTTTTTTTAAGTAAGGATGGTCTTTACATTTGGTTTTGATTTCTTTTTAAAAAGACAGGAAATGATAAGAAACTTTTTCCCTCTGTATGTTCAGTAAAATTTTTAACTCAGTGTCTATGAATAATTTTCATATAAATACAAGTGGAAAAGGCTTTGTTCTTGTCTTTTCTATCTTTTGTCACCACAGAACTTGGATAAACCTCTTATCCATTCTCTATCCCTGCCCTGCACTAGTGGCAACAATCAATCTTTTTATGGTTATCCAGGCAGTTTAATTTATCTTTCCTGTCCTTCCCAGTTGCCCAAGCAGACCAATAATCTTTTGTTTACTTGAACTTTGTGTCCTTCTGGACTATGTGAAGGCAACAGGCTCGGAACAGAGTCCAAGGATAAAGAGTTAAATTGACCCTGTTGCATGACAACTCCATTCAGAGGTTCACTGCTTAATTAACTATTTCTGTTGCCTAAGAGCCATTGTCACGGTCCAGAATCCAAACTGGAAGGAAAAATGTTCAGAGTTATATATTCCCTCAGACCTAAGCCAAGTTCAGAGACACCAGAGAGCAGGAAGCCCAAGGGAAAACTGAGCCTGCTTTGGGGACAGTGAACTGTTTTGGGGTCTCCATGGGAAGCCTCTCTCCATTTCCCTGCCTGTTGGCCCAGCATCAGCCTTTACTAAGCTCCAAGCCTCCAGATTCAGGCAGAAGCAGCAGAGCAGCTGGGAAGCTGTGGTGGTGCTGGTGGTACCAGTTAGACTCAGCTCCAGCCTACTGCTGCTCACAGGTGTGTGCAAGCCTGAGCCATCATCCTTGCCCACAGCCTGGCCATAGCTGGAATTTTGGATATACCAAGGCAACTGACAAGTTAAAAAAGGTGGTGGTGGGTTAAGTTGTAAGTTGATGCCTGCAAAGGTCACAGAGCTTTGCCTCTGCACAGGGTCACTGAAAGGGATCAGTGTTTTTGTTAGAGTTGGAGATACATGCAAAAAATGTAGCTACAGATGTGAAGGGATTACAGTGAATGATATGGATTTAGCTCAGCAACACCTGACAGCCCTTTTCCAGCCCAAGCTCTTCTGGAAAAACCCTCCAAACCTGAGCTATGAATCCAACCTTAAACCAAACTCTTGACTCTTAGCATTAGTGTAACTGAAGTCTTATCAGACTAATAAAAAAGTTGTTATTCTGCAGGTTCGTTTGTTTGTTTGTTTTTCAAAATTATTTATGGAAAGCCTCAGTAGTAATAACACAGTCAAAACTGTTATGTGCACATGGTCTAGGCTGTCCCCCTTTCCTCTGGTGTCCCACTCACTCTTCCACTGTTCCTCTGGGCCAGTGGCTTCAGCCTGGGGGGAGTGGGTATGGCCAAGCAACAGCATTCGGAGTCCTTCAGTGATGGTGGTGGTGGTTTCTTCCTCCTCCTCCTCCTCTAGGATCCGCCTAAAGTCATACTCATATTTCTCAACACCTTTTATGCTTTTTTCTTCCTTCATTGGTCTGCAGTTCGATGTTACATCTGAATTTACTAAGTATGGTACATTTTAGCTATGTTCAAGACTTGGGTTTTTTTGGGGGGTTTTTTTGGTTTTTGTTTTTGTTTTTTTTTTTAATTTTCATTATTTCTAAGATGGGTTTTGTTCAGCTTCCAGGTCAGCAGTTCTTTTGCTCACCACTGGTGTGCTGATTATAGCCCTGCAGTGCTCAGCACCAGCCCATGCCCTGTCTCCAACATGCTGTGCCTGTTCTCCTCTACAGCACCTCTTAGGAGCCCACCTTTGCAGCCTTTTCTCATACCAGACCTGCATCATTCTACTAAGATTGCAAAAGTTTCACACCCCACACAAGAACTGCATGTTGCTACTCTCTGTATAAAAGCCATCGTTGTACCTTTGGAAGGTGAGCAATGCAAGTTCAGTGTAGCAACTTGGTCATTAAAAAAATTGCTGTTAAAGCAACAGATCAAACCAAGTAAAAGGAAAGCTTCATGCAGGTCTAGGCAAATTCAGGCAAAGCAAAACTTCCATTCCAAAGTTCTACAGAGCCAAAGCAAAGCCTTGTGTCCTGTTACCTGCAGGAGCTGTGCTGACTTCAAGGGGCTGCAGCCTGCAGGGTATGCTGGACAACCCATTTTTTTAAACCTGGGTACTCATGCTGTCCTGAAAAATGATCCCAAATCTAATCCTGGTCTAGGCATCCTGTGTAGCCTTAAGTGCTGAAATGTTGTGATGCTAATTACAGAGAGTAGCTCACAGTTCAGCCCAGCAAACCCCGGCCAGCTCAGTCACCTTCCTGCACTGGGCCTTGCAGGGTCTAATACCCAGCTTAAGCCCATGGCTCCACATGCACATACTCTCAGGTTCCTCCTGGGCCTCCAGCACACTCTCAGGAAGAGCCCTTGACCCAGGAAACCATCCCCCATGGGATGGTTGGTGTGGGAGTCCTCGCAAGAAAGTGAGTCCAGGCTTGTCCAGAGACCTCTGTAGGTGCCAGCCTGCTGGTCAGCCCCTGGTGCCTTCTCAACAGCCTCGAGTTAAGGCCCTGTAACCTCATCCCTTGTCCTGTCCTTGGCACTGGGGCGGTGGCCTCCCAAGGTGGTGGAGGTCCTGCCTGAAGCCAAACCTTCCCTGTAGCCTCAGGTCCATGCTTAAAGCCCCAACCCTTCTGGCTCTCCTATGTAAGGAGCCACCAAATCATGGTGTCCTCAAAAGAGCAGGGAGGGCTGGAACTGTTTGGAAAAATGCTGGCCTCTGTCAGCGGTAGCAAGATGAAATTTGCTCTGGAAATACCAGATAAGGCTCTTTTCTCTTTGTTTTGGCCTAAGTTCAACATGGACCACGTGCCAGGATCCCCTTGCCATGTCAACTTTGTAAAAAAGCATGGGATCCTTTCTGGGTTTGATGACCAATTTTTTCCAGAGAGTATATTTTAATATGGTTGGGCAAGGGGGAAAAAATCATTCATTTCATAACAATCTAGGCTATTATTTCAGCAACTGGTATTCTTAACTTTATCCCATTTCATTTCTTGATCAACCAAATTTCTAAGTGGGGGATATTTTTGGTAAGATTATGACTGATGCTGCATTTGTGGTTTTAGCTTTAGGAAGCTGGAGACTAAGCACAGGACAAATGCTAAAGGTCCTAAAAACTATGCCTAGGTTTTTAGGACCTAAGTATCCAGAAAAAACCTTTCCCATCTGACTTTTCTGAATGACTGCAGTAGCATCTATATGTGTATCCAAAGAATTCCCAGGAATTAATCAGATTGAGCAGGTTGACACCTTGATTATAGGAACCATAAAATAGATGTTCTTCTGTGTGAAGTCCCTGAGGGCATGATCTGGGAGGAACGAATGGCCTTGGTATCTTCTGAGAGCACAGGCGTGCTGAGGCTCAGTGTGCTACACCAGTGAGGCTAAACTTTTCTTCTGAGAGATGAGAGGCAGGTAAAGGGAGAAGCAATCTAGAGATTTTTCCTCATTTGGGGAAAAATGTTCAAAAGCATACTGCTGATCCTAATAGCTCTGAAAGACAGGGACTGGTGGATTCACCTCATTCTGCTGGAGGTGTCAGCCTTGTGCCAGGGTGGTATATAACCCAGTTTACAAGACAGCACATTAGTACAAGCCCATCTTCATAGCTAAGAGTTTTGCCGTGGCCATGACGGTGATGGATGAAGAATGGAGATAGGGCAATGTCTCCACGGGCTCAGCAATCTTCACTGGTGAACAGAGAGACCTTTAGCAGGATAAAGGACATCTGAAATTACTTTGACATTACACTGACAGGTTACAGCAACCTCTGTTTTCCAGTGTCATCCTATATTTCACTTGGGTCCTACCTATCTGAGAAATTAACATAGCTATTTAATATTTTGCGTGTGTAAAACATTGTGGATGCTAGTTTTTTTCCTCAAAAAATTATATTTTTAAGTAATTGTATTTAATAATGTAAAATATCAACATTTTTCATAGCTTTCTGAAATAAATGTGGAACTGATCAAAAGGCACATTTTGAAAATTACCTTGAAACAAACTTATATTTTCACCAATTGATTTTATTATTTTGCTTACTGACAAATCTGAGGTGGTGTAAAAGATTTTTTTTTCCTCCAGGTAATTTATTAAAAAGCCTAACTAATTACTTTTATAGCTCTTTGAAAAGGTTCATCACTGATAAAGTGCAAAAGAGTTCAGTTCTGCCAATAAAACTTTGGACTGTTTGATTGCCAGAATCTATTAATGAATAAAAGAAGTGTTTTAGTGTCCATGGATGAGAGAGAACCTAAAAGGAAAGATCTTGAGACAATTTTAACTCTTAAATTGCATACCTGTATATAATGTAATTAATTTTTTTTCTCCTAAGGGGAAAAAGACCTAGGATTTTTGTGATATTAGAATGACAGTAAAACACTGTAATTGAAAAAGCAAAATTAATCATCAGAGCAGTAGATTATAATTGAAGCCTAGGTCTGGGTCTAGTGAATGGGATGAAGTGTCTATGCTTTTATACGATCCCTTCCACTAGTGTCCTTAATTTATTTTGCAGATAAACCCCAAAAGCTTAAGTCCTTGAGCTGTCTGTGCTCTAGATCTAAGCCACTTGTTTATTATGGAAAGAGCATATATCTCCATCCTTGGAGATAATCAGAACGTGACGAGACATGACCCTGAGCGATCTGATCTAATTTTAACAGTGACTCTAACTTCAAGGTTGGCCCTGCTTTGAGCAGGGATCAGAGTAGATGAGATCAGGAGGATCCTACTGACTGAGATTTTTCTAGGAGTTTGTGTACGTCTACATACATGTGTATGCAAACAATTACTGAAAGAGGTTACTCGTTGGCTCCAGGCTGAGGATGTAAGTTTCATACCAAAAGCATCACTGTGCAATCTGTCATAGGGCACTTTGGCTAAATTAGTGAGTAGAGAAAATTATTTATCTTGCTATTCTAAAGCATTTAAATTCTAATTTCTGAATTAAATTCTAAAGCATTAAAAGCAATTAAATCAGCTACCGAGCAGCTGACCCATGTGAGTAAGGGGCCACTATTTGAAGATTTCTGCAAGTTAAATCCCAAGATACTTATTTCTTTCAGGAGAAAAAAAATCTAGTTCTTGTTTTTTTTGTATTTCTCACTCCAAAACAGGGAATTTAG
Organism: Chamaea fasciata; assembly: GCF_029207755.1. NCBI lineage: Eukaryota > Metazoa > Chordata > Aves > Passeriformes > Sylviidae > Chamaea > Chamaea fasciata. Next base: position 58,508,956 of record NW_027094086.1, on the reverse strand, counting down.
AACCCCTGCCTGCCTGCACAGCAAAAAGTTACCAGCAGCAACAAGGCAGAGGTTGTGGCCTAAGACAGTGTGGAGACAGGGTGTTGCTGTCTCCATTGGTGTGACTTGATCAACTGTTGCTGGTAACCTGATTGCAATCTCCCAGGTGTTTTTCATTTTCCTCCCTCTATTCCTTTCTCCTTCATCTTGTTATCTCTTCTAGTTGCAGTTATCTAGGAAGAGAATGTAAACCCCATCTAAGCCCTTTTCAGATGGCTGTAATATGTCTGCTGAAGTATTTGCTCATTGGAGATGAAACACCATTAGGAGAAAAAGCCTCCTAGGACACATGATGTATTACTGTGTGTTGGTTTTTCAACATGCAAACAGAGAGCTACTCCGGTTTTTGGAACAGAATAAGAAACTTTGAAAGTTGGATGGATTTTGACAGCAGTTCAAAACTAGGACTATACCAAGTGTTTCTTCACTCTGATCTCTGAGGGTTTAATGAGGCTTAGGTTCAGGCAGTCATCTGTGAAGCCTGAAAATTTTGTAATCTAATGCTCAACTGCCTTCAAAGTTGTGTAAGAAGACAAAAATCAGTTTGCAGTGGGTTAAAGGAATAATATAATTGGGAAATTGAATAGAAGCCTGATCAGAACTTAGGGTGATGCCACTATAAGTCAATGTAACCCTGTGGCAATCCAAAGATTTATTCCATCTTTCAGCATCTGTGAGTAGCATGCCAGAGCAGCAGTGTAGTTACTGGTGTGTAGTACTTCAAGGGAGAGGAAAGCAAAGCAAAACAAAAACCCTGAAAGCGTGGATGTAAAAGTAAGGATTTGTCTATCAAGAAATCACTCTGCAATCTCTTTATTATTTCTTTCATTCATAGCATTAAGTTCAGGGTTTGAAATATCTTGATATTTAAATTAAACATTTGAAGGGCAAAGAACACAGTACTATTTAAAAAGAAAAAAAAAAGTAAGGATTGAATTGTGACAACTGTTCCATTAAAAATGAATATTTGACTAAATACCTAATTAATGCCACAAACATGCAATACCTTTTTCTGTAGTGCTTCACCTCAGAAGGTCACTGTAAAAACAGTGTAAATGGTATTTCTGGAGAGAGAAATCAAAATTATTTTGAAATTAAACATTTACACGAGAATTTCTCTCACTGACTTGCTTTGACTTCTACGAAACGAAGTCAAAGGAAAAATGTACTATAAAATCCCAAAGAGACAGCACTGAAAAACAAGCTTGCTCCCTTGCTAGCATTTCTCTTTCATTTCTGTCTTTCTCATAGGAATGTGGATCACTCTCAGGGATGTGAGGGCTGGAGCAGGGCCTGGGGCAGGTGCTGACTTTTGCGTCCCAACTGAAACCTGTTGCACATTTTGCAGCTCTAGAGAACAGTGTGCCTACCAGCATTACTGAGAAGAGCACTGTAATGATTTCCCTCTAGTGATGAAATATGTCAACTACAGATTATTCTACATATCTAAAGTGCTGGCACAGTACAAATAGTTGTTTCTTCCTTCTTTTGAACAGACACTTTGGGAGGGGAAGGAAAGAGAATCAGAAGCTTACTGCTGTCTGGAACACTATGAAGTCAAAGTGAAAATAACAGCACTCTCTACTATGAAAGAAAAAATCCCAGCAATCAACCAAACCAACAAATGAAGCAAAAAAAACCCCAAAACCACCCAAACAAAAAAAACCCCAAAAAACCAAACAATCAAAACAATTAGAAACAAAGTTTTGCAGTAAATATGCCTCTATATTTAGTTTGGTATTCTGTATAGAAAATGGCTGCCTCTTAAATTGAGTATCACAGTGTATTTTTGGATGGAACAAATAACTCTTTCATCAGTTGTTTTCCCTTAGTGCTTGGAATATATCTCATCTTCTCCAAGCCTGAGACACTACTTTAACAGTTATCATTCTATGATAGGGCCTGAAAATTATAGCAGAAAAAGGAGTGGATTCCTCTATTTCTGCTAAGCCAGTGAAGAAATTATTTAACTAATGTGGGCACAAAATGCCTTAACCAACCTTTTATCATTTTCTAAAGAGCTGACACTTTTGGCATTGGAAGTCTATATTATTCCCCCTTAATAATGATGAAATTTTTGGCTATTGTCAAATGAATTTGGCAGTGGGAAAAAGGTTTTGGAGATACTAAGTTTGATGCTATTTGTAAAATAACTAGATATCTACAAAGGAAAACTAATTAAAAATGTCCTGAAGGGCATCAGAGCACTAGTAGAGTCTGTGGGGACACAGAATGCCTGTGGGAGGCTGACATGGAGACAACCCAGCCACACCTGCACCGGTGTCTCACACCAGATTAGAGAGCAGGTAATTTACACCTAGCTCGAGGTGTCTCTTACACGGACTTTCATGGCCACAAGAAGATGTGAGCAGCAGGGAACAAGGTTTGAATTAAACAATGAGAAATTTGAGACAGGGATGACTTTCATCACAGTGATAAAAAGAAAGGTGGTACAGTTGGGCAGGAGTCACTGAGTACGGTCACTGCACAGGGAAGGACCAGAGAACATTTGGGGACTGCAGGTCCAGCAGTGCTGAAGTAACATCCCAAGGATATAAAGCAGTGGAAGAGCCTGCATAGGTGGTTGTGGAGCTAAAACAACCAAAAGTTTTCAGGTTAAGCAGTTTATTTTTACCTGTAGTTTTCCCTGGCCTTGATGCAGGACCTAGACTCACTGATGTCTTTAGGTTTTTACTGCCTTTTGGCTGCACAAATTATATTTCTTGTGGTTAAATCACAGTTTACTGCCTGAGGATGAGGTGATGGCATTGGGATCACAGAGTTTTTCAAGTAAATAGTCAACCAAAAATTAAACAAAAGGAAATAGGGCCTCTCTAGTCCTGTTCAATTTGACAAATGCAGAGAACTGACTGATTACCTGATTAGGTACCAAAATTTTAAATTAGTTAATTTATGAATTGGTCACAAATTAATAAAGTTGAAACACTGGATAGGCAACCTGGTTTGCATAAATGGGTTGTATCCTGGTTAAAACCACTTTCCCATATGTTATCCTTAGTTTTGCAGGAAAGGCTTGATGCAAAGTGCTAAAGTGAGGTGAATGGTGGCAAATTTTTTGTTGATCCTGACTTGTACAGTCACTCACCTCCGACAAAACTTGCCCTGTGTCTGTGTCCATCAGATGACCTAAGACATGAGGACAAGGTGAGGCAGAAAGGATAAGATGCTTTCAAACAGTCATTGGGGACATTGCAAACAGAGTTTTGGAGGGTTGCATTGCCAAAATGTGCAGCTTTGGTAAGGGAGGTCCATGCCCAATGTGTCCAGTTTCTTGGAGAAGGGAAGCCCCCCACCACCTCCAGCCATCTGGGCTGTGGATGCACAGAGGAAATTTGGTGTGTGTGAGAAAACCGATCATAGTTTAGGTGTCCTGGTATTGATGATCCCCAGTTTTTCAAGATTCAGCTGGGCAAAGCCAGCAGCAGCCAAGTCTGACCTCAGGGCTGTGAGCAGTAGGTTGGGCTGAGACCTCCTGCATGCTGCTGTGAGCTTGTGGCCAAGGCTGGGCTGCTCTGCAAGAACCTCCAGATAACATTGTTTCTATGCCTTATCTTCCTGTCTCTTATCCATTCCTTTTTGTTTTCTTGATCACTTTTTTAATTTCCCTCTTACATCCCTTTTCCCACCTCCCCCTATCTCCACTTAGATAAACAGTCTGCCCCCGAATCACTTTTTCCTCACTGCTCCCAGTTTTGCTGCATCCCACCTCAACTTTGCTATTGGTTACATCCTCAGCTTTGGAGGGCATTACCAAAGTAGATCTTCAGGTCTCGGGAGGTACAATGTGCCCAAAAGTCCCCAGCACAACCTTCAGCTGTCATGTCTGCCCCTTGCTCACACACCTTCCCCTCAGCCCCCTGTGAAACCTAGTTTCTCCTGCTGTCATCTGTCACCACCAGCAATTTCTCCGTGTCCTGCTGAGAGAGATGGCATCAGCTCAGGCCAGGGACCAGCTGTCCACCTGCAGTCATTAGAAATCATCTCATTTTTTCCCTACAGCTTGCTCCTTAAGTCATCAGCCTCTCCCTCTGCCCCCATCTTCCTCTCCACACATTATACTCTAATTATTTAATGTGGTTTTCTTCACAGAATATTCAGCATGCGCAGAAAGACACTGTTAACAAATATTTAAAGAAGTGGATGACGGAAAGACATTAGAGTTGCCAGATACTCTGCATATCCTATGATCATCACAATTGGAAAAACCTCCACCATCCTGTTAATTTTAAATTTCAGGCTCAGTGGTCATGAGATATCTATGTGAACATGCAACACTCACAGCAAAAATTTCTCCCAAAGCTGGAAGGCTGCAGAATCTGAAAAATAATCAGCATCACTTTAGCACGACCTGAAAATCCCTAAATATTTGAACAAGTTTCTCTGAGGATTTTAATTATATTTAAAGAGCAATTCTTCTTTAGCACATGACAAGAAGAATGGTGTCTTCTGTGTCAGTAAATGCATCTAGGCTATATTTGCACTCAGTGCCATGGTTTAGTTGAGGTGTTTGGGCATGGGTTGGGCTCGATGATATTGAAGGTCTCTTCCAACCTAGTAATTCTGTGATTATATTTGAAATCAATTATGCATGTTTTAGAAATTAAAATAAATTATTTCTGTGTTTTAGAGTTGTTAACATCACAATACTGACATAAAAAACCCCATCTGTAATTAGATCTTTTACCTTCCCTCTAATGAATTCACATCTCCAAATGTTAATTTTCGATATATTCCAAATACAAAATTTAAGGGCACCTCACTTTTTTTTTCAACAGCACATTAACTATGTATCTTCTCAGTTTTACTTGCAGTGACTGGGGATTTTTGTCTTAAAAAAATCCCTGCAGTGGGCAAGACCCATAAACTAACATGCTCACAACAAATTATTTTTCTACTACAAGTGCACTTGGGATGAGAATCGATGTTATTTGCAATCAGGAAGCCAGTCAAAAACCCCAAGCCACTTCACAGTTTTCAGTATAGTTTAAATGGCTTAATAAAGAGTAGGGTACAATTGCTGGTGCTGAAAAATGGAAACCTTTGCTCCTGTGGGAACTTAATTAATGAAGATTAAAAAAAATAAAACAAAACAACAAAACAACAAAACCCTCCTAATTTGACAGCTCTCTGGCAGGCTTTGCAGCGCTGACTATGTAAGAACTGTTTGACCCTGTAAACTCATCAGATTCAAAACACATCTGAGAGACAGGGTAGATACCAAGCATCATTCTCACACTTGCTTAAAACCTATCTGTTCAGACTTACATCTTCAAGTACATATAAATCTTCATTTAAAATAAGAATTGAAGTATATTTTGGCCAAATTAATTTTTTTACTGAATGGTGCCCAAAATACGTATTTTGTGTCAGTACTTTTCTGTAACTACATCTATGCAATGCTGCATGATTTCAGTCCCTATAAGGCAAGAATTGTTCTCTTATAGACATTTTGACTTAAGGCATGCAGTAGCCTTCCTTAAACCAGGAAAGTCAGATCAATTCCTAAGTATTTAACAGCTTTACATTTCAGCAGTGAGATGTCAAAGCAGCTTTGCTTGGCACATCGATTAACTCCTGTGTCAGGGAACAAGAACAGACCACAAAAGCTTTAGATAAATACAAGAAAAAAGCTGTTTAATGTGTTCAGTGGATATTTATTTACATGTGTCAGAGTACTACAAGGCAAAGTATACACAACTGTAAAGATCAGCAGCTCTGATAGATGAGTAGCATGCCACTGCATGTCACAGAATCAGAGATGTTTTGGAGAAGGGTGAACACATTTCATGTATTTTGGAGAAGAGTCTAAAACACTACCATGTTGAAGTGTCCCAAGAGCATTAATCATCAGCTAAGGTTTAGGATCCAAAGTGCTTCTCATCTAAACTCATTCCTGCTAATTAAGCTGAGAAAGGGGGCAGAATCCATGAGGCAAGCACCTAATGCTCTTGTGGCAAAATAAAGGGGCTATTAATTTTCTGCTAGTAATACACAAAGAAATATGTTTCTGTGCTCCAAACTATCAAATCAATCATGTACAAAAAGAGGCCAGTAATTCTTTTTCTTTGGGATTTATTCACTTCTGTCATCCAAGCCTTGGCAGGAGCTCAGAGTGAACTAGGATAGCCCATCACCTCTCAGGGACATGGATGAGAAAAATGCCATCAAACTTTCTTTTCAGTATGGCAGCATATACTGGAGCAGTTCAGTCACATAAATGGCCCATTTATAAGATGCTGATCAATATGAGTTAATGGAAATTATAGGAGAGTGTTTCCTCTAAAACCCAGGGGGGAAACAGTCTGTACCTGCAGATGAAAAATATTTAAAGTAACAGCAATAAAAACACATGAGTTTTGTAGGAAGAATGAGTTGCCCTTATGCTGGTACCTAATTTTCATACACATAAAGCATTTTTGTAAAGTTTTTTTACCATATGAGAAGTTGATATCCTACATGAAACCATGCAGTGAGGTTGCTGACATTTGCAGAAGACAGCTTCTGATGTTTGTTCCACATTTTGTATGTCCTAGAGAAGGTACAGAACAGCACCATCATTGTGCAGTTCCCTTCAGGTTTCTGGAGGAAATCTCTCTTTCAGCCTTGGAAAACACTTATTTTACAACATTGCTGTGGCCTTTGCTATTGCAGCAGATGATCTACTGATAAATTTTAAATTAGTAGAATTTTAAAGCAAGAAGTTCTTTCCCTGTTAAACATGGCAGGTAGTAATACGGTATGAGATGACAAATTTTGTAAGGGTAATTTTGGGTTAAAAATAATTCACCTGCATTCAGAAGTTGTTTAACAATTTTCCCTCAGATGGTAAAAAATATTTTTTCTTTACATTCTAATTAAATAATTTCCAGTGACTTTCTACTGTATCTTGTGCATGAGAATCCTCCAGAATTTCTCTGCCCTTGTTTATTAGTTTCTTCAGAAAAAAAGATGATCCTGTTTTACATCTCTGGAAAGCCCCTAACTATTTTTTATAAACAGTCTGCAAATATTTCACTTACAACACACTTCCCTTTCATTTATTGCCATTTACTATTTGTTTGGTATTGGCAGTGCTGGCTGTGGGTGTGGGATGTGTTAGATTCAGATGACTTTCATAAGAGTAGTCTGTCTCTCCCATGACTTCTCAGGTCCAAAAGCAGTTTGCAGTATCAAGATACAGTGGAAGCTGAAAGGGTGGGTGTGCATGCACTGGCTTCCCCTAACAAACATTCTGTTGTGCAAGTATAGTAAAAGGTCTCTGGGTTTAAAATTCTTGGCAACCTGTGTATCTAAATACACACTGAGAACAGCTGCTCAGGAGAGATTGAGTAATTGCTGTGGCTTGTGCCTGCAAAGCAGAGGAGAAATGGGGTATGGAGATGTGTATGATGACCTGAGGTGTGCGTGGGCAAGTCCCACGCATTTCCAGATTTTGTTGTGGAGCTACATATCCCAGTGAGTTCAAAAATGTGTTGGGTAGTTTCCCATATTTTTCTCTGACACAGCTCTCTTGCACTGACCTTGTGCTGTTCTGTGGGTGCTTTACCTGTAAATATGAGTTAAGCAAATGGGGGTCTAGGCACTGAGGTCAAAGGAAGTATGAACAAGAGAGAAAAAGTCAGCAGCAAAACTATGACAGGTTGGAGCAGTGGTGATTGGAATCACAGACATCCAGGTTCTCTGGCCCATGAATTTAGGAAACATTGTAGAGTGTTCTCTACACTGTGTAGAGTGTTCTGCACTGTGCAAAAGTGACAGGTCCCACACAGGGTCAGAATGGGCTTTTGGGCAAAGCTGGAGCAAAGCTGATGAGCACAGTTTCTGTGGGTGCTGTCACTTTTTACACTGGAAGTCAATTACTTTTTTAAAATGACCTTTTGTCTATACAGTACGAAGCATTTGTGGGCTGAAGAAGGTGGCCTGAGTCACAGTGTGGATCAACACAAACCTAATACACTGCTTAAAATGTCTCAGCTATTGCAGATACCTCCCCAGTACCATGTTGTATATCAAAGATATATCCTTAGTTTTCCATGCTGCCACAATAATCCTGGAGGTATATGCTTTCAGCACGTGTGTCTTGTGCTCTTTCAAACCCCAGTTTGAGTGTACAGAAGTGAGGCTGACTAGTTTCAATACCTGTTTGCTGCAACTTTCCGCACGAGCATGTTTCAGTGAATGTTTTGGCAATTTACATTTGCCAAACACTCTGCTCCTGTGCTCTAGTAGCAAAGCTAAGCAATTCTTAACAAGTGTTTAATTGTAAAGGGGTAGGGTATTCACAGGTACTATTTTGGAAAATAGACATAACACATCAGCTACAATTGTAAATAAAATATTGAAATGTATGGTATAAAACTAATCAGGAGCCTGTTCAGTAATTGGCAGTGTAGAGTTTTCATTTATTATAACTGCCAGGCAGAAGCTGAGGTGAAAAAGTTAATCGAGTGAGCCCCTTAGTAATGAACCCCACTCCAGTACTCTTTTTTATAATGCTGCCACCTAATAAGCTTCAATCTCTGTATATTTATACAACACCTATCTAGATATTCAGAGGGAGAGAGGAGATTGAATTTAATCTTTTTCCTTTGCGAAAGAAGCAAGAGTATGCAGCTATACACCCAAAGTGATGGCCTCCAAGGATCCTGGAGCCAGGAGCAGTATGAACAGCAGCAGGAGACCAAACACTTCACTTTCCTGCACACTCCCTTTTCCCTCTGCCTCGCAGAGGTACACAGCAAGGCAAGTGACTGCTGGCTGCATGGCTTCGTTGTGAAAACCAATAGTAGTAAAAGTTGTGGGTGAAAAAAGAATTGTGTTGGTAAAAATACTCCAATTAGTAAATACTTTAGTAAAGTATTTACTAATTTAAAAGATGGATGATCGTACTTCAGGAAATTAGCAGGGGAGTCTACAAGATCTAAAAGCTACTGTGATCTCCTTTAATAATCTTAACATTTTCTCCTTGCTGGCTAAGAATTGCATTACGAACTATTGCATAGCTTATATATTCGGTATATGGTCATTTAAACTAGTATACACTACCTCTTGAATTTTGTGATGATACACTAAAATACTTTGCAGCCGCGCTGGAAAAAAGATGCATTTTTTTAACTAATAGGCTACTTCTGCTGTACTGGCACAATGGAGAAAGATTAAAAGTTGTTAAGTCTCAATAGTTACTATGGTTTCATGTGTATGTTCTTTATGGTTATTGTGCAATGTAACACAATTTTACTCTTATGCTTGCAGTACACAACATGTGCTGCATAGTCAATACAGCTATCACAAATTCTTCTGTGTTATTCGGGATCAGTGCCTGCAGGCTGACCTGTCAGGATGAATTCCAGGCAAGTCAGCATTTAAATATCTGGGAACATCTATCCAGTCAGCAGTAGTTCAATTAAATCAGTAGGACTTTTGCCACATCCTACTGATTCTTTGGTAATACCCATAGGCTCTGAAAGGCATTTTGTCAGTTCTGAGAAACCACGAGGCATATCCAACCCAACAGCTCATTCCTCTGCCTGCTGTAGCCCCTTCATTGCTATGTTAATCTAACAAAAATTTGTGTTGAATCTGTTTCCTGCTCATACACAAAGACTTTGAGTTATTTGGCTTCAGCCACAGTTATTACTATCCTCTTAGGGGCTGTGTGAATTTGGTATGAGTTTGTTGACATATGGCATTGGAAAGAAAATCACTAAACGTCTAGCCAGATTTGCAGGTTATCAGGGAAAGTTTGTAAACTTGTGAGTGTTGTTTGGAAGTTGTCTTCCCATTTTATAGCATGTCACTGTAGCTATGTAAAAAGTGATGCATGATGTACACAAAAGCACTATGAAATCCTATACCTGCTCTTTGTAAAGATCAGCTGAACAAGTTAGGTTATGAATAGAGAAAATTTTTGATATTGTTCAGGGAAAAAGCCCAAGAAACTGCATTTCCAACTTCCTTTCATCTATTTTTCATTCAGGGTAAAATGCCTGTCACTGGAACACTGCAATATAGTAGGAAGCACAAAACATTTTTGAAGCAAAGACATAATTCACAGGACTGATTTTTATGTGGTGATCAATCCCCCTCAAATTGGAGCATCAGCAGATCTGAGGCAGCAGACATCACTGTGTAGGGTTGATGTGATCCCTTCTGCTGTCATCAAACTCAAGCCTTTTTCTGAATGTCATGAATTCTAAAGAAACAACCAAAGGGAAGAGGTTTTTCCATTTTCAGAGAAGTGAGCTTAGACTTTCTGTACTTCTATATGAAGTAAGAAGCCTTGCTTTGCTTTTTTAGAAATCGCCATTTGTTTAGCCAAATTTCCATTGTCCTATGTGTCCTCCAAGATCCCCATGTTCCATGGCCAATACACGTGACTAGGAACTCTCAGTGGAACCACAACAGTGAAGATTAAACAATTAAATTTTACTTTCAGTTCTAAATAATCCTCATCTTGTCTACCAAGAGTTCTTATGGAAAAAAGAAATACTTAAAGTATCTAATCTAGTTTTCCTACTTTATTTTCTTGTCCTTCAATTTGATTAGAAATACTTTATAAACTTCACTTTCCCTTTAGTTTACAGGCTTTTACTTGCAGTGCTGCTTTTTTAAAACAGATTGACATAACTCTTCCATTTCTAGAGTCAAGTGATCTATCCAAGATTCTCAATTTCTGAGTTTGTAGGCTTTGTGACTGTGATGAAAATCAGAGCATATTGACATGTATTTCAAAGCCTAAAAGAGATAAATAAGGAAAACAAAAGGATTAGAAACATTTTTCAAGAGCCTTAATCCATTAACGAATAGGCAGTGTTTGGTTGTGATACAACAAAACAATCATGTCATAAAAGCTGTGGTTGATTAATATCCATTTTCCTAAAAGTGTAATGTTTTTTCAAAGTCTTAAATTCTGGGGTTGTTAGATCTAGAAATGTCCTTGAAATGCAACATTTATTCCTTATGAAGAATCTTCCTTTTTGGAGTCTTCATTGAAACAACTGAAGACAAGAAGAGTTCTTACATGCATCATGTCTCCAAGAATCATAAGGGACTCAAGGAAGACAGAAAGACATATAGGGACACAAGGATTTTTGGAATAGGTAAGGTTGGACCTAAGAATTCTACTAACAGTTTCAGAGTCTCAGAAGAGCAGATAATGAGAGATCCATTTACATTTATTAAAAAGGTTACTGAATTACTGGTCTTCTAGAGCAGATAGAAAATAGAAACATTGAGTTTTTATATTTCACAGTTCTTCACTAAGTTCTGAAGTGCTAATCAGAGGTAATAACTTTAAAAGTAATAATGTAAATATTAATAATTTTAATAGCTACCAAGAATATTATTCACAGAAACCTGAAAATCAGTTGTCACAGGCCACAGAAGTTCAGGTAGTAGCAGAAAGACAAATAGTTGCATCACCGAAATAATTAATAAACATATATTTTTATATATGAGTGAGCACATCAGGCGCTGAGTATTGCCACTGGTTACACAGGCAGGGAGGGCTGGCTCTTAGCAGTTCTGCATGGAAGTAGTAACAGGGCAAGTCAGAGCAGAAGACAGAGAAAAGTGGGAAAACAAGTTAGTCAGGGTGTGTGTTAGTCTATTTCAAATTTACACTGAGAATGCTCACAGCCTTCAGCATTGGTAGATGAAGAATTCATTGACACATAGAGCATTCAACTGCTGCTGCTCATGAAGGATAGATGCTGAATATGGCAGGACCTATTTCCAACGAAGCAACTAATTGTATTATTTGTTGATCACTCTATTGCAGACAGGCACAAAGAGGACCAAAAAGAGAGAACCTGCCAGAATACGGTAAACATTTTATGAGATAAAAACTCTAATTCTTTACTCTCAAGTAAATTCTCTCTAATACCTGTATTTGTACGTCTTGACCTAGCTTGAGTGGGGGACCTTGGACATGGTGACCTCCAGAGGTCCCTTCCAACCTCAACTGTCATCTCAGAGCCTTTTACTTCAGGGACAAGGGTCAGGAACTTCTACCCCCAGTGAAGCCCTTGGAAGAGCTAAGTTGGAGTGCTCCCTTCCATCGGCACTCAGGAGCTCACCAGGGCTCCCCTACTGTAGTGTGGGGTGCCTATTTTCTAGGTCTCCATCTTTAGTACACCGGCCTCATATCACACACTGACCCTGAGGTTCAAACCCACTTCCAGCACTTCTTGCTCCTCTACTCAGCTGTGCAGGGCTGTGTAGAATCCTTAGTGCCTGCCCTGGGACCAGAAATACCACGAAAGCACCAGGGATTTCAGCCGTTCCAAACATCGCCCAGATTTTCTGACCACCTCCTGAAGGCATGTGCCCTGTGCTAATCCAGATGGTGTCTGGTGAAGAGCATGGTGCTGTGGGGACTTGGAGGCTCCAGCTCTCCTCTCATGTCCCCCTGACAGCTCATCATAGTTTGCCCCAGGCATCTCACCCCAGGAGGCTTGAAAGCTGAGGAATTGCCGAGGAGATCCATGTGGGCTTCCCCCACAGCTCTCTGGGCTTTTCTCTGCTCCTCTTTTCTCAGCACCAGAAAAGATCCAGCATGAAATGCTATGACATTTTAATTCTATCCCTAGAATCACCCTGAAATGAATGTGTAGTCCAAAGCAGTCACAGTACCAGCCCTCTTTCTGCCACCACTCACCCTAAGTCAGAAGATGACTATAATGCTTTTCACAGTTTGAAGGAATGACCCAAAATCACATTTAGATTTTGTTGTGACAGACCGGGAGAGACAAAGAGCATGTCTCCAGCATCTTACTGCAAATGGCTCTTCCCTGATGTCATTTTTTGATACTTGTTTTATAGCTGTTCAGTACTTTTATTGCCCTCCAATTCACAGAAAAGCTATTCCCTGTTGCTTGCTTTAAATGCTGTAGGAAAGGGTGAGATGCTGGAGAAAGGCCATTTACAAAGCTCCAGAGGATCTCCTGCTGCCCAGCAGGACATCTACATGGATATGACCCAGCAGCATGGGGAGTGGTCACCCTGAGGTACTTGGGCTTGAGCACCCCAAGGAATTTGGTGGCTGCCCTGTCTGGGTTGCTGGGAAATTACCACAGCTAGGGGGCTTCGGCCTTGATCTGTGCAAAGCAGACAAGTGCAATCATCACTTTTTTATTTATAGGAAAAGTTTTCCTGGATTTTCATGGGAATAAAAGTGCAGATTTCTGCTGCACAAACTGTCTACAGGCAAGTCCAAATGCCTACTTCAAATCTGAGGTTGCTGGAGCTGGTAGAAGGTCTTGGTACTTTACACCAGGAAGAGGAAAAGCAGTGATGTTTTTTTTCCTCAGCCTTGGCCCCAGAAATGGGCAAACTATCTTGACTGAAGCTTTTGGAGTGTGGGGGAAAATCAACTGATAACAGATGCTCATTGTGTAAAATTTAATTCCAAGTTGTTAAAGAACTGTAAGCACAACTTTTTCAGCTTTTATAGCTGGCGCTATCACTTTGTATTCATCAAACAATAATTGCTAATTCTGTTTGCCTTCTGCTCTCTCTGTGTGCTTTTTGTTCTGTTCCAATTTCTAACAACACACAATGCCATCAAATCTGAAGTGCAGCAGCTGGAGACAGGGAGTGTCGTTAATGGAACGATTTTCATACAAATACCACGCTCAGGAGCTAATTGGGAAGTTCACTTACCTGGAAGATGGAAAACTGCTTGGCAAACAAACGTCTTCACCAGGCCAGTACATTTGAGGTAGACATATCTCACTGCTCACAATAGTTTGACTTCCTCATCTGTCATTTATGAGAAGAGATAGACTACACTGAAGAAAAGCATCAAATCAAAGTGACTGATGTCCATAACACCCATTCATGTGCAGCCCACAGATCCTTCTCCAGGCTCCTCTTTCACAATACCTCAGAGTCCCCAGGTGCTGCTGTTGTGTGGCCTCTGGCACTGCCAGCAATGCTATGTGTGAAGGACGATGGAGAGAAAGAAGAAGCACATAAAAATGAGTAGTTCCTACAAAGGTAAATATCACATACAGTTGAAAGAATACTCTTATATAACACATTTTCTATGCAAACTCCAGGTGTAACTATAGTAAAATTCAAATTTTAACAGAAGCATCAAAAATAAGTGCCATATGAGCACACAGTTGTATGTGTTTATGCAGTTCCCTCTACTGAGTAGCAATATCTGTGGAAATATTTGTAGAACCCATTAAATGGGACAAAAAATAATATATATTTGTTTAGCATTGCACATTATCATGACATTTTTCTCAGTAATGCATTTGGTGTTTGGCTTCTCAGGGCTGCACTCGAAATGCAGTCTCAACAAATTAAAGATGTGAATTGAAAAGTCAAGAATTAAACCTCATTAAGAAGTATTACATGGACACTCCTAGCCAGAATTTCCTTTTCCTTAATTCAATCTGCTTTAGTTCACTTTGGAAATTAATAAATTAAATTAAGGCCACTTTAGGATTTTTTTTTTAAATTCTGAATGAGCATATCCAGATAAAAGTGTAAAGAAATTAAACTAATACACCTTAAAAGACTCATTCACATGCATTTCCTAGAGGTTGCCTCAAGAAAACTTACCTGATTCACATGTGAAGCTCAGGGAAGATTTTAAAGGCTGACACTTGCAGCTCCTTTCTTATCATTTACTTTTCTCTCTGTGTTGCTGCCCACAGTCAGCAGATGTTAAATGAGTGCCCATTTCTCAACTCACTGCCTTAATTAAAACTGCCATCATGTGCCACTGAGGTACTGATTTTGGGAAAGTAAGTTTGTGATAGAAGGGTGGATACCTAGCAGGGAAAATGTTACTTAATATGCAATATCATGAAGTTTTTTCTTCCCTCAAAGGCACAAAAAGAGGGATTGTTTTATATTCACAGTCAAATTACACTTGAGTAATTGCACAGGCAAAGAAATGAAGGAACAAAATGCCAAAGAGGTCTCCTCAACAATAGAAGTGTTTTCTAGTTGGTGAATAAAGTAGAGAGGGAAGCAAAAGCTTAAGAGGGGATAGAGATTCAGTATCCAACATGGCAGTGAGCGGCTTAGCCACCGGACTGTCCAGAGAAACATAGGGAGGATGGTGATGTGTCACCCAGAATTTTGTGACCATGTCTTAGGGAGCACCTCCTGGGACTTCCTCACATAGCGCTGATGGGAAGTACCAAGCCAATCACCAAGCACACAGACTCTAGATTGTTTTCAGGGATCAATATGTGAGAATTTTGCAAAACAGGTCACGTCATGGTGGGTATTTGCAGCTTCTGGGTCACAAGATAAGGAGCTCAGCCTAGAAGGAGGTTTTGTGGGGGGTGACTGTAAGGTAATTTTGTGATTAAGCTTATTCTTGGGTAGCTGATCCTGGTCATACCCCATGCAAGTGAGGGCATGCTGGGGTAACACACAGAAAGGGAAAATTGAATAATGAATTAAAAAAACCCCTACATGCTTTGCATGAATTTTCTTTGAGGTATGGGTTTGTCTTTGACACCAAAGCAGGTCAAGTACCCATGCGTCTGTCACCTTTACCATTTTTCTTACCAACTCCTTGGATTATGGAAGAAAATGTTTATGTTTGTATTATGAGACTACAGACTACCACTGTCAATCCTGTTTGTTTTTTCAATGAGACATCAAAACTCTCTCCTTAACAGGTATTTATCATGAAGTGCAGAAAAGAGGTTGAAATTTGTTGCCTATGAATGCCTATGAATGTTGAGTGAAAGTACCATGTTCATATCAAGCATTCACAAGCTCATTTTTAAACATTAAAATACATTACATTCAGCATAAAATACAGTTTACATCAGTAACTTCAGTTTCCATGACTTGGGAACAAAAGCGATGGGCCCTGAAATTGTGACAGCACAGTGTCACAGCTAAAGAGCAATAAATGGAGCACTAGTCTGTGGGATGGTTTCTGAAAACTGATGAGCTGCAAAAGTTGCTGAGGACAGAGAATGCTATCTTGTTAAAAAGGTCTGGTAATTAAAACAGATAGGGAAATAACCACCTCTCTTTGCACTTTCCCTTCTGTTCTAAGGCTTTCAAGCCAAATGCTCTAGAAGTGCAAAGCTGCCATTCTTTGATGTCTAGGAAGGTGGTGCTAAACTACAAATTATGGAAAAAGCAGCAGGAGCTGCACTCCCTGCAGCTAAAAGATGATGGCTGTTGCCGTTTCTTAAAGTCTAGAAAGATTGCAGAAGGAATGCTGTAGGAAGTGAGAAAAAAAAAAAAGGTGAATAGGCTTAGGATACTATTATTTTTTATCTCCTGATGAAGTTCTTAGTTCATTGTTAGGAAAGCTCAATCCTTCCTGCAGCATCTTGTACTTTTATTATGTGAGAATCAAGATCTGCTTTCAGCTTTGTGGCTTTTAGGCTGTTTCTATTGTAGAGTGACGTATGTGCTCCCACTTGCAGCACACAGTGCTGCAGCTGCTGTTTGCATCATAAGAAAACTGCATCCAGCGCAGGATAAAATATATTTTATTCTTCATATGCATGAAGAATTTCATTCTGTCCTCAAGTAATGGGTTTTGTTCTGCTATGCATAAAATTCTTCAGTTTGCTGTTTTTTAACCTGAGTTTAAAAGTGAGCTTCTGCTTCTGGTCACATTCTTTTTCAAGTCCAAAGATGTTTTCACTAAAACTAGTGATTAATTGCAGTGCAGACATGTGGAATGTCCAGGAATATCAGGCTTGAGCTACTGGACACTTCCACCCTACATCATCATTACTAATATTCTCAGTTTCCTATGAAACTTCCTATACAAAAATGGATTTTTTGATAAATGGCCTGAGAGAAAGGTTAACAGTGTTCGTTTTCTTAATGTTGTGACATATTATCAAACAATTCCTTTACTCATCACTTTAACAGACAGAAGTGATGAGATCTTCTTCCTGGAAAAATGATTTCAACTACTGACTTGAAATGTGTTTAAAAATCAAGGGTTTCTAAGAATGGATCCTTCTGGGCTCCTCAGACTCATTGTTTTGTTCTGAGGGCTCCTGCTCACCTGCCCAGGCTGTCTGCAGCTTCAGTTCCTTACCTGATTCTCACAACATTTGCGACAGGTGATTATTCTAGCAGAGGGAAAGACAAAAATACTGACTCCTGGTCCACAGAAGAGAAGGGTGATAGAATTTATCATAGAATCAGTATTTTCTGAGTGTCAGCTCTGTGCTTATTACCTATTTGTGTAATGAAAAAAAATTCTGTATCATTACTAACATGTCCTTATTTCTACTAAGTAATTTATTTCAGTGTGAAAGTGTGATTTGCACATAACCCTGTATGAAGCAGTGGTAATGTACAGGCTGTTCCAAAAATACCCATGTTATTTCTGGTCTTTAAAATCCCAGTGAGATCTGCATGGAGCGGCTGCAGAAAGCATGGCCTGAGGGACATGTGTGCTATGCAGAGGTCTGAAAGACCAGCCTGCAGTCGGTCTCTTAATAAGAGGCCAACCAGCAAACAGCCTCCTATTTCTTGAGATGAATTAGAGGAGAATTAGACACGAACCATTCCTGGGGCTCCAAGAATGAGAATATATTTTTAGAAAGCCATCAGATGTCTGCTGTTTCAAAGCTGGAGACTCCCACGAGCAGGACACCAGGTAGCACAGCAGCAGAACCCTTTATAAAAATCATCACAATGACCTCAACAGGGATATGTATGTGCTGGGGACTCCTGAACTCTGTCACAAGGGACAGCAATGTAACCGTATCTAAATGGGCACACAGCAGCATATTTAATGCTGTCACACAACAAGATCACTCACTGGTTACAGCATTACCTGGTGATGTTTGTCGAAGTGTGCTGAATCTAAAAACATTGATTTCAGTCCATGGGACACATAGTGTTTTCTTGATGTTTCATTTTTTAGAGTATTAGTTTTCTCTTGATTTTGTGCATGCATTGGTATTTATGTTGAGGTGGATAGTTATTTTGGAGACATTATGCAGGAACACTTTGTTTAGTAAGCATGGAGCTTGTCCTCTGGGAAAAGAAGTCCCTATGTCACATCCCTTGTGTGAGCAGTACAGCATGATGGCTATAGCCTGTGGGTAAATGGGGCTGATTCTGATACTGATGGTTGCTTTAGGATACTTCCCACATGAAAAATGCATGTTTTTACAAAAGCACAAAAGCCATGTTCACATACTTACACTTCTAATTCCATCCCAAAGGCTGACAACTACCAGCAAAGCAGGACAACTTTACTGGCCTTTACCATTATAATGCAGGATGGCTTTTCAAGAAAGAACTGCCATCAGGATTCACTCAGTACAGAAGAGATTAGAATTGACTGGCTCTAATCTTAGCACAAGTCACATCCTTTTGCTTATCTAATTTCTTCATAATTCACCTTGAAGTATTTGCCACTGAGAGATGTCTGGAGCTTTTATACCTGTCAGTCATCGAAGGTTTGGATGGGGTGCTGGATATTACCTAAAAATGAAGGTGTCAATCAGACCCACCTCCCAGAATTCAAGACTTGTTTGTTCCATGTGGCTTATGAGGATCACAGGGCTATCAGGAACATCGCTGGAGACCAGCTCTGCAACATGACTTGGTCAGTAATGGCAGGTGTCTGTTTTGAATGGTCCTAGAAGCTGGTTTATTTTGATGTTACCCGAAAAGCTTTCAAGATGAAGTGAGGAACATAAACATATACATATATGTAGATGTGTATTATTTTGTCTACATAATATATTTTCTATAACATATATGCTCCACACATAATAGTGGTATTATGCATAGGTCTATATACGTATAAGGGCAATGACGCTGACAAAGGGTTTAGAAAATGTCTTACGATGAGAAGAGTTGACGGAGATTAGCTTTTATTCTGCTAAATTAAATATAGGTAAAGAAGAGACATGCAGACATAGAAGTTAAGCACAGTATTTTGAAGGAAAAGAGAAATGTATGCAGAGGCTAGAAGGACTCCCCACAAAAAATGGTGTTAAAAGAGAAATTCAAGGAAAATAAGTGTGAAAAATACAAAAAAGTTAGCACAGCAGGATATTTTTCATTGATGTTTTCAGGGTAAAAATAGTTGTAGCTTATTAAGAGGCTTTTATGCTCAAGGCAGTTGATAGAAAGGTGCTGTTTTAAATCTTGAGATGTCTCAGTTATTTCTCTCCACCGCTATTATCCCAACTCCTGTGTCAGACCTCCTCTGTGGTGGCTTTGCAGCATCCGTACCTCACCAGGTATCACACCAAAAAGCAACTGGTGGCATTTTGCAAAACTGCACTCCAACACTGGGATTTGTCTCTGTTTGATTAAAACACAGGAAAATGCATGGCCCCAGACAGCATACAAGACAGCAATTCACTTCCAGCTCCTCTACAGAGGTTCTAGCACTAATGAAGCAAATCACATCTCAGGGAATATAGCCATGATTTAGTACGTGTGTAACTGTAATAAAATGTTGTTATGGCTGAGATTGTTATGTTTTTAATGGAAAAAAAAAAAGAAGAATTAGGATTGAAATTGAAAAACAACCCAGTTCCCATAAAAGGTAAAAATGTGCTTGGATAAAAGGTTAATAGAGTTAATTGTGGGGAGTAATACAAGACAGCAACTCATGCTAGAGAAGATAATTGTGATTCTGATAAAGGGGAATTGTAATTAAATAAAGGTTGGATAAACATGATTATCCTGAAAAGGTTTCCCAGCACAGTACCGGGAGGTTTTGAGATGTGGAAGCAGACGCCTGTACGTGATCTGGAAGTTGAGACACCACTGCTGACAGCCTTGCTAAGTGCTCACCACTGCGGCACACAGCCCACGCTGCTGCTCTGGCCAGCAAAACGAAATAAAGTGAGCTCATTTTGAAGTTCAGTTTACCTGCAACACTAACTGGCAAGTGATCTCCCTGTCTTGCTCACAACTCCAAGATTTCTTGTTTCTGCTGGTCCCTATTTCCACCCCCATCCTGCTGTGGGGGGAGCAGCTCTGGGTGCTGGCCAAAGTTGATCTGCTGCAGGATGGCTCTGGACTGGAGCAGGTGAGGGCATCCCTCCCATACTAAGCTTTTTCCAGAACTGATAGAATTTTTTTACACAGATATTGAAATGAAATGAAGTAGTTTGATACTGAACCCTGAGAGGCAAACAGAGGCTTTCCACATTGATATATTTTACTGAAATGGGTATTTGTGCTAAATATTTTTTATTTGCTGAGTTACAAATGTTCCACAATAACCTATTTGAGATGAAAGGAATCAAATACAGCATATTTCTCCCAGGACAACCAGAAGAATTCCAAAAAACTTTCTTGTTTCCTTTGTTTCCTTTAAATTGTGAAACATTTTTGCTATATTTTCAACTTTTAAGTATGTATCCTTAAAAATATAAATATACTGAATTTGAATACAGGACAGTATTAATTCACATTTTTCTATAATTTCAATACATTATTTTACACAACACATACAGAATAAAAAACCCTGAGAATTTACTAAGAAAAACTATCAAATACTTCTGCTGTTCAATTATTTATAGTACTGTTTGGAATCACTGTATACCATAAGACATACATTCCCAGATGCCTAAGGAAAATTTCTACTGGAGTTCTATTATTCCCTGTTTGGAGCAAGTGAACATCTCTCTAGGGACGAAGCCCTTTTTTCCCCTCTCAAAAAAAGAGGCGGAGGATCTTTTTGCTTTCAAGTTTTTTGGTTTTGTTTTCAAACTTCCGTTTTCCCAGTGCCAAATGCATTCCAGATCTTCAAGTACACTACACAACTCCATATACAGAGAACAGTTATGAGCCCTTACAGCCACCTTTAAGCTTGCTCCTTCAAACTTTTTTTCTTTAAATTTTCTCCCCAATCTCTGTGCTTGCCTTATGTACTTCTGTCAGTATACAAGCTGCAGTGAATCACAAAAGCGAGCTTGGTCTCAAAATGTGTCCTCAATGTTTTTTGGGCATAATCTGCAACATGGTAGGCTGCTGACAATATACATATTGGAATAATCCCGTAAGTATTAGGGTGGATCGCATCCGTTTTGATAGTGAATGAGACTGAGAGCAAAGTGGAAGTTGAAAGCAAACTCCCAACACATTTTCTTTGGCTTTTTATCTCTGCAGCTGGCATGTGATACAGTAATTGTCTTACTCACATTCCTGTCTTGTTTCTTCTCTGCTTGTTAAGTGAGTTTGTTGAAGTTTCTTGTATCAGACACGCATTTATTCACAACCATTTCTAAGATCATGATTCTATTGCCTAAATCAGTTGTTGAAACTTGAATTCTGTGCAGGAAATATTTAGGTAACAAGGTTATTTTTAAACTCAGTCACGCACAACAACGCTTTTGCTTCCCAATCTACAACTACATTTTCTTTGCAAGAGCTTCTGTTTATTGAAGCTTATTGAAAGAGTATTCTTTTTTTTTTTTTTTCTTTTTTTTTTTTTTTTTTTTTTTCTTTTTTTTTTCTTTTAATGTATTTTGAAGTTTCCACTGAGTTCACTTCCTGGAGGGATATTTCTTTTTGTTGCTATACAGCAAGTATACACAGGACCTAGAATCAAACAAAGGTCATAGAGATAACACAGTAACATTATTCGTACAAACCACTTCTAAGGATATTGGCTGCCTATGATGCATCCACAGAAATGAATGTAGAGATGGGAAAGTTAAGACCAAGTTGTACACCTACCTAAAACACATTTTGAATAGTCTGCCACACAATGTTTCTGGAAAAAACAACCTGGTTTTGTTTCACTGGTGAGTGACATATTTTCATTTCCTAAAGGAGAGAGGGAGTTTTGAGAATATATATTTTTATTAATTCTGCAACAATCAAAACTGAACTCTGGAAAATGTGTTTAATTTCTATAAAAATGTCATTTCTTTGGCTCTGACTTGCTAGCAGTGATTTTTTTTCTCAATGCTTGAGTAACAATAACATGACACTTTTACTTCAAAAATAACTGGCGCATTTACATGCTGTAATTTTTTGTTTTGCCAACAAAAAAAGAAGCAAGAGCTTTTAAAAGAAAATAGTGAAATGGTTACTGCTGGCGTTTACTGACAACTGAAGGTGAACCTTTCAGTTATTTTGCTGTCTCTCCACCTAACACCTTCCAGTGAGAGGATGGAACACTGAGCTCTCTGCCATGGAGAAGGATCTCTGCATGACTTTTCGGCAGTGCAATGATCCAGTGAAACAGGGGCAGTTTCATAAGGAAAATTGAGGCTAACTCTTCAGAATTATAAAAGGGGTGTTCTAAAACATTGTTTAAACTCAGTGAATGCAGGTCTTCCCCTCCAGTGCAAACCACCACCAGGAAAGGTGATACTGCACAAAAGATCAATGTTCACCATTCCAGATGTCTTGTTCAACTAATCTTCACCTAATTTTGATTACGGTGTCTCCTTTGTATGAAATTGAAAATTTTGTAAGCATGGGTGCCAGCCAAGTCCATAAAGAGAACTCAGTGAGAATATGGAAAGAAGTAATCACTTCCCATAAAACTTCTTAGCAAAAAATGTTTGACTTTTTTTTTCTGAAGTCAACCTATATTCCTATAAAGCTTTAATACTCCTCAAATTTCAAGAGGCTTAAATAATCTTGCTGGTGATAGGTATCTAGCTAGTACAAAGTTGATAAAAGAAGCTATGAAGTTCTTTTTTTTCTTCACTGATGAGATCTTCCAAGAAAAAGGATTCCAAAAAGCTTTCCTCCAATGAGATTGGAAAGCATTTGAGCCTTGCATTTGTTATTTGTTCAAATTAAGAAGATCAGGTCAGATAGAGGCGGATTTCTTCTGCTCCTTATTTTGTCTTCATTTTATCAAGAATATTCTCAGCTTTTTCACAACACAGGAGAAATGATCCCCTTTGCAGCTGTGTCCCCCATTAATGAAATATACAGAAGCATCCTGGTAAATCTCAGCTAGCAAGGTGATGCAGGCAGTAAAAGAAAATAATGTGGAACACTTCACAGACACAAGATGCCCTGATAAACACCACGGGTATTTATCACATGTAGATGCAGACAAGAAAGGAAAGAAGTTTAAATGGAATATGGTGGCTTTCAAAACATTTTAAAGGTAATGTCCAACAGCTTGAGGCCGTGTCCTCTTGTCCTGTCACTAGCTGCCTGGGAGAAAAGGCCAACCCCCATCTTGCTACAACCATGCAGAGCAGTATGGCAAACACTGGAAAGAGCAGATGGTAGTGATGTTCTGTTTGCTGGCAATTTATTTAGAAGACACCAATATTGAAGTCTTTATCTTCAGTTGTTTGTCATGGGTGTGCGCCTCCACCATTCCTACCCTTACATGCCTAGATCTCTTTTGCATTGCTAACAGTCTTATTTTACCTTGTTACCTACAAAGGTATCCAAAATGAAGACAGTTCAGAGTTCTGTTTACAGTTAAACTACCTCTTTCTTTATTGCAGTGGAAGTGGGAAATCCAAGCCAAGGAAGACAAAAAACTCCCCATCCAAACCTAAAACCCTGGAAAACTCAGGTTTTGGGTGTGCAGAAGTATTATCCAGCATTAAACTACTTATTAGGAGGCACTATTTTCCTATGTCAAAAATATCTGCCATGATAGTTCCGCTATATTTCATTGGTTTCACTTTAAATCCATCTGTTATTATCAAAGGTCCCTAGTGGAAGGCCTGAGAGGCTACTTCCCATAACACAGCCTTGAAGCTGCGAGACACAATTGGCAACACCACACAATTCATGTGTAGACTGGCTACAACATCATCATCCAATGTGAGATAAGGCAGCAGCTTTGATCATTAGCTATCTGTTGTCCTCTATGACAATGGTTCTTCTTGGATAGGTCTCAATGTCCACAAATATGTAGCGAACCTCAAATCTTCCTGTTTCAAGGTTCTGGAAAGAAAAAAAATTCAGTGTTTTTTTCTCTTTGGTAGTTTAAATTCAAGACTAAGCTTGTCAGGTGTATCAATAAATTGTACATACCTCTTTGACTTCCACATGGACTGTTCCCTGTTTCCCTGATTCAGTGCCCTCAATATAGAACTTCAAACGCATATGTTTCAGTCCGTCCTTTACGTATTCAATGTGACTAAAAACAGCAACAGAAAACAAAAACCCAACCACTCAGCAAGAATACAGATTATATGCTAGTTAAGACTTCAAATGTAAACTTACTTAGAGGAGTTGCTTACTTATTTTGTAAGAAAGTGTATTCCAGTGATGTCCTTATGCTACCTTGGGTTCCTTCTCTCCTACTCCTCTCAAGCTTTACTGTGAGTGCCTAAGGACTAGTGGAGTTAGAAAAGCTAATTAGCTGCTGAGGATTAAGAGATGAAATGCTTAAATGTCCTCACCCCAGTCCTCCCCTCAAAACTGAAAAGCAATCCAGTGCTGAAGACTATGGAAATTCCTTGTACTTATTCTAAAAAACCCCAGATTTGGAGCCTGACATCTAGGAAGGGACCCCACATCACCAAGACTTCCAGAGTTTTTTTAGGCACTTAAACTAAGTTGTCAAGCCAAAACACACACAGCGTATTTTTTCAAATTAATCATCAGGTTGGTTAAACCACATCAAAACAGTTTACTATGTGCAAAGTTACTCACTTTGGCAATAATTTTGTTCTGCTGAAACTGTGTAACTTTGGCACTGACATGAGATCTCCAACCTAAATGCTGGTATTTAGTCTGGAGTTGGGTTATGCTCAAGCATTAAATAAATAGCACATGACTTTCAAAATGACCACTGTGGGAAACTAACGATCCCATGGGAGTTCTGGTGCCAATCTATGTTTCCTACTGAAATTATTAACTGCCGCTTAGCACCAATCTCTTATTTCCATCAGTCATGCCCAGGTACACACTGTGAAATAAAATTCCAATACAGTTTAAAGTGACATGATGGTAGAGAGAACAAATCTGAATGAAGAGCCTTACTGCAGTAAATTTACATTCAAGGTGTTCATACACAAAAAAAACCTGTAGATTTTTGAGACATTTAAGATCATTCTTATACTGCAGATGCAAACTCTACAATCTTACACAGCTCTCAGCTCAAATTTTTGTTTAAGATACTAGGCATTCAAAATAATGGAAATTAAATACTAGGAAAGCCGATTCATAGTACATTTACTTATTTACAGTCAGGTGCTCAAAATGTTTGTGCACATTGACTTCATTTAGCAGCTTCACTTCAAATATTTTTTAGAGTCTGGTGAAGAGATAAAGCTTCAACTAGTAAAAGCCACTTTCCTCAGACAAAATAAAAAAATCTCAATTTCATGGTTCAACCTGTGCTTATGTGCTGTATGAAACCTCATTGAATATATTCCTGCCAAATAACCCAATAAAGGCAAAGCAGGGAGGACTTATGTTTTGTAAGAAATAGTTCTGTTGTTTCTTTTAAAAAACAAGTAATAAAAAGACATACTCATGAAAGGTTTAGGTGATAGATGTTCTGTTAAATACACAGTAGAGATGTTGCCTCAAGTACCTATTTTCTAGAGATGTCTGTGTCTACCATGATGACCATTGCTCGTTCTGAGTCACTCAGAATTGGCATTTTATATTATACATACACTGTACTTAGTGGTATATGATACACAAGAGGCACTGCAAAAAGCTTCTATGTTCAATCAAAAGTGACAGGATATGTCACATATAGTTCATCACCCTAGAACTAACTTGTGATCCAAAAATATCTTTGCTGTGCAAAAACTGATGTCTTTATGGGGCAAACACCAAGGGGTACCTGACATGCTGTCGTCTTCCTCTTCTTGTTGCCTCCCCATAACCTTTGATAGAATCACCAAAAACACCAATTACCTACAAGAGAAAAGACGTTTGAGCTGTCAGAAGGGATAACATACAAACAGGTATTCCAGTATCAGCTCACACCTCTGCTGTGAATACATCTTCTTTTAACAAAATGCCCCTGGAGAATCTAACTTGACAAGAATAGAAGTGTTTATGAAAGAAAACAGTTTAAGGAAAATACCTCTGTATTCCAGTCTTTTTTTACAGTCCTGTATTAAATGCCTATAATTAATCCTACTGATATCTTCTATTTGTACTGTTCTCTGAGATGAAGAAGTGGAAATTGATATTTTGTGTAAAAAGAAAAAAAAGCACAAAATACTTGCTTACATCTCCTCCAGGAGAATATGTTTCCAAGCTTAAAATGCAAATGCATTCCCCTTCATATTACCTAAAAACACTGCTGAATAAGAAATTCAGTAATTTTTTTTCAGATCTATAAAGTCAGAGTAGATCAACTTAGTCTTAAACTTACTTTAAATTTGGTTAGAAGAGGAGGTTAAGTTTTACTGTGCAAGTACTGGAAAGAAGTCTTAATTCTACAAACTTGCTCCAAAGCAGTCTTTTTATTTTTATTCGAGCAACAACTTGTCACTTCATTTCTAGGTTATCCTCAAAGGCATCTGCTACAACCTTTTTTGAAGGATGTTTTGCCTGAAGTAGTGTTTTTTAAAATCTAGTTTCACATTGATTTTTTGTTTACACGTAGCTATGATGACTGTGTGATCCCATGACTGTTCTCTGCCTGTTTTCCTGTTAGCCAAAGGAATGCTAATTGTGCTTCAAACGAAGAATTTCAATTCCTGGGTACCAGTGCAGGGCTTCACAGAATGACAGAACCATAGGGAAGCGTCACAATAGAGTAACTGTGCTGAGAGAAGGCAGCAGGTTAGATCTACAGAACTTAGTGGGACCAGTTGCTTCTCTGACCGACAGAATTCAAGTGCTACATTTAGCAGGCAACTCAGGTAAGTCCCTCAGAATTTCTGTATGATGACACAAGCACATGCTCTGAAGGACAGACTGTATTGCCATCAGTTTTTGTGCTGTGGCACACTCACTTGGCTTCTAGCTTGGCCAGTTCAATGCTTGCACTGACTTTTCCTAATAGAGGCTCTGCTCTGGAGCTGACCCACCCCACGGCAGCCAAAAGCACTGGCAGAACTGCTAAAGCACCACATGGGTCTTCACGTAGCTTGTAAGATTCCTTGTTCCAAATTTTGACTTGAAGAAAGACAGTAACTACTGAGAAACACAAACTGATGACTGAAGTTCAAAAACCAACCTCAGGGTGAGATCTGCATTTCTCCAAGGCATCTCCATAGATCTTATTTGGACTAGAAGAAGAGAATAGCTCTTTAAAAATCACATAGAACAAACCACCTGTAACAGAAACAACAGCAGATGAAATGGAAACTTATCAAACCATATGGAATTAATGAAAAGTGTCTTCTGATAAAGAATGTAATTTAAAAAAATAACCTGTAACACCAATTCCAACAAGCACCACAATAAAATAGGTAAAGTCTCTTCCAGCTTCTTTCACTGAAATTAAAAAGAAAACAACACATAAGTTGCAACCTTGGATAATAACACTTGTATGCCTTTCTTACATAAATGCTCTTCTGTTAGTCTGTAGCTCAAATAACATTTTAGCAGAAGAAAAAATTCCAGTAACAGTTTCCATAATGCCTCATTGCTGTAAAAGAGACCATGGAACATCTCCTACATTGTACAGGTCGTGTTTACATGTCTGTTTAGGCCTTATTACTGTTTGCCAGATGTTTTCAAGATTCAAAGTAGCAATTACTGCTACTTTTTGGGTACATGAAAGCTAGATTTTTTAGGAACTAATGAAGCATTTAGCACTGCAGTATTCACACTATCACCTAAACCCACAATCAGTGCAATCCTTATGCAAAGAAAAGAAGTAAAAATAGAAAAGTGAAAGCTTAAAAGTTGCACATACTGCAAATAACCGGTTTTATGAATTAGCAATCAATAGAACAATAAAAGGGGGAATATTAGCCCAAAATACATATTTTATTTATTAACAAAATTAACTGCTGTTTGTCTGATTAGTTTTTATCTTTCAATTTTGATCTAAAGTACAAGTGTCAGTATACACTGCAAAATAAGTCATACCAGATTCTCTCAAAATAGTTAAATACTTGGAAAGAGACTCCTGTTACTCCGATCTTTTTCAGCCTTCTAATGTTTGCATTTTTGTAGTAAAGTTTCTCACAGATTTTTATGTAAACAAAAGTAATATTATTGTAAACTGTTCTTCTTGCTTACCATTCCTCTCTTGAAAAGAAACAATTGATAAACTTCTAGCTTGACCAGTGTGGTTGGAGAGGTGGCAACCTTCATCCTCCAATTCCTGGTCATTGTCCAAAATCTATATAAATCAATGTAAGAAAATAAACCTCTCTCTTTTTGCCCTGATGACTGACTGCACGCGTGTCCTTCATTTCGTGTCCCATAGCAACAGAATACTATCTTTTAGTGATAAAGTGTGCATTTCAGTGGAATACAAGTTAAGGAGGAAACGTTAATAACTATTTTTCCTGCAGTCTTCTAATCAGTTGAAGGCATTTTTCATAAGTAATTTCAAAGTACTTACATTTTCTGAGGCTAATTATGTAGCAATCACTTTTCACTGAAGTGAATGAGACCAACTAGACTGAAGGCAATCCATAAACAGACTACCATGACATGTACAGCTCTGACAATTTTGTTGGAGGTGAACTTATTTCAACAGCCCTACAGACAGGCTGCACATGATAGATTTTCCTTATGAAGAGTAAGATGAGAGACTATTAAATCTTGTGCCTGATAATTACTTAAATCCACAAGCTGTTCAGAAGAAGTCACATAATTTGTTCTGATTGTGCAATGCATACACAGAAATGTAACAGCTGCTCCAAACAATACGATGTGAAAAGACACCGGCTTGGTGTGCTTTTATTTTTTCCTACATACTAGATGTTTGGAACTATAAAACTTTAGCTGCAGAAGGAAACGTGTCCAGCCCTTCTGAGCAGCATACAGCATCCTCCGCCTTACCTTTCTGAGCCGCCGACACCAGCGTTTCCTCGTTCAGTGTCCTCTGCACGGACACATCTTTGCTATCACCGCCAGGTTTTGCAGATTTCAGCCCTCCCGCCTGCGTCCCGACGCTCTGACGGGCAGCCCTGAGCAGCAGCGGGGGCTGGTGCCGCCACCTCCGGCAGGAGCAGGAGCAGGAGCCGGAGCCGGAGCCGGAGCCGGAGCCGGTCCCGGTCCCCAGGAGCGCCCACCCGCGAGTGGCGAGCAGCCAGCGGCCCAGGCAGCCCCGCCCGAGGGAGGCGGGCAGTGCCCGGGGCAACATCCCGGCCACGGCTCCCGCCGCCCTCACAGGGGCACGGCCGGGGCAGGCGAGCCGAACGGAGAGTTTGGGCCGCTCGCCACCGCTCTCCCCGGGAACCCTCGGGGAAGTGCCCGGGCAGCGTCCCGCCCCGAGCGGCCGCTGCCTCGGCTCAGGAGCCCACCCGAACCTTTACCGCCGGCCACTGCCGCTTGCGGCTGCCCCGGCGGAAATGTTTGGGACGGAGGAGCAGCGAGCGGTGGCAGCGGGTCCTGGGAGCCGTAGTTTGAGCGGGCTCCCTCTCTCGCCCGCCGCCGGGAGTGGCTCCCAGCGAGGTCACTACAGCGCCCGCCATGCCCAGCGCCGCCAGAGCCACAGCCCGCCCTCCGCGGGCGGGACCTAAGGCTCCTTTCAGGGGGCGAGGAGGGCCGGCTGCTCGCGGCGCCTGCCGTGCTGATCACCCTTTTAAGGCTGTGTTTTCATACCTGTTTTTTCTTGGTCTTGCACACATATATGAGTTAAAGCGATGCAGTTGAAGTTTCCATGGATGGAGACAGCTAGAGGGATCTGGACAGGCTAAATCGATGGGCCGAGATCGAGGGCATGAGGTTCAACAAGGCCAAGTGTCGGGTCCTGCCCACAAGAACCCCAGGCAACGCTGGGGGCGAAGTGGCTGGAAAGCTCTTGCTGGTGGAAAAAGTCCTGATCGACAGCGGCTGAACATGAGCCTGCGTGTGCCCAGGTGGCCCAGGAGGCCAAGGGCATCCTGGCCTGTGTCAAAACCAGCGTTGTGAGCAGGACTAGGGAGGTGATTGTCCTGCTGCACTTGGCACTGTTGAGGCCACACCGTAATACTGTGTTCAGTTTTGATGCCCTCGATTTAAGAAGGACGTTGAGGTGCTGGGGTGTGTCCAGAGAAGGGCAGTGGAGCTGGTGAAGGCACTGGAGCACAGGTGTGATGAGGAGTGGCTGAGGGAGCTGGGGATGTTTTGCTTGGAGAAAAGGAGGCTCAGGGGCCTTTATCACTGTGCAAATGCCTGACAGGAGGCTGTGGCCAGGTGGGAGTCGACCTGTTCTCCAAGAGGAAATCGCCTCAGATTGTACCAGGGGAAGTTTAGGTTGGATATTAGGAAGAATTTCTTCACAGAAGAAGAGATTAGACATTGGAATGGGCTGCTCAGGGAGGTGGTAGAGCCACCGTCTCTGGAGGTGTTTAAGGAAATACTGGAATTTGCACTTAGCGCTGTGGTCTAATTGACACGGTGGTGTTTGGTCATAGGTTGTAAAGTAACCTCGAGGTATTTTCCAGCCTAATTAGTTCTGTCATTCTGAGCCCCGAGCTCACTGTGGGGCAGGGGACCCGCCAGGACGCTCTCAGCAGCATCACCACCGTTCCCGGACACGTTAATTAACGCTTCCCGAGCGCCCCACTCCGGCCTGCTCCAGCCCCGCCTTCCCTAAGCCAACGCTCCCGGGCACCGCCTCCCTCGGCCTGACGCCGTCCCGCCCCGCCCCAGGGCGTAGCACGGGAGGTGGCAGCGCTTGTCCCTCCCCTCCCCGCCGGCGGTGCGGGGCCGCCGCTGTCCCGCGCCGGAGCAGCCATGGCGGCGGGTCGGGGCAGGTAACCGTGGGCGTGCCGAGCGGGACTCTGCCGGCCCGGGGCTGCCTGCTCCACCTTATGCACCTTTTCCGGGGAGGGTGGTTTAGTTGTTTTCCCTCAGCTCCTATTGCTCCTCTGGAAAACTTGTTTCACGTGTTGCACGGCTCTGGTTTCTGGCTCTCGACTCTTCACGGCGAGGGCTGTGATACTCTCCTCTCCCTGCTCTTGGCCCAGTGGACGTTTGCAGTGGGAAAACACTGGTGTTGCCTGGTGCACGGAGACCTGGGGTTAACACTTTTTTTTTGCCTAGAAAGAGGACCTAAACCGGTGTCCTTCAGCTTGGAGGAGGTGCTATAATAAGTATCCACAAAATTAGTTTAATGGCTACTTTATGCGTTCAAGGTGGTTAGGCCTTTGTGATAAATAGGACGGTTTCACTGTGGAAGGTGTGATTAGCTTAGTTCTTACAGTAGAGGCTCGGCTTTCAAAATTTTAAAGCATCAGTCTTAGAGGCAAAGCTGAGAAAGCAGGTTTTTCTGCTAACCCGTTTGTACAACCTTGGGTTTCATGGCAGTTTCATTCCCCCTGCTTTTTTTTTTTTTCTCTCTTTTTTTTTTTTGTAATTTTTATTTTTTTTAAATTATTTTTTTAACCTGCAGATGTACTGGGGTAATACCCACCTTTTAAAAACTAAATTGAAATAGTTAGCTGAGGGAAAAAACGCAACCAACCCATGCCAAAGCCTTATTGTCATTTTTCTTTGTCCCCACGTATGCTTAAGGAGGTGGAGGAGACAGGTTTTTTCACTACTTAAAAATTTGCGTACATTATTTGAAATGTTACTTGAAAGACAATTGTTTGCTGGCCATCAATAAAACCAAGGCACATTTCAAGTATTACAGGGTGTGAAAGTGAAAACACTGGTACAAAATTTAGCCCTACAGGTTGAAAGCTAATCAAAAAGCAATTGAAGTTGTGCCTCTTAAGTAAGATCATCTCAGTTGTTCTAGAAGTCCCTGAAGAGGGGGTGTAACAGCTGTCATTGACTTTCATCTTAGGCTTATCTGCCCAAGCTGTGTCAATGCAGTGTAAAAGCATTTTGTTAATGCTAATTCAAAATCTTAGCACACACAGTACTTGAAAAGTAATTTATGGATTCGGTTTGCTGGTTGTTTCTTCACACCTTGAGAATATTTTTGTTTTGGAAAATACAAAAGTTCAGCAGGGTGGTTTTTTTTTTTTGTTTTTTTTTTTTTTTTTTAATTGAAGCTTACAAAAACAGTAGCTATTACTTTAAAGTTTTCAAGGCACCTGTGGGCAAAATGTTTCTTTCCTCAGACATTTCTCCCTGGGGTGAAGAAGGGGGGTTGGTGGTTAAAAAGAGCAAGAAGGACTGAATACAGGCTATGCAGGTTATGCTTGTCCAAGGTAGTGTGCTTTAAAATCCAGAATCCAGCTTCTTACTTGAGTTATTTCTCTGCCTGGAGTTTGTGAAGTATGCCCAAACTCTGTTTTCAGTGTGGATTCAGGGCAGAGTAGCCTGGGTTGTGCTGTCCTTGAACATACAGAGGTGATAGCTCTGCTGCTGTCAAACACAACCTGTGTCTCTAAATCCGTTTGGCAGCAGCTTGTTAGTGCCTCACCATCTAAATGTTCTTCATAATGATACATGCGTAAAACCCATGTTTGATTTCCAGGTTGTATTTATTATAAGACTACTTTTTTGTACTTAATTTAGTTGGTCTATCAGTGGTTAGCACCCAAGCTGAAATCTGCATGTCTCCTTGTTAAGCTTTTAACAATTCTCAGTAAAATGTCTTGGATTTGTTTTGTTTTACATAGC
The DNA here is from genome assembly GCF_029207755.1 of Chamaea fasciata. Classification (NCBI taxonomy): domain Eukaryota; kingdom Metazoa; phylum Chordata; class Aves; order Passeriformes; family Sylviidae; genus Chamaea; species Chamaea fasciata. Next base: position 58,476,313 of record NW_027094086.1, on the reverse strand, counting down.
ACAGTTGACAATGTATACGAGAGCTGTTAATTTCTTTTGATTTTTTTTCTTTAAGCATAAATCAATCTTAAATCAAGAACTTATTAGTTGTATATGGTACCCATATACTTCAAAATTAGCTATTTTTCCTCCCCCATGTGGATTGGTTGCCTAGAAACCCAGAGCTGGTTTGACCAGGTGTTGGAAATCTGCTGGCAATTTAAAGCATCAATAATGCAGAGAATGGGAGCTCTGCCTGCTGGGTGGCATTAGTGGATATGATGTGTAAGGATTTGGTTTAAGATTGAAACTCTGTCTCCATATTTATTTCTCTGTGGATTAATGATAGGATTTGTTTGGAGTTACAGCTTACAAAGTCCTTTCTATCAGAAAACTTGGAAAAATGTGTGAGCAGTTGGATTGTAAGAATTTGTGTTAGAAATATGCAAAGTTCCTTTCTTTTCTATCCAAATTGTGATGTGGAAATGTTGGTAAATGAGGTTCTTTCACCGTGGTGTGCAAGAGACAAATCCAGGCACAGAGTTGAGGTATTTGACATATTTCCACTTCTGCACAGAAGGGGTTGCTGGGTGGCAGATCCACAAATCCAGCACACCAACTCTCAAAACTTTTTATTATTTTATACATTTTAGCAAAGGAAGGAATTAGTTTTCATTGGCTACAAGTTACATAATTCTCTTATTAATTAATTTTCTATCTTATATTGGTTAATGATTCTCTTGCTTCTCACGCTAATCAATTTGCATGCTCAGTCTTTCTCTTTTTTGAGTCAGTGATGGCAATCTCACATTTCTGGAAGCTGGAGCTGATTTCAGCCCAATTGCTGAGTTGGCTTTAATAGTTTCTTTCTTATCTTGGGAGTTGTTCCAGGTATCCCTCTGGCCTGTAAATTCTGCATTCTTTGTGTCCACTCTCAGTGGCCATCCTTCTTCCCAAGCTTTGTTAACCTCTTCCTAGGTCTGAAATCTTTGAAGCATGTCAAGCCCTAAACCTTAACAAAGCAATTCTCCTAGAAGTAATTTGTCTGTCTAACACCTGCACATCCCTTAGAGCTTGTTAGCTGCTCTCTGTTTCATGGATTAAATCTCCCTTCTTGCTTATGCTTGAAAGGATACAAATTCTTTTTGAACCTCAGCAGTTTCTGAGGAAGTTTCAAGGTATAGTTTTTATCTGGTATCTTTTAATAGCTTAGCAAAGTCGGGTGGCTCAAAAATGTCTCTGGAGTAGTGTTGTGAAACAGAAGAACCAGCAGTGAGTTTGATTTGCTGCAGGGACCTCAGTGGAGCTTGGTTGTAGTGGCCATAGGGGTGCAGCTGTCTAAGGGTATTAAAACTCCACCAGATTCAAACTGATTTGGGGGAGCAACACTATTATTGCCTTTGCCTGCTGTGAGAGATCAGTCACAGGGTTGACAGCTGTCAGTTTAAACCCTGAGTCTTCCTGGTGCCAGGTCTTTTAACTTGGGTGTGATTGTTCAAATCATAATGATTGCCATGTGGTATATTCCCTGCATCCTGCCTTGGTGGAAATGTGTCTAGGTGTGCACAATATGTGTATTTCTTCATTTTGTGAATATGTGGCTCTTAATAGCTTTTCCTTCTTACAAGTAGGTTAAGGACCTTTGCTGCCAGGTCTGGGGAATGTTCTGAAACTGTAAATGCTGGAATTAAAAGTCTGTATTTGACACCTCCCAGAGAACCGAAACGAAATGTGTGCTTTGAGAGGTGAGTATGTCTCTGTTAGGAGTAAGAGTGGAAGTCCCCCTGTAAGCTGTCTTTTGACTGCTTGCAGTAATTATATTCAGATCTTGGAGATTTCTATGTCAAATATTCCGAGTTGAAAAGATTTGCTTTCCTGGCCTACTTTGGGATCCTGTGTTCACCTTCTAATGTTTTCTGGCATGGTTCTCCTTTGTGTTCTTTTCTAAGTTCATAAGGATTATGTAGGTTTTCCAAGCCATGTGAAGCCTTTAGCAGCTCCTTTGGAAGTCATGGGCAGTGTTGTTCCCCGAGAATAAAAATTATTTTATTACTTCAATAAAAGCCAGATTGGAATTCAGCTTCATATGTTTCTCTTGGTTATTGGTTGTCATCAAGTGTATCTTAGTGTCTGGAGAGGCTGAGAATGGTGGATTGGGATAAGGGGGGAGGAATTAGTGGCTGCTGCATATTTACTGCAAGGTAAATGTTTCTTTTCCTCTTTGACACTGAAAGGATACTTTCAATATAATTGTGAGTTGTTTTCCTTTTGAAAAATTAGTTACATTTTTACAAAAAAAAATTCTAAGAATATGTTACCTGAAGAAGTAATTAGTTTTCCTTGTTTTATACATTTGATAGCTTCCTGTGTAGTGATTTCTCTGTTTTTGCATTGGATGGCCGGTTCAGCACCTCTATGCTGTTTGACTGGTGTAAATGGTGAGAGAAAAAAAAAAAAAAAATCAGCATCCTTCAAAGGAGAAAGAATACAGCTGTAAAAACTGCTGTCGAAAATTCTGGATCAAGCATATTATTTTAGCAAATTTGCAGCTTTTTAAGGTATCACTTCTAAATTGTCGCTGGAATGAGTGCATTAACTGCTTTGGACTTACAGTTTATGAGGTATTTCACATAATAACAGTGCAAGTTTTGGCATGTTGCTTCTATGTCAATGCAACTAAGATTCTGAGTTGAATACATTGAGGTGTATTGGCATTATTGTGCTACCCTTTAAAGCTCTCTGCTTCTGAAATGGTGTCATAAATCAACAAGTGTTGCAAATAACCCAGTAGTAAAAGGACGAGAGGCACAGCTGGGGTGTTGACTTTCACAGCACCTTTTATTTTCAGCAGTGATTTTGATGTGACCATGCTCAATGCTCAAGAAAACTAAGAGTATAAAATGCATGTATTTTAAACTCTGCAGCTATGAGCTACTGCTCAAATTGTATAAGGTTCCTGTCTGCTAATGCAAAAATCACTTTGGCTCAGTTCCAGGGTATGTTCTGCTTGTCATGCTTAGACTGGCACCTGCATTTCAGGCAGCCTTCCAGATGCAGAGACATTGGCATTTTCAAGATATCACTTGGCTCTTACTTTGAAGTTCACATCTTTCTGCTGACATAAATGAAAACTGCACAGGACCCCTGAGCACATTCAGTTTGAAGATCATGATGAGGTAGAACATGATCTTGCTGTTAGACTAGGACATTTCTGTCCTGGTGCATTCTGAGACCAGACACCGCAGTCAAAAGGGAGAGTGAATATCTTGAAGTTTTGCAAATGTGCTGGTGATTATGGAATAAATGTTAAAATCATGGTAAGAGCAGTAAGAAACTGAAGCTAAATGAGGTAGTTTCATGTCAAACATAGTTAAAGTTAACAAACTTTATAATAAAAGTGCAAACTCATAACTTTTCATGTAATTGTGCTGTGCCACTTGAATAAGTTGTGATGAATTATTTTAGGCAAATGCCACATACCAGAGAGTGAAATTAGAGCCCAAACTCTGCAGTTTAACTCTTTAGGTGATTTTTTGATTCATCTGTTTACAGCCTGCTGGTTTCTACCTCGTCTGTTTTTGTCTGGTTTGAAATTAAAATTCTCGGCCAATTTAATTTCTGGAATTTGCAGGCAAGTCCAACAGAATTCCTTTCTCTTCTTTTCTAGCATGCCATCAGAAATGCTGCTGAAGATACTTTCCTGTTTGGATGCTGTGTCCCTGTTGTCTCTTGGATGTGTGAATAAGCGCTTCTATGAGCTGGCCAATGACAAGTAAGGAAGAGGGAAGGTCCCAGTTGTGCCACAGTTGTGTTTACCTGAATTATGAGTCTTTCCAATTCAGTTTCTCTGGTGTCAGAGCACTGATGCATGCACCTCTGGGCAGTTACTCTGCTGAAATTGCCCTGCGTAGCCCACAGTACATGTTGCATGGAATTCTATAGCTGTGCAGGGCCTGTTGTTTATTGGGAGTTATGAGGCAAAAACTAAATCCAGTGCTTTGAAATGTTGCTGTTAGCACTTCTTTTGTTCTAAAATTTGCATATATTTGTTTGTATCCACATGGACCTGCAGAAACTTTTCAGTTCAGGTGATCCTTAATGGTGTGTTGCTAGTAGCTTTATGGAATTTAACATCTTTCACAATTTTTAAGTCCTACATACTTGTTTATCTCATCAGATTTTTGCAGAGGGATTGATTCAATCAGATGATCCACTAGTGGTTTTTGTCTGTTGCTCTGTTTGTGAAATTTAGGTGATGTCTAAATGAGAACAAAAGAGACGAAGATAAATACCAATACGTTTTTTAATAAGGATTGCTTATACAGAGTTCATAAATTGCTCCAACTACTATCATGATAATTTTGTGAAAGGGTTAAGAGGAGAGACTCGGGTTGGTATGTGATAACTAGGATCTGGGCATCCTTTTTTTTTGTAGGATTCTGCTGCATTAGTGTTGTTTGAATGAGAAAATGTCTTCCTGTATAGGAAGTTGCTTTACTGGGTATGAATCTATTTCTCCCTTATTTACTAAAACTTGTACAGTGAATTAGTTGGTTTACCTTGGCATTGATAACTTTAGAACTGATGAATTTAAAGGGAAGATCTGCAATCCAGATTTAGGTTTTGAGAGTAGATAAAAATTGTATAGTTGACACAGATTACCAATCTTGGTATGTATTTTTCCACTTTAGAGTGGTAAGGCAGGATAAAATCACTGTGGCTCTCCAGGGGAAGATGATTCATCTGTCACCATCTCGACGATGTCTGTTTCCATTTTCTAATCTCACCAGAGATTAGTGTGTGTGCACAAATGGGACTTGGGAGAGTTGCTTTCCCTTATCTAGGAGCCTGACTGGTTCAGTGGGACCCAGTAATTTCTTCCTTATGGATTTTCATGGACCTTCCCAAGACCCTGAATCTTGCAGTGAATGAACAGAAGTTTTAATTGAAGTCCCTGCATATTTCTGTGACAAATCTGACGTTGGTTTTTAGACTGAGTATCTTTTTTAGGGTATTTCTGCTGTCCTGGATGCAACATCAGTCTTTCATTGAGAAATGTCTGTGCTGCATAATGCAGTGATTTGTCTTTGGGCTGTTCATAGAGTGCGTGCACTTGAACAGTTCTTGGCACTGATGTCTCCAGTATAACTGTTGAGGGCAGGGAAATGTTTGTGACTCCCCCTTTCTGCACCCTCCTTGTCCTAGCATGGGATATTCCAGCCTTTCTACCATGCAGTGTGGGAAGTTCACAGATGTGTTGCCCTGATTTTTCAGCCTTCTGATGTTTACATTCTGTACTGGAGCTTTCTCACACAGTGTAATATAAACAAAGAATGATGTTTTGTAAATTATGCATGCCTTCCGGGGGAGGGACAAATTGATGGACTTCTAGGTTGACCAGTGGGGTCAAAGAGGTGTCAACCTCGTCCTTCAATCGCTGACCAAACTCCAAAGACTATATAAGTCAGAATCCCAAAATAAACCTACTTTGTTTCTGCCCTGATGGGTGACTGAGTGTGTCCTTTTCATGTCCATCTGGCGACATAGATGTGGTCTGCCTGTGAAAATCTGAGGATTCTGATCACCAGCAGAATGTGCTTATGTGAGAGGAAGTGAGAGCACAGGGCAAAGTCTTTGCCACTGTGGCTGAGTGATGACTGAATGATGATGTGTCTTATTCTGGCATCTGAATTAGCAATAAAAGGTTTGTTTGGCTTTTTGTAGTAATGTCCAGTAAGAGACCTTGAGATGAGTATTAACAATTTGCGGCAAGAAGGGCATGTGTGTAATTCTGCTGTGAAAAAAGACAAAGTTGTGCTTCCCTGTTGGATGCTTTTTTGATTTATCTACCCTAAATTCTTCAGAAGTTGAGGATGAAGGGGAAGTGATACCTTCATAAACACTTGTGATTCCAAGTCCTCCTTCATCATCTTTTCTGTCTCCCTGCCCTAGCTGAATTTTATGAGTTTCTTGAACTAATTTCTTTGCTTGCATGACACTGTTTTGGGAAAGGAAGATGCAATATGTTACTGAGAGTGAGGATGAGGATGGTAGGTATTTGTCATTAGTCTATCTTCAGTCAACTAAATTGCCTGAGTCTGCAACTTCAAAATGTAGGAAATGCCTACTACTAAGTCCTGTCTTTTCGGTATCATACAGTAAGATGCAGAGTATCCCTCTCCATCAAAGGATGTCTTTTTGGGAAGGGGTTTCTAGTTAACAGGAGAGTTTTATAGGAGGTTATTTTACTGGACTTTTTAGGCTGATGAAGACCAGTTGGATGATACACAGCTCAAATTCCCTTGGTGATGTTATGTTAAGGACATCTCTCCTTTTTTTCATCACTGGACAATTCTAAACTGCTTTGGAGTTAAAAAAGAATATTCTCCCTCCATCAGAAATGTTTTATACTGTCTGGTAACTTGGCTGCCTTTAATGGTCTTAAAATAGAAGTATCTTAAAACTTTGTTTCAGTTATGGGATTGTTCTTTATGTTACCCTTCCCGCCCTGCTTTTGGTGGAAGGAAGGTTGGAAACTCATGTTGACTGTGAACCCATCTTTACCAGTCACGGTAACTTATTGACTTGTGTGTTTTAGACATTTTTGTCTTAAAAAATGGCTGTAAGAGAATTCTGTATGTATCTACAGAGCAGCAGGCTGGAAGGTTTTTGCAGAATTCCTGGGTGTGCTTGCATCAATAACCAGAGCTTGGCTCTCAGCATGTGGAGACTTATTCTCAGCAGCTAATGAATTGAGAAGGGTTTTGATGGGTAGGAGGCAGTGTGGGATGGATCTAGTCCTTGAATGCCTTAAGGAGAGGGGAAGATGCCATACAATACGTGTTAGTGTAAGTTTGCCTGAGGATAAGTGAGAACTGGTAAAGGTAATTTTGCTGAAAAATGGTAGAAATGTCTCTTAAGGATTTGTTGCCCTTGCTATTCGTTTTCTTTAGTGCAGTTATGTGCGCTGTGTATCTAGCATTTCAAAATTAGAAAACTTACTGGCAACCTGTATTCACAGATGATTGAATTCTTGTAGGTTCCTGTACTCAGTGTTCTGTGAATTGTCCTAGAGACAGTGGGGTGTGGGGGCCTGAAATGCGTCCTCATCATTTTCCTGGCATGAAAGTAACCCGTCATTACAGTTACATGTTTCTTTGACTTCAGAAACTCATATCTTCTCTGGGCTTTTCCAAAGAGAGTGCAGAAGGGATTGAAATTACATTGGTACCACCAAACAAAGGGGATTCTAATTTTTCTCCTCCACCCCACTTTCATCTGGATCTGAGAAACTTGAAGTGTATGGTTGATCTTTGTTGAATAGGAGGTAATAAACCACTTTTTCCACTAGGTGATTTTCTATGAGGAGGATGTATCATTGTTTTGGGGTGGAATTTTCAAAATTTTCTGCTTAACCTTTATCGGTTTTCAGTTACTTTGCTGACTATGACTATGCTGTCACAGAGCTTCATCCTGGATACCATATTTTCAGGAAGACAGACAAGACTGGTTTTTTGCTAACCCTATGCTCAGGGGTAGCTGAGATGTGCATATAAAAATGAAGTGACTATTCTTGAAATTTATTCCTCTTTATTCTGTTTTTATTTTCAGTGGAATTTGGCTGAAACTCTATTCCAGTTCTTTGCACCCAAAGTGGAAAATGAAGTCTAAGCAAACAGAAACTGTTTCTTTGGGCTGTGCTGCTGTACATGACAAAAAGCCTGGGTACTGGAAGAAAGAATACATCTTGAAACAAATGTGTGCCTTCAAAAGTAGAGTAATGCGACTTGTAAAATTTCTAGATCCTTATACAGGTCTTCCATGTAAAAACAAAGAAGCTGTGAAGTAAGCAATGCCCTGTCACAAAGATTTACTTCAGAACAATGTACAAAATATTAGTGGCTTGGGGGAGTATAGAATTAGAGCTGTAAAATGTATACAGTAATGGGATGATACGATGATAATCTATACATGACTGAAAGTGAGGAACGTAAGTAGCAGTTAGTAGAAATTTAAAAACTCTGTTGAAAGCATAGTTTAAGTTTTATCACTTTGGGAATTTGTTTTTAAACACCCCTCTCCCCTCTCAATTCCTAAATTACAGAGTCTCTGGCTTGAGTTGGATAATTGTTCTAAAGGACAAAAATGGAAAAGAACATGTAGTAGAGAAGCCAAAACTATCCTTTAAGGACACATCTGTTACCATACTTTGGTATGGTACAGACTGGCCGTACTTAGATGTCCTGTCAACCCTAAAACTATTTGGTGTTACACCGTTGCTTCCTGACCAAAGCAGACCTCCCAACAAGAATGGGTGAGTTTTAACATAGGATTTTTGAGGATTTTTTGGGTGTAACTGGTTGATAATGTGTCTGTAGGACCTATCTGACATTTGTTTGACTCAATAAATTAACCCTTCATTAGAAAACTTCCCTGCAGTAGTTCTTTCTATGTTCTTCTCTTCTTTGGTAGAGCTTTTTAGGGAAGAAATAGTATAAATAGTATAATCCAGCAAGCTATGACATTAATTCATAGGATAATTGGCATGTGATATGCAGACTGATAGGTCCTGACTTGGAAAGCTGAATCTAAGCCTTAGAGCATGAAAGAAAAATGTAAATCTACAAGAGTTTATTGTGAGAAATTAAGCTTGGAAGAGTTAATCAGTATTTATGTGGCTACAGTCAGGTACTCTACATTGTTAAAATTTATTTTCTCTCTGGTAGGTGTGTATGTGAATTTAAGGAACTTGATGTTTAACTATGTGTGCAGTCTTCACTGCATGCATATGAAGTCACACAGTCCACAGCGTGTCCTTTGTTTTTTAGTTTAAATGTGTACAGTGAGTTTTGTCATTATATTCTAAAAATATATTTAAATGAAAAGTGTCTATCTGGAGTATTTGGTTGCTGTCAAGGAGTTTTGCACACATCTGGGCCTATGTGTATAGTAGGTACAGTGTCAACTACATGCTTCTTACACAAAGCCCCTAGCCATAGAGCTCTGAAAAGAGAGAATTGTTCACCTACACAACCCCTGGTTCTTCAACCAGAAGCAAAGTATTTACTTAAAAAAGAAATAAATCAAGAGAAGCCTTTTGTATAAAGTTAACTGAACAAGTCTTGCTGTCAAATTATGTGGGAAATTTAGTTTTTTTACCAAGATGATGATTGATGTGTAGAAAATAAAAAAAAAGCTTCCAGGCAGTTGATGTATTTATTTCACAGAGTTACAAGCTTTTAGAAATTGTGACTGTAAATGAAGGCAGTGGCTTCACCAATTTCTGTATGTCATTGTTAAGACTATAAGACAGTAGAGCAGGGACAGGCCTGATTGACTTAAAGATGGAAAGGTTTGATGTTGATTAGGAAGAAGTTTTTTTCCTGCGAGTGTGGTGCGACGCTGGAACGGGATGTCCGGGGTGGTTGTGGATGCCCCATCCCAGGTAGTGTGGTTGTAGGTGATACTGCAGTGATACTATGTGGAAATCTAGGAACTGTTTTGAATAGAATAAGAGCCTGAATCTGAAGACGATTTTAGGAAGACTTCTTCATTCTGAATAGGTAATGCAAACTTTACTTTCTGCTCTTTTTTAACGTGTCATTGGTTAATAAATGTACATGAATATATATTCAAGATTGTTTTGGAGCTAAATGGCTTTAATTATAGGTAAAATATAGAAAAAAATTCCAAAAAAGGAAAGCTTCCTGTAATACATACTTTTAATTTATTATATGTACAGTTTGATCCTTTCCTTTGAATTTTGCTTCACAGTGATAAAAGTTAAGTGATTCCATAAAGCAATTCTATATTTTGAAAAATTGGGCAAGCACGTAAGTTCTTTTTTTAACAATGTTGTAGAAGTTCATATAGTGTTTTTTATTTCTCTTCTTGTTAGGGGTTGAGATCCTGCTAGTACACTGTAGTTGTTCAAATGTATAGTTTATGACTCTGCATGGCAAATGCTTTCAAAACCATTTTCATCATGTGCTGCTGGTCAGACTTTAGACTTAAAAATGAAATTAGGCTGAACTTTTATGTGAATAAGGAGACATAGCCTTTTTGCTACATTCTATGTATTCTTTTCAAAGGCCTCGTCGATTTTCCTTGATTGCTGAATACTATCTTGGCAACTTGACTGAAAGTAGTGTAGGAGTTGGTGCTGATGAGCTTGTCCAGCTCTTCAGTCTGTGTCCAGGACTGTTAGTAGGAATTTGGAAGGTAAGATAACATTTTGTTTCTGTATTTTATTATTATTTGAATGAAAAAAATTTTTTTGGCTTGTAATTTGGGTTTGGGGAGGGCCTTTTTTAAAGTCTTCCCTTTTTTTCCCCTTTGGATTTTGAAAGATCTTGTCTAAATTAGTAACCACAAAACACATGTAGGGACAGTAAGTGGAAGATTCATTATATCCTAAAGAGCTGTTGCAGGAGTATATATGCTTTAAAAAAAATCCACTTCTAATTAAAAGTTCAGTTATGTATCATTCCATATTAGATACTGTGTTCAATTTTATTTGTTTTTCAGTCTTCACATGCCCAAATTTGATATTCTAGAGTAATTTTAAATAGAATGGTTAGAGAAGAGCAGTGCTTCTTCCTCTGATTCATGCCATTACCTGTCCACATCACTCAAAGTGATGAGTTCCCACATAGCAACTTAGCTTTAATCTACATCACCAGGTAGCTGTATCCTGCTCCAGTAGTAGAAATGCTGCAAATGGTGCCCTTTTGGGCTAATTAAATTCTTGGTATTAAGAGTCTAAGTTAAGCAGTTAGCCTCTGTAGGGTAGGTGTAGATAGGAATGTCTTTAGAGGGCAATACTGAACATCTGAAGTAGACTCCAGAAGGAATTTGCATTTTTGCATGGAATGCACTGTGACCTCTGTGTGGCATAGCCTGTGGCTGTGTAGGACTGGGTGCTGTGGAAGCCTGTCTCAGGTGTTCTGCTCTTGATCTGAATTGAGAGGTGGTAGCCCTTTTTTCCTCCCCTCAGCCATGCTATTGACATAGACTTGGGTTATTTGGCACTGGCAAGGGACTTTCCTAAGGGAGGCTGTGAGCAGTTCCTCAAAGCTGTGTCTAATTTCCAGCTGCAAACATGCTGCCTCAGATGTACACAATCACCAGAGGCAATGTGTAAAACCCCAGAAGGACTATTGCTTTCACTCTTACTTAAAGGTACGAGTGAAAGTCCATTTCCTAGAAAGTCCATTTCCTAGAAGACTTGAGACTGCCTGATTGGCATAAACTCCTTACAGGTTGTTTCAGTCTGTGAAAAGCTCTGCTAAATGACCAGCCATTTCTCTTGTATCTTCAGAAGTTTTGTAGATGGGTGTCCCATTATTGTTGGCTCTCTGGCCTTGCTTATGCATTGGCCCCATCCACACTTGGAAAGAGAACTCTTTCAGCACCTGGAAATGGTTCAATCATAATAACCAAGTTTCACATTGTTGTTAAAAATTGAGTGCCTCACTCTAGTATATTTTCCCTGCTTTTCTGAGCAGTAGTTCTTATTCTCTGTGTAGGCAGAGTAATATGAGGTAGTTAAGTGTCAGTGGGTGTAATAATTGTAAATGCCACACATCTTGTTTTTTGCACATATCTGCATAACAGAAACCAAGGGCAGATTACGTGGGCCTCCTGGTATTTGGATAGAGAAAGACTGAGACATTATGTGATTGATAGATCTCCCTAGTTAAGTCTTTTATAGCTGTAATTTTGCACTATGAAAATACAGGAGTAGTTAAAAAGCCAAAAGTTTGAACAGAGGATGTCATTTTCTGGTAACCCAGAGAGATGAAAACAGTAGTTGCCCACATTCCAGGAGAGTAATAGACTTCTGGCAGTGAATAATTTTCCAATTGACTTATGTGTTTGTAAATGCAGGATTTAAATATGCATTTAAAGAGAAAAAAGAACCTGATATCCTAGCATTCTGTGCTCTTGAAGTAAATTCATACCTCTGTCTCTAGTTTTCACATTGATGTTTTCTTTGACTGTATAAACATCTACAGAAGGTTATGTTTTTAATGTTTTCCTAGGACTAAATAATCTGGTGAAGACATGATTTTTACTTTGAAATTCAGAATTTCTATTGAATAATTCCCTATTCCTCACTGATGTTAGCCCTCTTTGGACACAGTTCCTTACATATGAAAATAAACTTGATGCTTCAGTAGTTAGGAGTAAGTGTTGTTTGATTCTGTTAGGTATCTTTTTAAAAGTGATGAGTAGAAGCTAGGGACAATTCTTGGATTGCTCTCCTAAATTTTGCCTAGGCATAGGTAGTTTCCCTCTCTTTTCCCATAATACAGAAATGCTGTAATCTTTTATATATATTCTGTACTCTTGTGAAAAGATAGTAAAGGTTTTAGGAGTCCAAGTGTTAAAGCAAGCTATTACTAACATTATTACAGTAATTGCCAGAGTAATAAGCAGCAGCATTTATCTATGAATTTTAATGCTCAGAAAGACCTTGTGACAAAAAGGATTTCCAGATGAAAATACATGTACTTTAATTAACTTTTCAGGAGAAAAATGAAATTGCTTTTGTTATGGCGAATCTTCATTATAATCAACTTCTTGAGAGAAGCATTTTGGGTTCTGCTACTGTGTAAGTTTGGTTTTCCTTTGTGGGTAGTAAAGATAACCTTTTGAATAAAGCTTTGAATTTTACAATTAAAATTGCCTGCTGGTAAGAGGTTTATATTTAGGCAGTAATTAACTACTCCTGTTGAATATAAACAACAGTTACAGTTACTAAATACAAAAATGTAGAAGCATTTTCTTACTAAAATATCGCCATTGTTGTACTATTGACAAGATAATTTAGTTAAAAAAGTGTACTAGTACTGGCTGTATTGAGAAAGTTAGAAATACACTGCCCATACTTTCTCCCTTTTTACAAGCAGTCTTTCTATTTCCTCTTCCTATCTGACACAGAGATGGAAAAGAGAGAGACATTTCAGGAAGTAGAGAAGTAATCTTTGGCTGTGTAAGAGGGGAGAAAAATTCTGGTAAACTGGTGACGTGCCTGCATTTATCTTTTAGTCCTATTGAGAAAGTAGCTGGGTTTCCTATGAAGTGTTTGTGTATGTGTACATTGCAGTGTATAATGTAATACCTGTTTATACGTTGTAAACTGTTTAAAAATACAATTTTTTTTTAGCTTTAGAACAGTATTTGGGGAATTTTTTTGCCACTCAGCTTTCTGGTCAGATACTGTTGTATCTACCAACAGCCTGAAATGCCCACTATAACTTAGTGTGGCTCTTCTGACACAGAACATAAGATTTAACACCATCACCCTTAGTACCAAATTGGATCCTGTGTAGAAGTTGCTCAGTTGCCTCTGGCCCGTGGTCTCTTCAGGTCATTTGTGTGCAGTAGTTATTTAGTTAGGCACAGACAAAATAATTTCAATATTTGCTATTTCAGAGAAGTTTCTAGAGCTAGTGGGCTTTTAGATTTGTAGTTAAGCTGATGCTTTTTTCTTTGTTGAAGAAAGTCCATGTTTTGAAGTTTAACAGAGGTACCTTTTAAAGTTGACTGCCATATTTTCTGCCTTTGTCTAGGCTGAACAGCTCATCAGCAGTATGAGACAATGTATTAGCTTAAAAGAAGCATGATGAACTAGAGATGTTTGATTTCAAAACTGTCTTAAGACGACAGTCTCGGTGTAGGGCTATGTGTTACATCTCAGTTAAGTCATCTCCCCCCTTCCCCTTGCTAAATTCTATTATTTTTTTCGTTTTTTCAAGTCAATATACTCCTCCACCTAATAAACCTTTACTGGATGATATTGACTCAGAATACAGACTGCATGACTACAGCCTGCATCTTGACCTTCATGGCAGGAGCTGCATGTACCTGTGTGGATCATTCAAGTGCCTCTTCTGCAGAAAACGTAAGTTGAAAGAACAATAATGTTTGTTTTAGAAATGATCCCTGTCTTTCCTTCTTGTATCCAGTTTCTCTGTTTTAAGGGGTGAAACTGAAATGGGATTTTAAGAGTAAGCTGTCTGTTAGTTGCGTGGTTTCTTTATATCTGCATGGTGCTTTGTGTGGCATCCTAAGGCTGCTCTGTAAGAAGTCTGCCTGTTGTTACATTGTTAGTGTCAGGCCTGGGACTGAATTCTTCAGATTGTCAGGGTCTTTTCTTTTAGTTCTGTGCTGCATTAATAATGCAGTGGCATAGCTCTTGGAGCAGGTTGATGTTTCTTTCACTTGTATCTTATAAAGGAGAGACAGTTTGTTCTCATACATTTTGGAAGCTTATTTCTGCAGAATTCTCCTGAAGTATACTTTGGGTGCACAGACAGATTGAAAATGTAGATAAATTTGTAGAAGTTACTGTGAACTTCAAGATTTATAGTTTTTATTTTAGTGAGCTTAAGGTTGTCTGTTTTGGCATCTGTTCATTGTGTGGTAAACAATTTCAGTCATTGTTTTTAACTGCTGCATCATTCTGTTTTCAGCACTTCTTTCCATGAGGCGTGATTGACCATCCCTGTTGTTCTCATACAGCCCAAATTCATAATTGTACTGGGTTTTTGAAAAATACATGGGTGATCTCTCTTACAACACAACTTCAGCATTACTTCCTACAGCTACATAGCTGTCTTTCTGTAAGCAGAGACAGATTAAAATATTAAAATTAAACACTTTCATTAATTTAATTTAGAATTAAGTACTGTAAATTAATTATTGCTCCCCGGTAATTTTTTTTAATACTGGCACCTCCTGAGCAGTGTGGATTTCAGAACATATTGTTTTTCGGTCAGTAGAGGGCACTGTTGTCAGACGTGAGCGCTTTCACAGGGCCACATAACTTCCCTGGGGTTTGGTTTGGTTTTTCTTATCTGTATTTGGTGATTCCAGGAACTGTAATTTAGACTGACTGCAGCCTTGTGCAGTGTGGAGTGTTGTAGTCCTTGAACCTGAAATATACATATTTTCAGATTCCAGAAAAGCTCCAAGCTTGAATTAAAGGAATAATTCTAAGGCTAAAACATCAGTGAAAGTCTATGCATATAGCAAGAAATCTTACCTGAAGTGTTGAGTAGTACAAGACTCCTCTTTATATCCTCAAAAAAACCCCTTCTCTTTAATTGGCAAGAGGGTTGGGTTTTTGGGATTGTGTTGTTTTTTCTGGTTTAGCTGAAAAACATTTATAACATTTATAATATTTTGTTTTCTGAAATGAAAATGTTATGTTCCTAGCAATAGAGTTGCACAAGAAAAAGTGTTATGTGGCACACTTCCTTTCTTGATATCTCTTTCTTGCTGCTTAGAAGCTACTTCCACAAAAGATTAATAAGCTGGTAGTTGACCTTTATGCAAATTTTAGCAAATGTCCATGAGCTGCAGTTGTGATGCCATCTCACTTTGCGAGTTACAGAATCTGTTTAATGCTCACGAGTGTTTTCTGAATTTCTTTGGTTTTGAGACCTTCGGCAGTGTGACAGCCACCAGATTCTGGTCTCGCAGGATATCAGACAGCTGAAGCCATGGTTCTGCAGACAATAAGCTCATTTGTCAACTAGTCCCTTCCATGTGCTTGCACAATAATTCCTTCTGGAAAGTGCTTGACTTCCTCCCAAAATGGTGTAGTGAGGCAGCATATGACTGTCTGCTGTCACATTTTGCATTGTAATTTGTTGTTCATTTTTCTCATTCTGGTGAATATGGTGTTGCTGAATGTGGTGGCTAGGTTTGTCCAAACTGGTTGTTTGACGGTTTGTGTTTTGTTTTTAGGCTCCATTCTAATAATACTCTTTGTCCCATCCTCTGGGAGGACTCTGAAGCATGGGAGTCTGCAACATTGGAAGTCTTGCTATTTTTGAAAATTCTCTACCCAGTCCAGTTTTATTTTAAATTATAGATGTGACATGCCCATGGCAGTTTCTACAACTTGAGGCACAGATCAGTTCTCAGCTATTATACTGTTCTTTTACTTATTTATTGGTTTTCATCAGGAAACTCTAGGCATTCCTAGGTTACCAGAGAATGCCCATTTGTATTTTGCAGAATAACTGATCTATTTGTTCAATATTAATTTTTGTCTGCTTTTTGTTAGTGTTTATTAATATTTGGCTTCATTTTGCTACTCTGTTTTCAGTTCTTTTTGCAGAATTCTTAATATTAAATCAAAAAAGTTGGGTCACACTTCATTGAACCAAGCAGATGGACTGTATGTGGCTTCAGATTTTTTTTGCTGTTACTAATACTTAAATTACAGTAACTAGCTGTTTTGCCACTGTTTTGGTTGGGGTTTAGCATTTTGTTTTATTCTCCCTTTCGTGTAAACAGAATTGATAATATGGTCTCATTGACAGATCGTGTAGGTGAATATGCTAAATACTTTGTAACTGAATTGAAAATATTTAGAAAACTATCCTTGTTTTCAGGAAGGTATGACAGGCTTTTCTCCCAGAAGACTCCCAGAAGCTATGAATCCAGCTTCTTAATAAATATTTTTGAAGTGTATTTACCTAGGTTTTCAACTTTTTAACCACAGCTTTGGTAGCCACATGGTAGTTTAAGCTTTGGCTTTTCAATGTCATTTCTTGTTGATGTAAACTGATGTGTCGTCCTTGCAAAATGTATGAGTTGATTTTTGTGTCTTTAGAGAGCTTTTAAGATTTGTTTGTAAAATCTCATATCAGGCATTTGAAATGTTTTGCTTGACCTTGAAGATTGATTTGCAAGTTTAAATAACCATTTCAGTGTGTTAAGGCTGGTTGTTGGCACCAGAAGTAGTGTTAAGCACAGCTTTTCCTCTGAAAATACCAATCAAATGACAGCTTGCAACAAAGGCGTGGTTAGCAAAACAAACTTCTTGGCTTTTAGCTAAAATAAGTTCTCTGGAACTATTGGCCTATTTGTTTCTTTCCTCTGAAGTTTTTCTACATGATATATGTTCTTTATTACCTTTATTTGGAAATATTTGTTCCCTATAACTTACTCTGCTGCTTTGCTGCTATGTGTGTCTTGCATAAACCAAAGACTAGAAATATTATAAGGGGACAATGAAACAAAGTCTGGATCAGGCTGAAGAAAGCCCTGTCCAATTTGCTTCCTCTGTGTTTCTCTTCATATGTTTAACATGGCTTGTTCTGCCCTTTAATTTCATTTTCTCATCTGACTGGGGTGAGGAAGGGAAGATTTCAGTACTTAGCCTTCAGTTTCTTGCTTGTTTCAAGGCAGACTTTTCCTTCCTCCTGAATATGAGGACTGCAATGGAGATTTTATATTAAAAAAAACCCCATATATAAAGACTGGATTAACCAGCCCATGAATAATTAGCCTTCAGATTACTGATCTGTTTCCTATTGCCATTCTGGCTAAAGTTAAGAAGTAACTGCAACACACCTTACCCAGCTGATCTATCTAGCAGTGGTGTATTAATGCCATGCAATAGCAGTGATGTCCTGGGCTTCATTAGTTTATTAGCAGAATGCTTTTTTGAATCCATTTTTAGTCCATTCAAACTTCATTTGATTTGAATGAGTAAGAGAAATAGCCACTTCCATTCAGATTGGAATTGTGGGTAACCAAATAGTCCTTTTAGAAAAAAAAAAATGCACATTGACTGATGTTTTCAAGTCTCTTGTTCAAAAGCTCAGCTTTAAATTGGACTTTCAATGATTAGTCAGTAAACTATTTAAGTAAGATATTTTTGCCTTGTATGAAATTTTGTCATTGAATTTGATTTACTGAGGTTTTGGAACTGAACCGTTTGGAGACTTAATGGCCTTTTTCTACTTTTAGCTAGGTCCTGGAAATGAATTCTGCTTACATTTTCCTCACTGATTTCTCTTGTACTTCACTGCAAGGACAGTGGGTATCACGGTCTGGATGATTGCATTTTCCTTCAACCATACAAAGTATTTCTTGCAAAATATTTCCTGGGCATGGTCATGTTGGTTTCACTGTATTCACACTCCTATTCCACAGTGTCTGTATTGAAAAACCTGCAGCTGCTGTTCTCTCATGTGTTGGGCTGCTTCCTCCCCAGAGTAAGTACTCTCTGGACTCCCCACTGGTGAGTGTTGCCTTTCCAGCATTGGTTTGTGGCTTGGCTCTGCAGTAACAATTCAGAGAAGTTTTTGGCCTCTGTGTTAAAGTGTGGGCTTTCTTTCTCCATCACTGCCTCTAACGATCTGCTTCAAGCAGCCACCAAGCAGAGGTTTGCTGCCACTGCGTGCTGGATGCAACCTTTTAACTCACAGCCAGCCTTTCTGATGTGGCTTCTTCTGTCTGTAGCCTCATGCTGCTACTTGGGCTTGATTGAAGGAGAATCACAGGCAAAACACTTCTTTTTTCACTCTGACACTTCCATCTTAAACCTCTGCAAGCCCCTTCACTTGTTCCCTTACCATCCAGGACCTGCTACTGGGTCCTCACAAGCATTATGTTCCTGGGAATTCTTCTCTCCCTTCCCATTTGTCTCCTGCAAGTGCTAGATACTTTCTTTTTTTGCACTGAGGTCTCTAGTGCTTTTGTTTTGCTCTTTTGAGAGAGTATCTCTTGTTCAAGGAAACTTGTCTAAGGGATGTCCTACCAAGAAATCTGCTTGTGTCATGTGATGCTTTTATTTTCACTTTTCTTTGTAGTCAGATTGTGTTCACTATAATGTTCCCAAACTTATGATTAGACTGTTGGAATCCCTGGTTAACTTTCCTTCTCTGATAGCAAAGGAAAAAATAAATTTTAAAAAAGATCAGTCTCTTCTGAGAGGAGAGGAAGAGATACCAAAGAAATATGGTTATATGTAAAAATCACAAATCATAGTAATTCTGCAGAAAAAAAACCAAACCAAACCAAAAACCCCCAAAAAACCAACCTCAGGGGCTTTGGAAAGCCATTTAAAAATTTTTAAAATCCATAATTTAAAAACTTGATTGAAATCATACTGCATGTCAATTTAAATGATGCAATATCCTTTCTAAGGAGGAATTGTTATCTGTATACCGTCTGTATTGGGTTGAGTTTCCATTTAGAGCTGAGAGATTTAAATCACTTGGGAAAAAAAAAGGTTGGGAGAAGTATCTCATAATTTTATTTTGAGTGTTAGTGTTGAGCTTGACTTGTGGGAAATGGGCAGTGATGGAGGCATGAAATTGAAATGTTGAATGTGAAATTTACTCCTTGTATCCTTGTGTAAGTTCTTTAGGTGGCATTCCTATTTTTATACTAAAAAATACAGAAGAATTTTTAGCTGCTATTTCTGCTGTGGATCGCAGAATCAAACTCCGAACTGCAACTTAATTCCTCTATAATGTGCTTGATCTTTAGCTGTTGGTGTATGGCATGGTTTCTTACTGGTGAGTGGGAAGAAAAAAAGACATGAAAAGTAGATCAGAGAACATTTACAGTGTACTTGGGCTGAATATGATTTATACTACTATAATGTTGTGTATTGTTTATATTTTCAGGTGACATTGAAAATGGATACCTGAGGCTCAGAGTAGTAAACTTGAAGGATAATAGGAAGCACTTTCCTATTACTGGGACACTTGGCATATGCTGGGAAACAGATGTGTTCAAAGGCAAAGTAAAGGTCAGAAATAGTTTTTGTTTCTGGAAATACTTACCTCAAAACAGAATTATGTTAGTGCATCTTAAATATGTTAATTTTAAAACAATTTTTTTAATTTGTAGAAGGTGTTTGTTACTAGACAAAGACCTGTGTTCCAACATTCCAAAAAATAAGTGAATTTTGAGGAAAAATGTTTTCTGCTTTCAGTCATAGTGTCTGGATTGCATGATAGACTCATTATGTGTGTATCACTCCAGTGCTTTCCACTCAGCAAAGATGTTTTGGCTGACCAGCCCTGCTTGGAAATGCTGGACAAAAAACAAATACCCTTGCAGATGTACTTTTTGTGAGGGCTTTTTTTTGTTTAGTGTGAGGGTTTTGTTTTTTTTTTTTTTTCTGTGTTTTGTTGTTTGGTTTGGGTTGGTTGGTTGGTTGGGGTTTTTTTGCGAGCAATAAGCCTTGAACCTCTGGGGAAATACTCTGCAGTTCTGTGCTGTGTATGCACAGAAAGTTAGGAACTGCTGGGGAATGTTAAAGTGCCAGTGGACACAGGCAGAAACTACAGACCACATCCACACAGTCAGCACCTGGCTCCAGTCAGGTACATCACTCAGCTGGATTAACTCTTTATATTTTAGAGGAATGCTCACATGTTCTATTGGATAAAATTCCTAAAAGAGTTACTTCAAACAAAGCTTCAGTGTATTTCTATACCTTTTGCTATAGTGGTGAAGGCACATATTTTGAAATGTACTTTGTCAGTATGAATGTTTCAGAAGTTGTGAAAATTCTGATGAACGTAATTTAAGCACTACTGAAAAATCATCTAGTTCAATGCTTGATTTCAATTTTGGCACTTCTTTTGAAAAAACCCTCAAAGTTAATAAAACTGTTGTTTCTGCCAATCCCGTATAAACGTGGAACGAAATATTTCTGTTTGATAAGAGGAGACTTTTTTACCGAGGCATATAGTGACAAAACAAGGGACAATCTTTTTAAACTGAAAGAGGGTGGTTTGAAATTGGACATTGAGAGAAAAAACAAAAAAATTCTTTCTCCCATGATGAGCATGGTGAGGCAGGGGAGTTGGAATTAGATGACTTATAAAAGTCCCTTCTAACCCAAATCATTCTATGATTCTAAAACCAGCTGCTTGGCAGGATTTTTTTTTTCCATGAAAATAGTCCTGAGTAGTATATAAGAATTCAGGAAGTTATCTGTCAGAGGAAACAGAGAGCTACGGCTGTAGTCTTTAGTTTTTGAGTTTTAGTCTCCCTCCTATGTGCTTACAGCATAAATTCTATTGAGTATTTTTTTATAGGACAAAATAAAGAATACACTTTGTTTTTAAACACCTCATATTGGGATGACAGATGGAACTTGTCAGCATATAGTTGTGGGTTGAATTCAGTGTGGTCTTTACCATAACTTTCTAAAATTCTTAAAATGTGTCAAGGCCAAATAACATCAGCCACAGAAGTAGGACATTCTGCTACTTTGAATTTATTTGAACTTTATTTAATACTCTTAAAGAAAGCCAAAAAACCCAAAAACTTTCTTGGCAATTCTGGGTTTTTTATTAAAAAAATTAATTGCTGAAGTACAGATAGTTGGAAATTGTCATGGCTTAGGAATGGTATTCTCCAATTTAATGTTCTCACATTATTGGCTTTCTTTCCCCTTCCTCTCCCCTGCGCTGGGCTGGAGAGGAGAACTGGAGGCACAGAAGGTAAAGATCAAGGTTGAGATAAGAGCAGTTTACTGGAAACAGCAATGAGGTAATGAGATAAGAAAATGGAGAGTAGCAGCAACAAAATTAATAACAAGAACGTACAAGAGAGGCGAGTGATTCACATGCAAATGCATGTGAAGGGAGGACACAACCTGACCATGCCACAATAGCCTGACCAAGAAGAAAACGTTTTCCTTGCTTCTGGAAGTGCGGTGAGATGGTATAGAACAACGTGCCTGTGTTAGCCGTGCTCCCTCCTGGTTACTGCAAAAATTAACCTGATCCTGACCAGAACCAGGAAAGAAATGCATGGAAACCCCACCATCCCACCCCCCAACACCATCCCACTTTACTTTTCATGACTGGCCTTGTATATGCAAATTGTCAGACCAGAAAATTTTAATTCTTTCTTGTTTCCAGTGATTTTGTAGCTCATATAAGTTTATGACACCATCATTAGGTTTGGTTTGAATTTTGTATTTTCAGCATAGTCTACAGTAAAAGGCTTAGGGAAACTGTGTATCACATTGCCTCATATTTGTGCCATCTGTCCTTGTGTTGTTTGATTGAAGTAAAGTAATAGTGGAAGCAATGGTAGAGCAACAGAAGCACAACTATGTGGTACAGAGAAATAAAGCATTCCAAATGAATTTTTTTGGCATGGAAGATGGTGTTGATTTGTTTATGCTTTTGGACTGCAGATACAACATAATTAAGATAATTTGATTCATTTAGTGATTCAGAACTCAAGAGAATAAGGAACAGCTGATACTAACGATGATACACAACTCCTATGCTTCTAAGGGATATGCAAAGCTATCAGTTTGCAAAGACCAAAGAATTGGTATTAACGTTTTAAAATTATCTAGTTGTGTAATCTTGTAAAAAAATATTTTCAAGAATTTGTAAGAGGAGGAATTACATCAGGATTATTGCTATTACCTTTTTGGGAACTGAAGCTGTGAGCCCTTCAAAAAGTACTGTGTACAGCTGTCTTGGAAGGGTAATTTTGTGTGCTCTGCCTTGAGTGGTCCCTGAGTATCTTTGCAAACATTGCCACGTTTGCACAAGTTTAGCAGCCGACATTAAACTTAGGTTGCTTTCTCATATTGAAGGGACTATCATTATTTGAATGGTAAAGTAACTAATAATTGAGAAAAACAAATGTTAAGGGCTTAAAAATGTTCAAGAAATAATACCTGATTTGGTTTGGGAGTGGTACCTTCTGTTCTGCAGCATTTGATGTCTGTAGGTTGCAATTTTGATTTCTGTAGGAAACCTCTAAGTAAGTATTTGTTGCAGTAGGTCAGTGAACCATTATCAATT
This sequence comes from Chamaea fasciata, assembly GCF_029207755.1. NCBI lineage: Eukaryota > Metazoa > Chordata > Aves > Passeriformes > Sylviidae > Chamaea > Chamaea fasciata. Next base: position 58,453,730 of record NW_027094086.1, on the reverse strand, counting down.
TTATTTTGAGGTTTTAGCCTTCGTACAAAACTCTCTGAACCCTTTATGTTTCTTCTAACATCGGGGACAGATCTACTTACCGGGTCATGGGGAAATAATCTCTTCTGCTTGTGTTTGTAGGACTGCTTTGTGATGGATCTGACTCTCTTGGATGAAACTGGAAAGCCCTTCTGGTGTTTTAGTGCTCCAGTCCACATGGAATTGTCTACCAGGTTATCCGGCCTTTATGACTACATGGGTCATATTTACACCGCAGACTATGCAGATTCAGAGGGTAAAGTCTGTGTTGAGTTTGTATGGTTGGAAGAAACCAAGGAATATATTATAGTCAGTTTGGTGCTTTATGTAAGCACCAAAAAGGTAAATAGCTGGTATGGAACAAACTACTGACTTAATTAGGTCACTAATTTCCTTGCTTTAAAAACCAAACCAAACAAACAGCCCTCCCACAACAAAAAAACACAAACTGTTGATGTTTAAGATTGACACCAACAAGCAAGACTGTTCCTGCAAGTTTTCCAGTAAAAAGTGCAATTGCCTATTTTTTTTAATAGGCAATTGAGGGATCAAAGAGGCATATTGGTTTAAGTGAGAGGCTTTCTGCTCTGTTGAGCATTAGTCTGTTTCTCACTGGCTATACTGAAATTACTTTTAGGAAGATTTTTCTTTATAGACACTTGTTACTATGGCTAAGGAATTGCTGCTTTTGAGAGCCATACTGTGAAGATGCCTTTGTTTTAGCACTGGTTTTGAGAACGTTGACTTTTATGCTTAGTAATAAAACAGCATGTGTGCTGTTTGCTCCAGGTTTGTTGGAGTGTTATTGGTAAATGACAGGTTTTGTTAAATGCTTTTTCCAGAAAAACTAAACTTAAATGTATTTTAGTAAAAGATTGGAAGGGTAGATGACAAGTCAGATTTGAAAAATATGTCAGTCAAGGCATTTGTTAAGAAAGTCATATGTAAAACCCATTTATGACATTTCTTTAAATTCCTGTTTGTTCTGTTTTCCCATGCTCTAACCTTGTCTGATTTGAGCCTAGATATTTGCCTCACATATTGGCCTATGAGTAAGTGTCCAATTATCAGCCAACCTGAGCTGATGTCTGTTCTTACTGAATGTATGTAACATCCAGTTGTTTTGGAAACAATGTATATCTGATACTGTTTATCTAACAATATGAATACAATTAAAAATTGAATATATGTGCCTGGTCTTTCTTGTTCCTTGGGGTAACTTAGGATCAAATTTTCTACTTCCTATATTTAAAAAATTAAAGAATTACATGAAATTGAGAGTCCAGTGTCCTTACCTATCAAGGACAATTCTATTGTTGACTGCTCTGACTTTATTATGGTAGTGATTTCCTTAAAAATAAATTCTCTCTTTATTTGTTTACATACATTTATTGGTTTGTGCAAACAATGTTCATATGTAAGCACTTGTTTTCCATGCTACAGAGGTAGATATTACAGCCAGAGAGTTGTTTCTTAATTTAACTTTCAAAGACAATAAGCTGAGGCTGATTCAGTTCTAGTTCACCTTGTTAACCTTAGCCAAGAAGCAGCGGAAATGTTTCTGCCTTTGGTTGTTAGCCAGAATAGCAAGAATGATCAGCTGTATTTTGTCTTCTTTCTTACTGACTGCTAATGGGAACAGGGATCCCTTGAAGTGATACAAAGGTTTTAACATGCGGGCTGGGTGTGATGAATGCCAGAACGACAGACACTGAAAGTGATCTGCACAGACAAGTGGCCTGTCTAGATTTTTGGTTTTGATTTAGTCTTTGAGATACCAGCTTTAGCAAGGAAATGGTAGCTCAGTCCTGAAGTTGTCTTAGTCATTTGCCTTACTGCTAAGCTTGTAAACAAAAATGTAGAATTATTCTGGCTACATTGTTCCTTTGAAATGTGCAAGTATGTTCTGTTCACTGCTGTGAAGCTATCAAAGTCAATGGGCACCCAGCAGCCATCAAATGGTGAAAGGTCTGTCGCTGTTCATTCTAGCTGAATTTTTGTTGTATTTCCAATGTTTCTGGGTGTAGGGTTTTTTAAAATAAAAGTAAAGTACTTCCTTTAAGAAGCAATTTCAATTTCTAAAGTATTTGATTATTGTATACAACTGAATGTTCTATAGAAAATTCTGGCATCACTGTTGGAAGTGTAACAAGAATATGCTGTCCCTGCCCCTGACAGGCTAATCTAGTAGCTTAGAAGTTTACTAGCTGAATTGATTAGGATGAGACTAAGTTTTTGACAGCTCTGTCAACCTAAAAGGTGATACAAGGCAGAGCAATTTCCTCAGGTTATTGCTGGCTTACTTCTGCTCTTCATAAACGACATGTGTATTCAGCAAACCCAAGCAAACTGTTCCAAGATCTTAAAAAATGGACCCAACTGTTGCAGAGCTGTTCTCCTGTATCTTCACTGGCTATAATTGTGTCCTTTCTGAAGATATGAAGGATGTGTCCTGAAACAGGCCTCAGATGGACCTAAACTTGATTTCATATTTATGCCACTCCTTTGATTTCAGTTGCTTTTAACTTGTGCAAATTCAGTAGGTACCACCTGTAGGATCAAACCTGGTAAGTTACATATGCCTTAACTCAGGCTTTCATTTCTTCAACTCACATCTTCCTTTTGTTATATAAGTAAGGATATACACTCTACAACCTCCAGAAATGATAAGAACTTCCACAGAGGAAAGGGTTTACATTAGGTAAACTGCAGTGGCCCATTTCATGAAAGAGGGAAGGGTTTACATTAGGTAAATTGCAGTGGCCCATTTCATGAAAGAAAGCATCTCTTCCAAAAACTGATGCTTTGATAAAATTATCATCTAGTCTTCTAAGTCCCCTTTTATATACCTGGTGTAAAATATGGTAGAGTGAGTTGCATGTCCCAATCTACAGTAAAAGACAATTATTAGAACAAACAGGAAAGATGGAAGCACCAGTTGAAATCTGGTCATGTCACAATTGGTCGTGACAAAAAGCCTTGTAGCACATTTTTCCTTTAATGCCTCAGGATTTCTTGCAGCTGCTTTTAATAATTTTGTGTTACGTACTGAAGACAGAACAGTGTATTTGTTGTAATTTTATCCTTTATACAACTAGTAAAACAATTTCTGTGAGAAGAAGTATAAACACTTGTAGTTAAAGATTTTACTTGTATTTGTACACTTCAGGTACCAGCTCATCCAATTAAAAATAGAACAACCCCTACCAGCTTCTAAATGTGTATGTTTAAGTACTCTGCAACAGACAGAACTGTGATATTTTTAGAGGGTGATTTACACAGTAGGCAAGCATAAAAACAGTACTTACTTATGTTTATTTTAGTGCAAATATAATAGTGCTCATTTAACACAAGGAGTTTAAATTGCATTGAAAAGGAATCAGTGTGAAAGTGATTTAGTGAAAGGGCTTTCTTGAGATGATTGTAACAGTAGAGGAGTTGTCATTTAATAGACCTACATCTAAATGGTAATTGTGCCATTTATGCTTGTTTTGCCAGATGTCTGCTGTGTGCCTTCTTTATTTTTTAAAAATATTTTAGGAGGTATTTCTAAAGGGAAAATGTCTTCAATAAGCAGTTCATTAATATTTTTGGGCATTTAATGTGATATTCCATTGATACGAGCTGGAACTGTTGGTTTATATAATCTGAACAATTGTCTTTAATTTTAACAGTGCCACTCTGGAATCAGAGTGCTCTTTACTGTGGTTGGCTTACTATAGTGGGAAGCTAATAGCAGCCATATATTCTGAAGACTTTGTAGCACAGGCAAGTAATCACAGTATTTTTCTTCCAACTGGCCTTTCAGTTGCTTTGTTTTTTCTTCCCTTCTTTTTGCAATTGTGTTTATAATACATTTCACTTCCAAAGTGCATTTTGGTACCTGTGATTTAATATGGAAAGCAGTTCTATGGTGGATAGTCTCACTGGCTTTGCTTTTCCCTGCCTGGCCTCTCTCCCTGATTAGCAAGTGTGTTTTGATTTGCAATCATCCAGTACGTGTTTAGGAATGGTCTTGATTTTGTTCAAACTGTTCTCATTGTCATCTACTTGCTTTTTGAGACAAGGACTATCATCCTCTTTTTTTTTTTTTTCTTCCCTCCCCTGGTACATGGGCACCTGATACTAGGGATTGAGTGTTTAACAGAAATATAGAAACAGGATATTGTCAGCTGAAATGGTTTAATTCTGTTTCACATAAAGAATCTAGGCAAGCGATCAAGTTTTATATGTTAGGCATATCTGAATGATTTACTGCCTGGCAACAGTTATGTAGGAGCCTACCTTGTATTTACCAGACTGTTCAATGTATTCAAGCAATTAGAAGGAGATCTAGGTAAAAGTATTTGCTCTTCTGCCTTTGTTGCGTATTACTATGGCTAGCTGATCTGCTGTGTCTAAGTAAGCTGTGATAACTGAATCTGAGCTCAAACATAATTGTATTAGAAACTGTACAGAAAAAAAGTGTTTCAAGAAGTTAAAATGAGAACAAGTGATAGGTTTTAATCTCTGGTTGCGTGTAGTGTGTTGGAAGGACATTGGTATGAAAAGTTAAATCCTGTCTCTTGCATCTGTCATAAGTCAGAGGGGGAAATGGTGGTAACACAGATAACTAGGGAGTTGAGTGTAGTGAGTAATATATCACTCTGAACGTCAAAGCACTGCTTATTCTATTCTTTCTCAGACTCTAAAATGGCTTAAATTTTTTTTTCAGGCTGTGCCTCTAAAAACGTTAGTGAAAAAGGAGTAACGATACTTTGTGTTAATGCCGCTTCAGTTGTAGAGGGCTTATAATGAAGTTTAAAACTGTAAGTCTTTAAAATGTATTGAAGAAAACTAAAATGGGAGTTGTTCTTTCTGGGTTTAAGTTGAAGAGAGATGAACCTATTGAAGGGAAATGTGCTTCTGAGTCAGACACTGATCATCTGTTGATAGGTAGAGTTACTTTTGTTCTGCATATAAGCCACTTAGAATATGTGTTTACAATTATTTCTGTCCTGAATCAGTCATAAAGTTAAATTCAGCTGTCCTGATGAAATGTTACCCAAAAAATTCAAGGTAGAGAAAAATGTGTAATAGCCCTGTTATGCCCTGTTTATTCATTGAAATACATTAAAGCAGTTTGATCTGCAGGGTTTGCAAAATATTTAACTATTGAACAAAAAATAACACCACCAAACCCCTCAAGCTAATGCAAATGCTTAGCATATCAGAGCTCAGAATCATCAATATCTCCTCTGTACCAAAGAAACAATATACTTAGAAATATGGCAGAAAAACCCCCCTTGATTATTGTAATAAGTTAGCTGAGACTCCATTTTCTTCATGCGGGAAAAGCCAATTCTTTATTCACATCACTTATTTTCTACAGTTTTCACAAACCTTGTGTGCAACACCTGTTGGCTGGTAGTTTTCTTACAGCTTAAATTTTTGGTCAGTAGGTGATTTGTGTGTATATGCTAAGATTCAGGTTGTTTACATTTTTCCTTTATCTATTTCACAGATGCACTTACTTTTCAACCCAAGAATAGGTTGTTTTGTTAAGGAACCTTTCATACCAAGATTGTTTTTGCATGGGAACTTGCAAATTGCCTAACTACACTTAGAAGAGATGGCAGGTTAGCTATTAATTTAACAGAGCAGGCCTGATTTTGTGAGGCCTTTCTTTTATAATTCTTCTACCCCTCACAACGCTTGATGTTTAGAAGAATCTGAAAATAAAGATTATAGATTAAAAAAAAAAACCCAAACAAAACCCTGAAACCTTAGTATACTGAAAACTCTCCATGTTTGGAAAAACCTGGAAATAATGAATAAAGTTAATTATTCTTAATCGTGATTATCAGTGCTTCTCTGTTGCAAAGACAGGTACACTTGTGTACCTGGTGAAAATGTTTAATAAAAACCTTGAAAGAATAGTAAAGTACTCTGTAACTAAATAATTTTATTCTGAGCTTGCTACCTGGATGAGATGGTAATTAAAACAATATTTTTGAGAAAAAACCCTCATCATAGCAACTATACCACATGTCCACCATGTTTTGTTTTAATGACATATGTATGTAAGAGTCTTAAAATTTCAGTTTTAATTCTGCTGTAGAGTAATTAATGGAATACTTGTGTGTGATGAAAGGCAGAACTTTGTAAGACTAGTGTTCTGCCATCCTGAAGAGACATTTAATGAAAAAGTAATGGTGTAATGAAATTACTTAGTAATTTTTTAATTTCAAGTTTTGCACTTGCTTTCATATCGCTATTGTACACCACAATGACATAAAGACTCCAACTTCAGAAAGCTGAAAAATTACTCCTTTATTCTCTGAAAATGTTTCTTCTTTTATATTATTTTACACAGACCAGTTCGATTGGTGACAAGAAGACAAACCTCTTCAATCACATTGGTCAGACCAGAGGGACATCAAGAAGAAGCCCTTCCTAGGGGAAATATGTAAACATTCTTGTCATTAGCAAAACATGCCTCTTGTTTACCGAAAATTCCCTGGGAAAGGAATTTCAGAAACCAAAACATGTCTGGCATGAACCAGGGCTACACTTTGACATATTTTAGGACACATGGTGAAGATTGAACTGGAAATAACTCTGTCTTTAAGTAGAAGTAATTGATAGTATGCTTTTTTTTTAAGAAACTCATCATTTCATGTTTATAACTTACTTACTCAAAGCATGAGCAGAAGGCAGTTACTTTAGCCTTCAGTTTTCACTTTTTTGTAACTATGTAGGAATTTGTGGAGCACACAGATTTTTGCCCGTATTCCTCAGTATTTCTGAAGAGTCATTCTGAAGGATCATAATCATAAGGATTGGGACTCCAGTTTCATGCAGCTGGAGACCTCTGTAGGTTGATTTAGGGTATGCTTTTGGATTGAAGTAGTTAACCTGTTTGTTATTAAACAGTATATGAACAAGTTTGCATGGTTTTATGCAGCTCTGTTCTGTTAAGAGCCAACCTGCAGTGAATTCTTTCTAAAAAACATGGATTCAGAATGTATCCATTACTGTAAGTACATTGCCTCATTCTCACTAGCCAGCAAGCAGAACTGGAAAAAAACTCACAAAGTTTATCACTTTCGAGAAACAGAAGCTTTTTTCTGGCTTCTCCCTACAATCACTGTTTGCAAGTACAGTGTAATTGCTAATGTACTTGGGGCCTTCCATTTTAGCTACTTGGTGCACTTATATGTGGAATTTAAATTTACTGTCACAGAGCTCTCCTTTATTTCTTCTGTTATGCCTTGGTTCCTCATTTTGCACCTGCAGTAATTTTGTGCAAATTGTGTACTGTAATATTACAGTGCAAAGAGGAAAATGTTTGCAAATTTTGAAATCCAAAGAGAGTCCTATCTGCAAGTCAGACTGCACATTCGTATTTGTGTTACATGGGACATTTATTCCAGGATTTATTAAAACTGGAGTCTTGGTTGGAGCTTTAGCTCAGCTCTTTATGTTTATTCCAACTAATTGAGCAGTAAGGATTTCCAGTGTAGATGTCCTTTATAATGGCCTGTCTCTGTGAGAGCTCAAATAAATGGTCTTGCAGTGAAACTAGACAGAATTATATTCAGTAAGAAGAAGCAGCCTTAAATTTTTGATTTGTGTTGATAGTTTTGTCTTGACTGTTGAAAATTCTGTTTAAGCAAATGGCTTGTTTCCAACTAATACTTGGATATTCAAATAAAAAGTCTTGATTCTTGCTCTTGTTTGGCCAGAATCTCTATAGAAACTTACCAGACTACCTCAAATTTATGACTTAGTCTACTGAAAGCATTGCATACCATCCAAATGTTGTAGCAGCTACTAGAGCTTTCTTTGAGATTCCTCTTCAAAAAAGTAATTTATTCTGTTTTTAAAAGAAGAATAACAGAAGTTGATTTACTGCTAATGAGTAATTAGAAAATATTTTGTCAAGCTCTTGTTAGATTTATATTCTCATATTGTAGGCATTCTTACCTAGGTAGAGCATATGTGTGTATCTGTTTGTGAAAACTGATGAACAGGTAATCTTAACTTTTTCTATATGTAAATAATTTGCTGCCTCCTTTAAATCTTCAATTTGAATCTTTTTCCACGGACTGAGTTTTTGGAAGTTGTTTTTTTTTCAAAACCCTAATGTGATTTTAAGCTACAAGATGTCTGTGTTTCCTACCTCCTCCACACACTTTCTCTTTTTTTTTTTTTTTTTTTTGTTTTTTTTTTTTTTTTTGTTTTGTTTTGTTTGTTTTGGTTTTTTGGTTGTCTCTTCTTTTGAATTCTTTTGGGGTTTTTGTGATTTTTTTGTTCTGTCTCTGGAGGCCTATGTCACGTCACTGTAGCAAATAATTCTTAGTTTATTCCCTTAGTGATTTTTTTCTTCTAGCCTTGTGGAAGCACCAAGCATTAGACATTCCCAGCATATCTGTGTAGAGCAATCTAATCCTTTCAGTCCCTTTTTCTTGTTTCAGTGTGATGTGGAACATACACAAGTGTGCATGCAAAGCCTTGCTCATAGAGAATGGCCCATGACAGTTCACTCTATTTCTGTCACAGGAAGCAGCTGGCACCTGTACAATGTCACCTGCAGGTTAAGCATTCGTTTCTTCTACTGTTATGGTGTTTTGTAGGACACCTAAATAGCTGGTCTAAGATAAGATCGTCTGGCCGTCTTTGTAATCTCTTTCCATTGAATGACTTTGTCTTGTAGATGCTTGCCTGCTACTTCCATTTCCTGCTATATCCTGTAAAGATGGTATGAGAAAGCGAAGACCTTTTTTATCACTAAGGGTTTATAGTGTAGGCAAAACCTAATAACTTTTAGGCACAGGTCGCTACCATGTTTCCTGTATGGCATGCTGAGACTTAACTTCATCTGAAGAGCTCAAGTTCCAAAGTTCTGCTCTCTGAGGAAAAGGAATGCTTCCCCTCCTTGGCTTCCTTCAGGTGTCTCTTTCCCATGAAGGTGGCAAATGACTGTAGCAACAGGGAACTCCGCTAAGGTTCATGGAAACAGGTGAAATAAATCTAGGGTCTTTGAGCCTTAGACATGAGCTTTCTTGGATCAAGGTAAAGAGCTTGTCATGGGACAAGTCCCCAAAGAGTGATGGAGTTCGGGTAGAAGCAGAAAGTCATTTTGGATAGCCCATGGAATGCACTGGTCTGTTGTATTCCTTATGGAGAGGTGAATTTCTTTTATTTCCAGCATCTCTCTCAGAATGCATAGTTTGTCCAGAAGCAGTTTACTGAGCAGTAATTGCTGGTTTTTTTCGACAAGCCTTTCTGTGTTACTAGTGACCTGTGTCCTTTGCTGTGAGCCACTCTTAAGGATTCAGGGAATGTGGTGTAGGACTGGTACAACAAATGTAGCCAACATATGCTACTCTTTGCAGCTTGGAAACTGCAGCAGGAATCTGCAAGATACAGGTTGAATATGTAACAACATGGATAAAGGCTGGAGCTGAAGGTGGAAAAAAATTCTGTACTTCAATCCCTACCTCTTTTCTCTTATTTTGTTCTACTACTTCTGCTTCTTTACCTGTTTCTTCCCTCACTTACATCAGATTCTGCCTTTGTCTTATCATAATCCTGGTGGTATTCATAGAGGGAATCATAGAAGGATTAGTTTATCTGCTGAATTATTTGGCAGGTTTGCTGCTGGGAGCTGCCTTATCTTTTTTAGCCTCATCAGTGTCAGGCAAATTGTCTTGCCATATAGCTACTGCCATAAATCTTTTTTGATCTCTCCCCACAAGCATGGAACTGTCTTAAGCAGTTGTAGGGGCAAATCCTGATGTCCTTGATGAAAACAGCAATGGATTACAGAAACTGAGAGACAGAAGATTGCAGTGTAATATAAACTTATAAACCAGTAAAGTTTATACAGGGTATGTCACTTGGGCAGCATCTTCTTACTACTGGCAGAATCGGTCAGGTTATGGAACAGATTTCAACCATTTGTAAGGAATATGTGAACTGAAACATTAACTTAATATGTAGCTGCAATCTGGCAACAGTGACATTGTGAACTTTCTAGTCATCTGTTCTCTAAAAGACATAAATCATAAACCATCACTTTTCCCCTGAAACTTCCACTAATGCTCATTTTCACATTGTGCTCCATAACTTTGAGAGGCAGCAAGAGAAGTCACACAGGCATGTGAGATTTATGTCATCTAGCAGAACAGGGAAGGGAGAGAAATAGGGAGGGGAGAAAAGATGGGGTGCTTTTGTGAAGAAGTTCAATTTAACTTCTGTGGCATGTTTCTGATTGTCATGGATGCACACAAAAGGAGTAACATCCCCACCCTCCCGAAGGCCCTCTCACTCAGGGGTGCTTGGGTTTGCTTTGCCCAAAGGGTCACTAAAGAGTATCCAGTAGGAAAATCACTGCCACAAGAGGAGTATTGAGGGCACTCAGTCCCAGGAAGTGTCCTTGTCTAGTACCCAGCCCCAAGGGAAGGGCTTCCTTTTAGAGACCCACTACTCCCAGGAAAACCTCACTCTGGGTGGGTTTCTGGCAGGGTGTATATAACCTGGTCAGACTGGGGCTTGTGGTCTTGCATGATAACAATCAGGAAACTTCTCTGAGCCTCAGTGTGTCTGTGTGTGTGTGTGTTCCTGCCACTAAAGAATGTTAGCATGAAGGGGAATTTAATGAGAGCACATAAGTGAGTTTAATGAGTTAGCTTAAAAGGAATTTTGTAATTGACACTGAAATTGGTTAATTTTATTCATTGGATTTAGAAAGCTCCTGTTGATATTACAGGTGATGCTTTTCCTACTTTGCATTTTAAGTGGATATAAGGCTGTGGAAAGTACTTTCTTTAGGCAGAGATGCTCTAAGTGAGTCAAGAATGGTGCAGGGTGCATCAGCAACTTCAGCCTGGGAATGTCACCTTCAGACATAGGCAAGTAGCTCCCCAGTGATGTCCTTTCAGCTTTGCTTTTTCTAGAGATAGTAAGGATGATGAAGCAAGTTAGATCATCATCCAGAAATTTCATCCCACAGTAGTGGAAACCTGCAGCTTCATTACTTTCACATCTTCAGTTAACTGTGGGGAGAGATAGGTTTTGACATGCAAGCAGTTCATGCTTGTGTTGCCTGCTTTTCAGTTACGAGGCCTATCTTATTCTGCTGCCTTGAAATTTTATAAGTATTTTATATGTATTTTAGCATATTTTACCTGATTATGAGAGAAATCTATGTTGAATTTCTTTGACTAAATTTTAACCAGTGACTTGAAAGGTGTTTTCTACAAAATCTCTTTGACTATTGATGCATACATCTTGTTTAGATTTTTGTGAATGAATTCACCATCTGCTTTTCCTCAGGTCCTGAGGTTTTTTTCAGTGAGAATATTGACAGAAGCATATCTGTGGGAAAGGGTTTGATCCCAGCAGGGCTTAAGTGATAAGCATAGTTAAACATGTGAGCATATATTTGAAATGTCTGAAGTTCAGTCAATACATAATTTACTTTCTGTGTTCATATTTCCCTCATTGACTTTTTGAGAAGGTGTATGCTTGTGTTCATTGGAAAATTTCTTTATCTTTGTAGCATTACATAAAAACTACTGATCTTGTCTTAAAGCACCTGCAGTCATGTAATAATGAATGGTAAAATACTTCTCCTTGGAATGATTACCTTCTCAGATTATTATGAGAAGGGTAATTTTGTGGGGTCTTTCTGAAAAACACTTTTTTTCCTGAGAAGTGAATTTTAATGATTGGAAATTGATGCTGAGAGGAATTATAAAAGTAGCTGAACTGCTGCTCCTATTTTGCTAGGTTAGCTGGGCAAAGCGAAGTTTTCATGTCCTTTTCCATTTTCCTTTTTCCAGTCCATGTATCCTGAAACTGCAGCAGTAAACCCAGGGGTAGTCAGGCAAACGTCCTTTCTGGGTATCTGCTCTCCCCATCTGGTTACAGAACTGCTCTCCCCGTAGGGTTGCACTGCTGAACAACCTTTAGTTTGTAGGTCAGGATTATTTGGTGATACGTGCTTGGTTATCACCGCCCTAGAGTCACTCATTGAAGAGCCAGTTACTGAGTGTGCAGTTCTAGTTCACACTCACTGTTGATCCTGGGGATTCTGCATTTTTGTCTTGAATAATGTTTTCACAGATTTCACTGAACATTCTGAATTGGAAGGGACTCACAAGGATCATCAAGTTAAGTGAATGGCCTGTATAGGGATTGAATGGGGATTGAACCTGTGACCTGGGTGTTATTTAGCACCATGCTCTAAACAGCTTTTTCTATAGCAATCCATCTGCCCTCCAGCAGTTCCTATCTATTCCAGGCTCCTTATTTTCATTATACCTGAGTCAATCCCAGTGTTTCTATATCCTGCTGCGTTATTTTTTACGGGATATGTAAAGAAACTTTGGGTGGAAGAGTTGAGATGGTTCCACTGTAAAATGTTCAAGTGGGGTCAGAGTTGGACATTGCTTTGAAGGATTGTATAAAGTGGTTTGTATTTCACTTCCTATTGCTTCATTATTATGGTTGCTCAGCTAATTTGAAGCAAGAGATTGCTTTGAAATCTTTCTTTTGCCAGCACATCTTCATCAGTGAACCAACAATTTGTATAAATTTTAAACTCTCCATCATCCTTGCTCTGCAAATAACGTAGATATTTGTCTTTGATATCTTAACAATTTTTTGTCTAGTTCTCCCTTAGAACTGCTCAGTTTTCTGTACCACATGAAGCTGGATAGATTCAAAAAATGTTCTGCTTCACTTAAAAACCTCAAAAAGGCAAAGTTTTGGGGGAGTAATCCCAAGTATTATTTTTATTATGGGGTTTGGAAAATCTCATAGTTTGTATTAAACTTTTGGCAGTGCAACCTTTGGCAAAGTGTTTCCTTAGTATAGACTTGTAGAGCTGTGTGCAGGCTCAAGGAAAAGAATAGCTATGGCAACACAGGGCTAATGTGTTTGTATAGGACTGTGTTGATATAATTTGGGAACTGGAAGCAAAATGTTAGCTTGGGTGTTCTAACTGTTCTGCACAGCACACAATGAAATGTTAAATAATTTGATTTAAAAAAAAAAAAAAAGGCAGCCCCAAGGCTGAAAATTTGTAAACAATCTGAGATGTTTTTTTGAAAGTCCTCCTCCAGAATTAAAAAATAAATAAATTAAATCTACGGGCTACACTGGTTCTGAAATTGATGTGCAGCCTCTGAAGGTAGCCAAGGGACAGTCTATTATGTATATGATGAGGGTAAATGAGGCACAACAGTAATATGACAGAATTATACAATATTTCTTATGTCTGATGGCCAAGGATAGTCCAGTTTATATTGAAGCCCAATAATATGGCATAATGGAGGTAGCTTGCAGTAAGTAGATTAACCTTAAGTAGTATGAAATGCCAGTGAGAGCTTAAAGATGATTGTAACAGGTAGTAAGAAATGATTTTCTGAAATAAAAAGCAAGATGTGCATTGCAGCAGCAAATTTATGGTAAGATAGAAACATGAAAAATCATTAGGGTGCTAGAGAAAATGCTCAAGAATAGATTATAAATATTATTGTAAATAATAGTAGTAGTAGTACTGAATTACAATAGTTGTTTGTCTGCACTGCTTCCAAAAAATGACACTCTCAGTGTTCTACTGTTAGGGAGTCTTTGCATGCTGTATACTTCATTCAATCAGGCATTTGCGTAGCTTGATTTGTTTCAGATGTTCTCTGTTGTGCATATGAGAGTAATTTATTTTGGCAGCTGGAAAATACACTTAAATCTGTGGTATACATTGATTTGTAATTTTCTATTTTCTCGCATGCTGATGGCATTTAAAGACTTTGAGTTGTTCACAGCAGTAGATGTTTATTCTAGGGGAGTTATAATAACATTCTTACACACTCAGTTGGATCTCGTTAGTGCACCCTACTGGTTTTGATATGTGTTTGAATAAATGGGTAGATATGGCCAACATAGACTTGTGCAAACTCATAATTATCCACACTACGTGAGATGTTTTAAACAATATTGTCTCAAAAACCCATTGTCAGGCACTGCAGGGAACAAAGATAGAACTGCAGCACAAAGGAGACTGCCTTTCGCCAGTGGGAAAAAGGTGTATTTGTAGAGAACAAAAAACTGCATCAGAGTTAGGGGGATGACTCAATGAAAATACAGTCATCTGTCAGCCAAAAATTATAGCTCCAAAGCAGATAATCTAATAATGTAAGTCTCTTATGCAGTTATCATGTTTTAGAATGTGACTACATAGTGCATCTTTCTCAGTTTACTTTGTAGTCTTTTCTCTATCTGGCAAAATCTGGAGAGGGGGAAGAAGAACTGCCTTCTTGTTTTACATTATTAATATCCCATTTCCACTTTCTGGTAGGCTTTATTTACCTAGATAGCTGTGTTTAGTCATGTTTACCTCTAAAAGCGTAAGGAATATGCTGTTGTCTCACACATCGAGAACAGAGGATTATTTTGCCACTTCCTGAGGTATATCTCTTTTCTGGGATCCATGGGAGGAAACCACCCCTTTAAAGAGGAATGATGAAGCTGGAGGTGACTGGAAATTGTTTTATAAAAGCTGATCTGAAGTAAACTCCTAAGAGAGTAGTTACGCATGATTCTAGAAGGCGACTGGTTCAAGGCTGTGATAACTGCAGTGCTTAAATCTAGTCACCCTATCAAGTGGCCAGGCTCTGTTGTAAGCCAACTTTTCCTCTGTCACTGTGCTTCTGATGCTGATGCCTTCAAAATGTTATGGAGTCCTCACAGAAAATACTTGAGTTATCCTAAATCTTTTGAATATGTAGCTTTGTAAGGAGTAGTTGGGGGTGATGGTTGGCACTTCTTAAAATTTGCCATTTTCTGAAATGTCAAGACAGAATTTTATATTACAGAGTTTCATTTAACATTTTTCAGCCCTGCCTTTCTGTTTTTGCAAGGTACTGCTTTACACTAAAATGACTAACATAATTGCTCCTTTGCCTATCAAAAAAAAAAAGCCATTGTCATGCACGTACTTCCGACATTTTAAAAATATGGGTGGTCTGAATGAAAAAATACTTCGATGTAAGTAGGTCAATTTAATTAATTCAAATGTTCATCTATTCAGATCTGCCTTGTTAAAATAAATAGATTTAAAAGAGTCTGACTTGGAGGAGAAAAAAAAGATATTGATGTCTAGTACAATGTACATGACATCAGTGCAACTAATCTTTTCTTAGTGCTTGTATTTGTGACCTTCTATTAGCATTGTCAACAGGTCTCTCCAATTAAAATGAATATTTTAGCATGGGCAAAGAATAAAATCTTTGTATTGAGGTAGATTCTCGTAATGCTTAATATCTTGTGGTTTTAGAACCTAATTGCAGGAGTTGTGCGGTGATAGGCAGGTGACGTATTCTTCTGTTTGATGTTCCTGTGTTATAATAGTTGAGGAAAAAGAGCGAACTTGTGGAAATGTTCATTGATAACAGGTACATATTTTAGTCCAGTATTTTGTGCAGAGCCTTTTAGAATGCAAATATATTAAAAGTAGCTGCAATGATTAAAAGTGGTTGTGCCAATCTTCCTCTTTATGGCAATTACTCACCTTTTCAGAGTGACTTCTATGACTTTCACCTCAGCATTAATACTTTAGCTGGGGGATATTTTATACTACATTTCCCAGAACACTTATGTGGCTCACACCTGAATATTCTCCAAATAAATCATATTCCCTCATTTTGATGCCAGATTGATGGCTTATGACTTTCTCGTGTAGTGTCATGATCAATTCTTCTACAAAGTGCCTTATTGTACAAAGCTGCATAGTAGTGTCTAAAACTGTGTATTATTTAAAATTTCCATCCTGAGGACCTATTATTTCATTAACTCTCTGACCTTTCCTGTCAGATTTTATTGTTTCTGCAGAATATTTCTGCAGAATTAGAATTTTGATCTCAGTATTCATATGTGTTCCTACATTATCCTATTTTTGTGCAAATGGAGTTTCTTTAGTGTTTTTAGTAGGAACTCCTCTTTTTTTTTTTTTTTTTTTTTTTTTTTTTTAGCTCTTTCAATTTCTGGTAGTACTCCCTTGCTCACACCACCAAGAGTTACAGAAGCTTTGATGTTTAACAAACAAAAGTTCTTGCCAAGTATGAGCAAGAAGTGAAATCCTGCTTAGAGCTTGTCTTCAACAAGACAAAATAAAATTGTTGTGGTTTAGGACTCAAAATCTTCCAGTGCAAACCAGGATTTTAGTCTTAAAAAATGCTGTGCTAATTCTAGAAGTTTTGATTTCTGAGCAGATTCATCATTTACGTATCATGACTTTTTCCTTCAATAATTCATAGTTTATACTAAAAATACAGTAATTTGTGTATAAATATTTTAAGGTGGCACTGATATATTATTACTTAGGGCAATGTAGATTGTCTGATAATGTAGTAGCCTCAATATGTCAGGGAAATGAAGTGCTAGGCAGACCACTGTATTCTTGAGTCCCTGTACTGCACAAAAGTACTGATGTTACACCTGCTAAATTGCCCTTCAGACTGAAATTACAGCTATGATCTGCACAATTCGTTGGATAAGTGCTTCAAACACCTGCTTGTCTGCATTATATTTTAATCTGTAGTCACTTCTGGAAGTATTTGAAGACTTTAAGCTGGACCTGAGGTTCACTGGAGACCCAGTCTTTGGCAACTGGCAGCAAGCGTTTTTCATGAATCTACAGAATGAAGCAAAGTGCTGTGATGATCCTTGTGTTGCTCTTCTCCACGCTTGATTTCTCTCTTTCTCCTCAGCCTTCTGTATATCTCCCTCCAGACAATAGCTTCCCACAGTCTCATATCTTTCAGGTATAACTTCTGAAAGTTGTTTCATATGTCTTTCTTGGTTGCTTTCTTGGATGCAAATAGGGTTTTTTATTTGGTCTATTGCATTTCAATTAAGAAATGTGAAGTTAAAGGAAAGCTTTATTTTATGTTTGGTTCCTTTTAATTTGCAAGCAAGTTTTTTGTCCCTTGTTTGGTGGTTCTCTCATCCTTCTTTCTTGGTCCCTTCTCTGTTTTTTTTTTGTTTCAGCACTGAAAGGGTGTCTTTTTCAGTGAGGATTTCACCAGAGGTCTGCTCTTATTCTGATTTCAGACCTCTCCTTCACAGTCACTTTTTCCACTGAACATTTGAAGGAAGTTTTTTTTCCTCACGTGCGTCCTCCCTCCACAGCGTTCTTTCCTCTTCAAATTTTTGAATATTCTTTCTCACTCAAAACTCAAATGTTTATAAATAGCTGGACAGAATTTGACAAAAATGGGGCATATCCCAGTTGTGTATGGTTATCCTAGGCTTTCCTTCTCTTTTGTTTTTTTTTCGACTGATTATGAATATATGGGACTGCAAGGTCTTTCCCTCCATTGAGGGATTAGAGTAGGTAAACAAATGGCTGTTATTTTGTCTTTTAACATTTCATTATTATTTATTATTGCCACCTTTATTTAAACCATGTGAAATTCTTCTCATGGTTGGTTGTTCTCCTTGCAAATCCTTTTGAAGGGCCTTCAGCAGTATGAGTAGACTGTTATCAGCTGGATCTTCTTTGTCCATCTGCTTCTTGGTTCATACCTAAAATGTAGAAATCTGGGAGCTGTGACTCCCCTTAACAAAAGCTTTGCTGATTCATCTTTGGTGGGTCATGCCCACCTAATGTTGTTCTAAAGAGTTGCAATTTTCAGGTTTACTTGTCTGTAGTTCCTGAAGCTCACTTGGAAGACTTTAAAATTTGAAACATGTTTTCAAATCTTTTCTTCTGGTATAGAGGCATTTTAAGGATCAAGAGTTTGAGGACTACTATTTGCTACAATCATTATCTTTTATGACATTTTTATTGTTGGGTAGAAAAAGTGTGGGAGGTACATTGTAAGTAAAACAAGGATCTTGGTCCTTGTATTCCCCAGCTCATCTAGGGAAAGATAAGAACACTTTCTATTCTCACTCACAGATAGAAAATTTGTACTTTTTTGGCCTGGTATTGACTTGGTGGCTCACAGAGGCGACACAAAAATACCTCCTGAAATTTCAAGTAACTTTTTAGGTACAAGCCCACTTATATGACTTGTGTTTCTGAGCTATGGACTAAATTAAAACTTGGAGTGTTGAAACCATTCCTGTTGCCCAATATCCCCTCCTTCCCAGTTAAAACACGGCAATAGAAAAGAATGCTGCCCTTTCTAATTTGGTGTTTATTACTTCTTCTAATCTGTGGTTATAGCACATTTCAAAGTGTCTCTTGTGGGGAGAGCTGTTGACTCCACATTCTTGCTTTTTTACTTGGTTGCTAATACAACACATTTGATCTCACTTGAAGGATAAATTTGCAGTTTACAGAAGAACTGATATGGAATCTCACAAATAAGACTTACCTGGGATTAAAAAAAAAAAAAAAAAGCTGTACTGCAACCAAGTTCTGCAGTGCCATGGTATTTGCAGCATTCGTATTGAATCAGATTCTATGAACAACACAGTCCAGTCACAGCTGATAATGTAGGAGCTACAGTTGCTTACTTTGGCCTTATCAGATGTGGCTCATTAACAAAGTTGAGGTGGAAAATAAACACCAAGTATCCTTAAGAAAGTACTAAACTTTACTCTGAGGAAAGTGGAAGGAAATTTGATTTCTAAATGAGAACATTAGCAGAGCTGGGCTTTCTTACAGACTTCCTGTTTTATATAAAATTTTGCTCAAAGCAATATACTATAGCTGCCATTTACTATTTGTTACTTTGACTGTAATCTCTCATACTTTATAATGACAGCATGACAAGCTTTGTCTTTTCCTTGGTGATCACAGAATCACAGAATGAACTATGTTGCAAAAAAAACCTTTGAGATCATCAAATCCAACCTATGACATAAAACCTCCTCATCAACATACCACTGAGTGGCATGTCCAGTTTTGTTCTAAACGTGTCCAGGGTTTGTGACTCCACCACCTCCCAGGGTAGATGATTCCAGTGCCCAATCACTCTTTAAGTGAGCAATTTTTTCCTGATGTCTAATGTAAACTTCCCCTGGTGCAGCTTAGACTGTGTCCTCTCATTCTGTCAGTGGGTGCCTGTGAGAAGAGACCAACCCTGCCTGGCTACAGCCATCTTTCAGGAGGTAGTAGAGAATGAAAAGGACTCCTCTGAGTCTCCTTTTCTCCAGGCTAAACAACCCCAGCTCCCTCAGTCATTCCTCATAGGGCTTGTGTTCCAAGCCCCTCAACCAGCCTCGTTGCCTCCTCTGGACATGCTGAAGCGTCTCAACGTCCTTCCTAAACTGAGGGGCCAGAACTGGACACAGCACTCAAGGTGTGGCCTCACCAGTGCTGAGTACAGGGGAAGAATGATCTCCCTGCTCCTGCTGGCTACACCATTCCTGATCCAGGCCAGGATGCCCTTGGCCTTCTTGGCCACCAGGGCACACTGCTGGCTCATGTTCAGCTGCTGTCACCAGTACCCCCAGGTCCCTTTCCTACTGGGCACTGTCCAGCCACTCTCTCCCGCTGTAGAGACAGGGGGTTGTTGTGGCCGAAGTGCAGGACTCAGAACCTGTTCTTGTTAAACTTCATCTTATTGGACTCGGCACATCTCTCCAGCCTGTCCAGGTCCCTTTGCAGAGCCCTCCTACCCTCCAACAGATTGACACATGCTCTCAGCTTGGTGCCATCTGCAAATTTACTGATGGTGGACTCAATCCTCTCATCCAGATCATCAATGAAGATATTAAACAGAACTGGCCCCAGTACAGACCCCTGAGGGACACCACTGGTGACTGGCTGCCAGCTGGATGCAGCACCATTCACCACCACTCTGGGCCCAGCCATGCAGCCAGTTCTTAACCCAGCAGAGAGTGCTCCTGTCCAAGCTGTGGGCTGCCAGCTTTTCCAGGAGTATACTGTGGGAGACAGTGTCAGAGGCTTTGCTGGAGTCCAGGTAGACAACATCCACAGCCTTTCCCACATCTACCAGATGGATCACCTGGTCATAAAAAGAGATCAGGTTGGTTAAAGCACAGTATGCCCCTCCTGAACACACGCTGGCTGGGTCTGATCCCCTGGTGTCAGAGACTGAAATAGTTCATGCCTTGAACATTGATGGAAAATTTTGCTCATTATAGCAAAAATTGTATAAAGAAGCTACAACCACAGAAACCTCCTTGAAGAACTTGGGACTGTAAGTTAAACTGCTGTGATTAGATAAAGAGAGACCTCTTCTTCATTCACGGGGAGAAAATACATGGCTTGGGAACAATGAACAAGGCTGAGGGAAAGGAATGCATCTGCAAGAGAGCCAAATGCAACAGAAACTCTTTCCTCTCTGGGTTTGGGGTGGGGGAGACCACAGCCCACAGAAGCCAGATTTACGCAGCCTCCCTCTGAAATGGATGGGGGGAGGAGGTTTTGGGTGTAACTTCTGGTTAGGGGCAATGTCCATTCTCCCTTACACAAACTGGCCCAGCTGTAAAACCCCCAAACCCAGGAGGGCCACATCCGTGGGGCATTCATGTGAGAGGCAGCTGAGGGGGTATCATGATCCATCAAAGGTCCCCCCAAAGCACTCCCCAGAGTCATTCCTGATGCCTTGCACCACAGAACAACAGGTGATACAACAAACCCACAGTCTGTTGTAAGAGACAATGGCAAACTCCCCCTACCCAGGGAGGTGCCTGGGTTTTCCTACCTGACCTGAGTGTATATTAATCCTTTGGGTCCTATGCTTTTTGGGGGGACCTTTACCAACAAGAAGACCAGCTGGAGAGGATTAATGGAACATCGCTGGAACCTGTAGAGTGGTAACATTTTCCTCATTCTGTCTTTGTCACTCTCTTTCTGTCCACCCCCTGCCTCTTTTCTGTTTTTTTTCTTTTGCTTTTTTTCTCTCTCTCTCTCATATTTGCTATCAAATAAAGTCCATACTGTTGTCACTGGCATATAGTCTCGTTCGCACCTTAATTCAGGCAGAGGCATTTCTAATAACTTTAATAACTGGATCATGACACCTGACCATCCTGTAGGAGCCGTGTGATGGCACTCAAGATGATCTGTTCCATGATCTTGCTGAAGGTCAGTCTGACAGGTGTGTAGTTTCCTGGATCCTCTGGCTGTTTTTGTGAATGAGTGTCACACCGGCCAGCTTCCAGTCATCTGAGACCTCCCTGGTGAGCCAGGACTGATGGTAGATGATGGAAAGAGGCTTTGCTAGCTCATCTGCCAGCTCCTTCATCACCCTGGGATGGATCCCATCTGGCCCCATAGATTCATGAACATCCAAGTGGCTCAGCAGTTCTGACTGCCTCCTCCTGGGTAAGAGGGGGACTATTCTGCTCCCTGACACCATTTACCAGCCCAGGAAGACAGCTGTCCTGAGGACAATCTGTATTTCTGTTGAAAATTGAGGCAAAAAAGGTGTTAAGGCCCTCTTCCTTTTCCTCATCTTTGGTTACTAAATTCCCTCCTGTATCTAATAGAGAATGGAGGTTGTCCTTGCCCTTCCTTTTGCCATTAATGTATTTATAAAAAAAATTTTATTGACCTTCATGGAAGTGACCAGATTGAGTTCTAACTGGGCTTTTGCATCTCTAATTTTTTTCCTACATGATCTAGAAACTCTCTTAAGCATTTCCTGAGATACCTGATCCCCCTTCCAAAGGGGGTACATCGTTTTTCTTTTCTTTAGTTCCTTCAAAAGCTCCTTGCCCATCCAGGCCAGTTGGTTCCTTTTTGGTTCATCTTTCAGCCCATAGGAACAGTCTGTTCCTGTGCCTTCAAGATTTCTGTTTAGAACCATGCCGATCCTTCCTGGATTCGTTTTTAAGGGCTGCTTCCCAAGGTACTCTCCAAATAAGTCTCTTGAATAGGCCAAAGTCTGCCCTCTGGAAGTCCAGTGTATAAGTTTTATTGATGCCCCTCCTTGTTTCACCATATATTGAAAGCTCTATAATTTCATGATCACTGTGCCCCAGATGGCCTCCAAGAACCACATCTCCCACCAGCCCATCTCTGTTTGCAAACAGCAGGTCTGGTGTATTCCCTCTCCTGGAAGGCTTGTTCACCAGCTGTGACAAGAAACTCTCCTCCACACACTCTAAGAACCTCCTGGAGTGCCTCTTTTCTGCTGTGTTGAGTTCCCAGCAGCTATTTGGCAGGTTAAGGTCACCTACAAGAACAAAGGGATCTTGAAACATCCTCCAGCTGCTTGTAGAATAAGTCATCCGCCATCCTGGTTGGGTGGTCTATAACAGACTCCCACCAGGATGTCAGCCTTGTTGGCCTTCCCCTTAATTCTTACCCATAGGCACTTGACCTTATCCTCATTAATCTCAATTTTCATGGCATTGAGAGCTTCCCTAATATAAAGAGCCATCCCTCCACCTCTTCTCCCTCTCCTGCCTCTTCTGAAGAGCTTGTAGCCATCAAGTGCAGTGCTCCAGTTATGTGAGTCATCCCACCACATTTCTGTGATGGTGACTATGTCATAGCTTTCTTGCTGTACCATGGCTTCCAGCTCCTTTTTTACCCACACTGCGTGCATTAGTGCACACGCACTTCAGCTGGGCTGCTGATTTCACCCCTGGCTCTGGCTTACCACCCTTGGGCTTGTTTCTGGAGAGCCTAGCTGCATATCCTTCCCCCTCTGAACCTAGTATAAAGCCCCCTCTTAAACCTAGCTTGAATCCATCCCGCTAATTCATTGGCTAGAATTCTTTTGCCCTGGATAGCTAGATAGATGGAGGCCATCTGGCTCTACCAAGCCAGGTGCCATAAAAGTTGCCCCATGATCAAAGGACCCAAAATTCTGCCGATGGCACCAGCCCTTAAGCCACTTGATGATAACGTGGGTTCTCTCATTCCTTTCATCATTTCTCCCTGCCACTGAGGGGACTGACCAGAACACCACCTGTGCTCCTGCCCCATCAACCACTCGATCCAGTGTCCTTAAGTCCCTTTTAATTGCCCTGGTGCTCTTCTTTTCAATCTCATCCCTGCCAGCCTGGAGTTTCAGCAGTGGGTGATTATCAGAGGGCCGAATCAGCCCAGGGAGTCTCTCAGAAATATCCCGTACCCAGGCCCAAGGGAGGCAGCAGACCTCCCTGTGGGATGGGTCTAGTCAGCACATAGGGCCCTTTGTTCCCCTCAGAGGGGAGTCACCTACTGACTACCCCCTTTTTTCTTTTTAATGCTAGAGGTAGTGATCCGTCTGACAGCTGAAGTGCAATTGGGAGGCTCTCCAGGCAGATTATTTTCTTCAATGTCATCTGGCTGACCCTCTGGATCCAGACCCTTATACCTATTCTGAAGTGGCACCTGGGTAGGTGATGGGGGTCGGGAGGAATTTTTATTACCTGTGTGTTTAGGGACCCATTTCCAGTCCCTTTCATCTACTAGGTCACCTCCTTCTGCCTGATGGTAGGGGGCATCGGAGTCCTCTGACTCCTGGTGGGCTTCTTTCAGGGATAAACTTTCCACCAGTTTATTTCCCTTTCACTTTCCCTAATACCCGTTAGTCTTTCTTCTTCCTCCTTAAGCTCAGCCACCAGGCAGAAGAGATCATTCACCTTGCACCACAGGCAGGCGTCTTTTGCACTGCCCCTGGTGCTGCTCAAACACTCCTTACAGGAAGGGGTCTGGACAGATGCCTGCTTCTTAGAGGGTTCTCTTGGGTTGGTACTTTTACTAGGTATGGCTTTTGATCGTTTGGAGACCATTGCTGAAAAAAGAAAATTAAAAACAACCTAAAAACAAACAAAACCCCAACACAAAACAAATACTTTGGTAGCAGAAGGATGGCTGCAACCCTGCCTGCCTGCCTTGCCTGTGCAGACTGCTGTGCCACGCCCTCAAAGATGTGCCACATCCCTATTTGCCTGCTCATGCTCCCTAGAGCCTTCTTTTAATCACACCTCCGATGGCCGGAAGAAGTCCCTGAATGGCCAAAGAGATGAGAAGATCCACATTTTTCAGCATTAGGACATGATCGAACTTTCAAAATCTCTCTCTGACAAAATTCACTGTTTGAATTCTGTGAAATGTCTGTATTCTGTTATTTCCTGTATTAGGTGGAAGCCCATGTTATAAGAGTTCATTTGAAATTTCTAAAACTCAGAAATATTCTACGTGACCAGCAATATGGTGGTTGTTTAGAAATGCATGTATTTTTCTTCTGTGAACTTGACCAGTTGAGTTTCTGTTGGCTTGCTTTGTGTTTGAGTAAAATTATTAGAAGCGAAGGCATTCTGAGTAACAAGTTGGGCATGCCAGGATCCTGCAGATGTAGAGATGATGGAAATGTACTATTTATATCTGTTGTTAATTCCAAAGTCTCAACATGCAAATTTCTCACCGGCTTTCATGAGAGGTCAGTTGTAGAAAGTTTCAGGGAGATATTTCCAAAATTATCAAGGCTGGATTAAAAAAATTAATGTCAAAATAATAGCTTCCAGGGTGTGGGGATTTTTGGATGAACATTTGGTCTATATTGATCTACTAAGCTTTTTATCATTGGAATGGAGTATTACACTTTAGATAATTTAAAAGGAATTAGAAAAATCCTGGCCCACTGCAATGGGCCCTTACAGAGCTGGAAAGAGAAGGCTCTGCTTCAACTTACATGCAAGGTTAAGTTTTTTCATAGCACAAAATATCTGTCTTGTGAGTTTGGTTTAGTTATGGGAAACAGGACAGCAGATAGTAAGTTGGAAGGTACCTGTGGAGAAGCTGCTAATAAATTTTCAAACAAGAATGGAAAGAATACATAGGGGCTGTTTTTTGTACTATAGCTACCCTAGTGAATTTATAATTCTTGACACATCCTCACAGTTGGAAGTAGTTTTTGAAAGAAGAAACCACTTTTTCTTTTACAAGATTATTAAAAAAAAAAAAGAGATTATTACTTTTGAAAGTATAAGAATGTTCAGTTAAGAAAGTACTTGCTGGGAAAGTAACTGCTGTGACTCAGCATGTAGCTATAATGGCCTACTGGAGCTAAATTTAAAACAATCAATTGATGGCCTTGCATATCCTAAATTGTTACCTCCTGTAGCCCTTGTAAAGTAGTCACTGTGGTGGCAGCCTTTCTACTGGGTTTAGAGTCCTCAAGCACTGCTCAAATGCAAGAGAACCATTGGAGTGAAAGGGATGTGTAAGCAGACACACAAGTAACTCTGAAGTTTCTTTGACAGTATGGCAGAACTGCCTTCTGAGGTGGAAAAGAACTGCAGAATTGTCACTTTTAAGGTTTTAGGTGAAACACTCAGCTGTTCTCACAAATACGAGTGGAAGTGCAGGATTTGCCTGCAAGACCTTGCTTTGGACTGAATTTTAGTCTGAGTCTGGCCTGACCATAGAGGCCACATTTTTTATTTTAGAGCCTATAATAATTTAAGCCTGTAAATACTTTCTCCTAATTTCTCTCAGATCTTCATAACCTGCATTGCTGCTGCTAGATTTTATTCCTTTCCTGTGTGTTTTTTTTTTCCCATCAGCTTATGTAAACTTGAGCTATAGAGTATAGTGTGGGTTTTGTATTTTATTAAACAGCTTAAGGCAAAACCCCTTTATCCAATATCTAGACTTCCTGATCTTACTAGTAGTGCCTTGTTCATACATCACAATATTTTATCAGGCAGTACTGATGTACCCTGTACTAATGTTGCTTGTTTATTCAGCTTTTACTATAATACCTGTTAAATTGTAATGAACTCTTTGAACTAAG
Source organism: Chamaea fasciata (assembly GCF_029207755.1). Taxonomy (NCBI): domain Eukaryota; kingdom Metazoa; phylum Chordata; class Aves; order Passeriformes; family Sylviidae; genus Chamaea; species Chamaea fasciata. Next base: position 58,428,006 of record NW_027094086.1, on the reverse strand, counting down.
TTACCATTTTAGTGAAGCTATGCCATGACATTTAAGGCACAAGTCTAGTGCCTTAGAATGCATCAGCCAAAGGCAGAATTTGTTTTCCTGTACAGCATTTATTCCAAAAGTAATAATTTCTGGTAGGAAGAAAATGAAAATGAGATGATGTGTATTTAAAGACATTAGGGTTATGGTCATGGAGTGAATTGTTTGACTATAGTCCAAGTCTTTTTCAGTAGGCTGTCTTTGAGAAGTCTTTTTTCCTTCTATTTTTCTCCCTTGACAGCGGCTAAAAGAGTGATCTTTAGGGAGAGCAGAAGGCTAGAGCAAGCCTGTAATGATTATTTGACAGAATATTCTCCCTCCCGCTAACCATTTTCACTGTAGGACTTCTAAAGCTGAATTTGGTTTCTATTCATTTAATAGCTCATTTTGTTGTCAGCGAGCTGTCTGTGGAGGATCCACTATCACTGTGCCTTCTGTTGCAGATTTCTTTTGAGTCTCTCAAGCAATACTTCCTGATACCTCTGATTTCAGGGCTTCTCTGAGGAGAAAGACACTGACCTGATTTCCTCTTATATTTAAAGCCTCCCCTGTAAGTCCTCTGATACCAATACATACACCACTAAATGGATGAAAAGAGACAAGAATAAATATCCTCAAAAACATCATTACAGTGGATGAACAGTGAAACCATATATTATTCAGTGTTTGCACACAGTAAAATACTGTGTTTATGTTCTGTCATTCTCATTGTAGTAGATAATTGTGTGCCATATGCAAGTAGAGCAAGGTTGAAATACAAGTGTACCCAATGTCTGCAGTTTCAAGAAAAATGAACACTGTGTTGAGTTAGTAAATTTAATTCTGTTTCTGGAAGAAAAAAGAAGTGAAAAAATACTTTAATTTAGGAAAGTGAACAGGAACCTGAATTTTTTTGGAATTGAAGTCTTCCCCAAGTTGCCTACTCTAAATAGTAAGTACCACAAATGTATCACTACTGCAGTGATTTTTTTTTTTGTCTTTTCCCTGTGAGCATGCTTATATGCATATAGACAAAAAGAGTTCACTACTTTTAAATGATAGTAGTAAACTGGTGATCTGGTTTTACAACATGTGCCCACCATGTCTAAGCACACAGGCTATTTGTTGAAGTGTTAATGCACTACTCATTTTCTGAAGTTATATGGACGTTCTTCACTGGAGGGCTGGCCAGGGACCTAAATCTTTGCACTCAGTGGTTCCAGGAAGGTGTTGTGGATGCAGTCTGTCATCTTTATAGTGCCAGATGCAGGCCCTGTGTATCACTAGGAATAAACAATGAAATGGAAATCTTCCTTGCAAAAAGCAGAGAAAAACACTTAGCATCTTTTGAAAGAAGTTGTAGAAGTTGTAACTCTTCCAGGTTAGCAATAATTTACAAATTTTCTGTCTTGTCTGAGTGTAGGATTTTCTTAGCCTCACAAAACAAGCTGTGAGAGATAGAGGAAGGAAGCATGAGAAATACAAGTAGATTGTTTTAAACCATTGTGTTTTTAAGCTTAATTAAACTCAGATTTTCATGTTGTTGTTCTTCTAGAAATAAGAATGACTAACATATGTTCCACTTTATTGGGGTTATCTTTGAAAACATTTTTGCATGAACTTAAGACAACTGTGCATTTGCTAGTCAAGAAATAAATGAACCGTTTTTCACTTAGATTCATTATCCTGCGGATCGCTGCAGTTTGTAGGGAAGATACAAGGTAACAATGCACTTTCTAAGTACCTCAAACCCCTCTGAATCAATTTTTAAAACCCTGCTGTTTTATTTTCTTGTTATTAATGTCATTCTAGGGTGCCATGTCTATTTATTTGAAGTAACATGCAAATTTTACCTCAAGTAGTTTGAGTTCAAATAGTTCCAAGAACAACATTGATTGCAGTGAATTCTGGCCACTCTTTGCTTAGGCTTATCTATAAAGAAAATGTTTCCTGAAACCTCTTATTTGAGAGAAATTAATGGTTAGTGATTTTTTTTTGTTTGGAACAAATAAAAAAACCTTAACCCAAAGGCTACATAGCTGCTCACTTGCTTACTGATTTGGGGGAAGTAATGTCATTGGAAGGGGTATTAAAATATGTGTTGAAAGGGTTGCTGTAGTTTACAGATAGTTGTTTGTTGTTTTTTTTTTTTAACACTACTTTTCTATTTTGGACATAGCTTAAATGTTTCAGAAAATATTTTAGTTCAGACAGATTTCAGACAGATTTGATACTTACCTTTTTTCTTCTCCTGATCACCACTAACAGAATCACAAAGCCCTGTTTTTTCCTTGTAAATTAATTGCAATTAAATACAAATTCAAAGACTTTTTGGCTTTTATCTACCTGGATATGGTCCTCATCAGGAGGTGAATTACTAACTTGCACCTACTATTTTTCTTGCCTTCTAAGGAAAAAGGATTTTCCTGAAGCATTTGAAACTAGTAAATGAAGCACAGGCATTGGTGGTGATGGCAGACATATATTTCTCCATGATGACTGTTCCCTGCCTCTGGCCTTACCACTGTTTGGAGGAGAAGTTGTCTCTTTGACCTTTATATTCATGCCTTCTTCATCAGGTTTTCTAGCTGATTTGCAAGTTTGATATTTAACTGGAGTAAGTTCATAATTCTTGTTTCATATTGGTTTTCAAGCTCTCCTGCTGTCTCAGAGATGCCTGGCATGGGCTCAGTTTAAACTCTTCATTTATATATTCCCCAAGGTTTGAAAGAAAACACAGAATCAACATACCCTCTCTGATTGTATTACGGTTTCTAATATATCTACACCCTGCCAACAAACAGCCTTTTCTACTGAGCACGATGTTCACTGTAACATATATTAGAGAACCAAACAGACCGCTTGCAATGAATGGAAAACAAGTAGGATGTTTAAGCTTCAGTGAGCACTCAGATGATTGTGGGTCAATTGTGCAAAGAATTTGAGGTAAGTTAAAACAGCTTTTAGTACACTAGTTGTTTACATGAGTTTAATGCAGTGAATAAGCTGTTGATGCCTTTTGCAATTGCATTAGTCCCTGTATCCATTCCAATCTTCTTGGCCTTAGTGCAAGGATCAGCACAATGGTGTTTGTCTCTTCTGAAGCACTCATCTCAAAACTGGCAGGGTGTGTGTAATGAACAGAGGGGGTCAGCTGCTGCCTCTTACAGAATGGGGCAAACCTTAACTGGGAGCACAGGCCAGGTGCAACTGGGTGTAGCACTGTGGGTATTTATTCTCTGAGTTAGCAGGTATTCTGGCTCTCAGAGAAAATGTAAGTGCTGCTGCTGTTGTGATTATTTTTGGTTTTTTCGTTGGTCTTGAATTTAAGATAGCAGTGATCTGGGCTTTGTATTGGAAATATCTAATCTATTAAGCAGTAAAACTTAATTTGTCCATTATAATTTAATAAGTGTGTGATTATAAACTCACTTTAATCAGGAGCTTATTTCTTCACAAGGTATATAAGAAACTGAAACCCCTTCCTGAAACCTTATGGAGGATTAATTTCCTAAACTGCATAATCCTACTGATCCTTTTCAGTGAGAGTCTGTTACCTATAACAGTATCAGGTGTCTTGAGAGAATGTACATGGTTTTATAGACTAGAAAGCTTTTTTTTTCTTTTTTGGTGTTTTTTTTAAGCAGCTGTTGTGTTTTTGCTGTTTTCTTTTCACAGTAGTCTCATGCTGTGGCAGCTTTGTTCAAATATATAATACCTTTATTATTGTGCCAAGCAGCAGGAGTTTTTTGGTCAAAATGCTGGAATACCAGAATATATCTGTACCTCTGTTTGTAGGGCTTTTGGTTTATCATGAACCCACAACTCTGTGCTATTAGGCATGACAGTACGTGTAATTGGCAATTAAAATCCTCTGAAAAAGGAAAGACAAAACATACTCTTCATACTGTCACTGAAAGTTGGGAATAAGGCTCTCTAACACTGTAATTTCAGTATTGGAAAGTGGCATCACTTTTATTTTCAGCAATAGTGTAAGGGGAGGCAAATAATAAGGGTGTTATTTGCTTCCAACCCACATAGAGCAGCTACCTAACAGACAGCTTTCCCCAAACTTGTTCATATATGCTAAACATTCCTGCAAATCTTTGCGTATTTAAAGTACTTCTCAAAGCTTATTTACATCACAGTAGGGGTATTTTGAGGGTCTCGGTGGTTGTTTGGGAAGCATACCATTCCTCAAATTGCTCATTTTTGGTTTCAGGATTCCAAAAAAAGTTTCTTCTCTTTGGGTGCATCCCATTGAGGTGGTCTGCCCAAGATGTACCTTCTTGGCAGAGTTTCTCAGGCCCACAGTCTTAAAGGCTAAGATAGCCACTTGCACATATTAATACAGGAATAAGCCCTGTCACTTTAAAGCTGAAGGCATTCATAAGACTTAAACACTATTTGTTGCAATAAAGATTTTCCCAACAATGCTAAATGTGTTTTTTATGAGAAAAGAAAACATTTTTGGTTGCCTATTTAATTTGCATAGATTTACTCTTTAATTTGGTTTTTTTTTCTGCTCAGATGGACTATAAAGGTCTATATTTGTATCATCAAATAGTATTTAGCTTCATGTTGGTGATCACAGTAATTATGGCCAAGAAGGTGTGTTTCTGAGGAGTAATTTAGTCCTGCTGTGGTTATAGTGCTCTATGACACACAAAAGACTTATATGTTCACCTGCTGTTCCCGCTGACAGAGTGTTCCCATAGGACAGCCAGGTTTTCCTTCCATTGAAAAGTTCCTGCCTGCACATCTAAATTTTTATTACCGTTATAATTTAAAACAACATGGGTGCACTTTAGAGAGTAGTCAAATATAATAATTGTGAGAAGTCCTTATTCAGTACCCCAAGATTTAAACTGATTTCAGCTGTCAGTATTTCTCCCCTCCACCTGCCAAACTGATTTTCTTCTAATTGGTATCGAGGAGAGATTGTCACTGTTCATTTAAAGCAGATAAATGTCCAAATAAGTTTCAGGCTTGTTTGTAATATCTAAGAGCAAATATCTGGAAAACCACTAGCCTAAATGACAATAGTAATCACTTGGACAAAATATGTTTGTGAGTATATACAGATGCTTACACACATATATATGTACTTGGTGCTTTCTCAGGGAAAGTTTAATTATTTATTTGCCTGAATTATATTGTTTTGGGTTTTCTGTTGTTTTTTTTTTTTTTTTTTTTTTTTTCATGGAAGTTAATGAATAGGATTGCTCTTAGTGAGAACAAATATCCTATAGAATTCCATATATCTTAAGATACAGTACTTGCTTCTCCATTGCCTTGCAGCTTACATTGTTTTATGCTTACATAGGTGGGGGTATCAAATAGTATCAGTGCAAATCAGTACAGGCAATGGTAGAAGAGTGGATGAAAGCAATACTCAAGACAAGCATGGCCCTAATTGTTTCTTTCAGTAGTATTGTGCTCATAAATAAATAAAACAAATCTCTCTTGTCTACTAAACAAAGCAGAGGGGTTAATTTATTTCATGGGATGTAGACATGATGGATCACATCTTGAGCCTTCTGATGTTGCAACAAGCTGGTGATTTATTGTTTGTCATCTGTAATTAAGGGTTCCCAGCAGATGTGTTTGTTACTCTTACATAGCACCATGGCAGTAAAGCAGCACCTGCACGCAGTGGTTGCACAAGTAAATGACTGAGAGTCTCAGCACAAATGAGTTTAATCTCTAGCTCATAACTGACATTTTTTTTGCCTTCAAATGGAACTCATTTTCTTTGACTGTAGCATGTCAAGTTCGAATTAGTGTCCTTATATTATGTGGTTCTAAAATTGAGTGACATGAACTCACATTTTTGCTTTATGTTCTATTAAATTGGGACAATGCTTTAGAATTCAGGTCTCTAGAAGATCAGGTTTTCCTGACTCTCTTATCTGTAGTCTGTATTTTCAGATATGTGTATGATTTTCTCACTTCTTTTGACAGCCTTTCCACAAGTATCTGGGTGAAATGGGCAAAGTTGATTTGTATTCTTACACTACTCTACAGCTACAAAGCTGAGCTGAGTGTATAAATTTTAGAAAACAGAATATGTTATTGGTTTTCTTTGTTTGATAATTTTTAAAAATACATTAATTCCTGTGGTTTTTGTTTTTCATTATTTTAAACAAGTGATGATGTTTGATGGGAGGCAAGTTAATTTCCAGACTAGTAGGATAGCATACTGTTGCTTTGATTTAATTATGTATTCATGGTTTCTTTCTACTATTCTGTGTTTCAGAGTAAATATTTTAAAACTGTTTCAAAAATCTTTACATTTGCCTTTGCATCCTGCATGAAATTAAATGCTTTCCATATCTAATAAAATGGATTGACATATTTTTTTTATTATATAAGTGTTTGTTGGTGGAGTCAGGTGTAAATATGCATTTAATACTAGGAAAAAAAATCAAATGTGATTTCTGGAACTATCAGATTTTCACTTTCTAGAAAGAATCAGTTATTAGTTGGTAAATAGATTTGTTTAACACCCACTCATGTTTATTCAGATTGGTTCCTGCTCTTGCAAACTGCTGGCTTGTTGAGAGAGCTGTTGAGAGAGCAGCAGGAACTCAATATTAAGGAACAGAATTAAATAATACTTAAAATTTAAGGGAGACTTCCTACATTCTGACTACCTTTATACACTTTGCAAAATGTTATTGTCATAATATGAATACCTTTGTAAAAATTATCTGTGGCAGTCAGTAACCAGTGTTATTGTGCAGCACAGGCGGGATCAGCTCTTGCTGGAGAGGTAAAAGTCAATGCCTAGTAAAGGGGAAGGTTCTCGTCCCTCAGTACACTGGCAGGACTCTTCAGATGCCTTTTTTTATTCTGCTCACTCACAGTAAAAGCCCCCCTTCTCTCACAGTATGTCATCTTAAGCCCCTTAAAGCAAAGTTCTCCAAATAATCACAAATAATTTTGATTAATTCAGTTCTGGCTTTGAAGACTTCTACGGTCTGTTTTCATATTGAAGCCATATAAGCTCGGCTTTACTGTGGCCTTTTTGAGCAGAAAAACTCAAGGAGCAAATCAAGCACTTAAGTCCCATTGAGAATATTTATTGGCCCCCTAGCCTGGCTTTCCAAGTTCCCAGGGAATCCCAAGGGCAGCCCAGAGAAAACCTCTACTTTGCATCATGGAGAGACTCTTCAACAAGATTTATCAACTAAAGGATTTACCTAGAAAATGAACTCCTTTGAAGTAAGGCTGCAGCTTATTTTTTATTGCATTGACAATCTCAAAATGCTGGCAGTTTTTCTGTTACAAGTTCTGCCCAGTACTGATGTTTTGAATGGTCTGCAGTAGGGCTTGAGAAAGCTGCAGGAGTGACAATAACCAGAATGTCTGCAAGTGAGCTGAGCAAAGTCAGGGAACACAGAACATCAGTTTGTTATGAGAGGTATTGAATTCAGAGTTGCTTTTGGAGTCCCAGTAGAGAGCTTTTCTGCTGAGAAGTGCTTATTCAAGTTCAATTTGAAATATTTTGCAGGAAGCCGTTTCTAAAAAAACCTCCTTTTAATAGTTGACATAATTATATTAACATTGATATATAATAACAGTTTGTGTCTAAGATAATTGAAAGAGTGACTGTTAGAGTCAATATATGAAAAATGCCTTCCAGTAAGATTTGGGAAAGAACCAACTGCCAGCATTTTCCAGTGATTAAAAGTGCATCTATACATTTGCCATCTCTTGAGGGCTGTTACAACTCAAAACAGCACTGACTGTCACCACAGGGAGTGAAAATTTTCTCTTTATAAGAAGTCTATTTTTTTGCTTGATACTCTTGAGTAATTTTATGTAATAATTGCTCTCTGTGCCTATGACAAGTGTACCTGCTGTATGCCCATGGTCTGTTTGTGTCTCTCCACTCATGGTGCTGTGCTGAACCTCCTGCAAGTTGTTTGGCCTTCACTTTCTGATAATTATTATTGGACTGAAAAACTCAAAAATTGTGGGGCCGGTGTTACAGCTAACTGCAGAGAAGAAACTGGTTAGTGACAGTTTCTTGAAGAGACAAGTGTATAAAGGGAAGGGATGTTCCTGATTTATTAGCCATCCTATAACCAAAATGCCACCTGGGGATTGCTCTGTTGAATCAGGATCTGTCCCATTTCTTCCTAGGGTTGTTTAATGATGGGATAGATATTGGTCATTTTTGGAGGAAGAATCTGTGTTAAGGAAATTGTGTAAATCTTGAAGCAACTAGAAACTGGCCAAACTCAGCTGAGGATGTAAGAGGTGACTACCATTGGGTGGTGCTGCTATGCAGGGCAGGGTCTCTCCACCAGGAGCTTCCCTGGTACATCACAGACCTTCAGCAGAATACTGGAGCTTGGGCAGGGGAGGGGGATGCAGTAACCTGTCTGGGGGAGGAGGGGAGCAATCTGTGTAGAACCAGGAAAGACTGAAAATAGATTGATATTTCTGTGTAGAGACCTGGCTACATCTGGCGTTTTAGGTAGAAAACTGGCTTTTACAGCTACAAGACCTTTTTTAAAGATGAAGGATTGCTGCGGAGAGGAGGATCTGCCTGACGAAACGGGGCAACAGCAACTTTGCCAGCAGGTTGGCCAACCTGATGAGGAGAGGGAAAGGGACAACTTGGGATCTAAAGATACCATACATGAGGATGCAAATGGCAGTTACAAGAGCCAGCTCAGAAACAATAAAACAGGGCAAAAGACACCTGTGTAAAATGTATGTGAATTCATGGGGCCTGGAAAACAAATGGGAGGAACAACCGCTCTGGTTGTGGTTGCAAAATCTACAGTCAAGCTGCATCACTTGCAAAAAAGGGCACTGATTAACTCCCTTGACTTAGGACTTGTTAGGCCATATCTAGGCTACTGCATGCAGCTTTGGACAAGTCCCCTTCTCAGTGCAAGAAAGACATTCAGCAGAGGCCCCCATAGTGGTCTGGGTGGGAACCCTTGCCCTGTAGGAAGAGGCTGAGGGACCAGGGCTGGGAGCAGGGATGTACTTGGGGGTCCTTAGCAGCAGCCCTGCATGTTTGTGGAGAGGTTATTGGGGAAAATGACCAGCCACACTCAGGTAGGATGTGAAAGGCAACTTGCAGAAGCTGAAAGTAAGGGTCTAGACTGCACATGAGGAACAAAGATTTCCCTATGAGGACAGCCCAGCAGGGGAAGCAGGCTGCACCTGCTGTGGTGCATTCTACTTAGTAGAAATTTGAGTAACTGCAATTTATCATAGTTCTTTCTTGGTAATCTAAGGAGAGTCAGGAGTGATTGACATGTACCTAGATGATCTGATCTTCGCGCATGGATCAAATGTACCATGTAGTCTCATGGGCTTTGAGAATTTGGGGAATAATGTCACCAACTCCTCTATGCTTGTTGTTACTTTCTCAGTCATATGCAAAATCGTCAGGGAATGTAATGCTGGTCTTTCTGAGGCTGTGTCTTTTCTGTTCACAAACTCATTGGATATGCTGGCCTCTTTTAATACCTTAGAAGTGTTCCAGTTTTCTGTTTTAGAAGGAGGATTATAGGAGGACTATGCATCTAGAAGTCTGGGGAAGCTAGTTCAGCATACAGCTCTCTGCAGTTATAATTTGGTTACTAATCTGGTCTTTCTCATTTTTTAATCATAAGATTGGAGCAAAATTAATTCCTGTGCTCTACAAATATCTGAATCTGCAGACACAGGGATTTTACCATTCTAGATGTAATATTTTGATTTTTCAGTAAGTGAATCCTATATTCCTTGTTCTGGGAACAGTGCCTTGATCACACACTTCACACACTTAGCCTGTCATAAATTATTTAGACAATTCCATTTTAATATTGGAGATGTGACAGTTCTATCCAAAATAAAACTTCAATACAGACAGATTCTGCCAGTCTGGCTTTAGGCCTCTGCCTAAAGCTCTAATTTAAGAGCTTGTGATGTTTCAGCTCAATTTGTAGGAGCTATATAGGGCATTCAAAGTAAGAGATTATAGGATGGGCATACCAGACTCCTTCAATCATATCCAGTCCTCCCACAGTTCTTTTTGCTCTTCTCAAGTATAAATTCAAATTCATTTCAGAGGAATAGATATTTCAGAAAGAACTGATACCTACCTTATGCATTACAAATAAAGTTTGCTGCTGCTCTGCACATACTGATGAACTCACCTTGGATTTTTTGGGTTACACCAGCCAGTGAGTCAGGGCATGTAATAAAGGTTCACCTGTTTCCTCACAGGAAAGTTAGTGTAACAGAATGCTTATTCAGTTATCTCTAAAGGATGGTACCTCATTTCAGTGGTTAATAATTTTCTATCTATGCAAATCTATTTCTCTACAGTACAGCATCAGTTTTTGAAGACCTGTTTCTTGACATCCTCACTAGTTTGATTTGGCCTTGGGATGTGTTCTTGTTCTTAATCTCTTCTTGCAGAGATTTAGTTGTTAATTGCTTGTTTGACAATAGAGTTAGATATTTGATACTAGGGAAAAATCTGAAGTAGACCCTCTTTATGAATATTTAGGAATATGGCCCTCTTTTCATATAGCTTGCACCATAATTTTTTTCTGTTTTGTCATGTCCTGGGTTGAAGTACATTCTATCACCATCTTCATGAACTGTTGAAACCAGGTGAGGCAGTGCTCCCTGCCTCCTCCACTCTGGCTTATCTTCTGTTAATGGGCCCATCAGCACCTTTGCCACACGACTCACAGATAACCCCCTCCTGGACTATCTCCTGTTAATGGGCCCATCAGGCCTTATCACATGACTCACCATCCCATTGTGAGATGCTCCGCCCAGAGGGAGGAACCAAGCATTCCAGCCTGGATATAAGCTGAGACTCTGAACACCAGAGGGGTGCTTACCCACTGGATTCCCAGAAGACCTGAGCTACCAGACCTTTCTACAGGATTACTGCTTCAGGAAGACCACCTCATCTGGACTGCTTCCATCACTCTGCTCAGGTTGTATTCTGACTCTGTCAGTGGTCTTTTGTATTATTGCATCTATTTTATTTTACTTTCTTTCCTTTTTTTCCTATTAAATTGTATCTCTGACTTGGAGCCTCTCATTTTTTGTGCTTTCAAATCACTACATGTCAAAAGAATTTTTCTGTATTTTTCCACTCCTTGTGGCCATCTCTAAATTGTGTCTTATACGTGGTAACTGTTCCTGTGCTCTGTCTAGAGTAATATATAGAGGTGAATATTGTTTCCAAAGGCATTCACAGGGCAGTTCATGCGTAATTTCTTTTATAAATTTTTTTGGGTTTTAGTCTGGGTTTGTATTTTTAGTCTTGGTATGAAATCTGCACACCCCCACGTAGGCAGTTACATGTATCCTGTGCTAAGTTTGGGGAAAAGAACCCCAGAGACCAGATTATGATACTCTGGGTTTTACTGTACTGGAACATGGGGGTCACATGCAGTAAGGTCACTGATTTACCACTGATTTAGTCTCTTCATAAAGCTACAACATATGGCTAATGGATTCAAAACTGGAGCATACATGAGACTGGAGAGCTGAAGCTCCAACCACAATAGGCAAAATGCTGAAGATCTGTTCTCTTTCTTCTGCTCAGTGTAGACTACCCTGAAGATGAAAGAATTTGGTCACATATTCAATAATTTTAGCTTTATTATTTCAGATTTGTATCTGGTAAGTATAACATTAAAGGCTTTGAAGGATGAAAAGAGCTGATGATATAATGAGACTGTTAAAAAGTCAATGAAAAGTGAACCCAACCTTTGTGTAATCAAAGTGCTTTACAGACTTAATCCCCGAGAAGGAGTTGGAACTGTATAAGCAAATTTTGACTTCATGGTTTAAATGTGAACACTATTCAGATTTGAATGTGCAAAGAGTCATGCATAATAGATATTTTTCCCCTTAGTTAAAGCCTGATGAGACTGTAGTTTAAATGTTTAACTCAATGTCTAAAATCAGTATTTTGCGGGAATTTGCTATCACACTCTGATTGCTCAGCTACCTTGATGTTTTAATTAGTTGGCTGAAGATATTTTTGGTATGAACAGAAACATGAATATGTACCTTGCTGATTTTGGCAGGTGTTTGAGGTTTTTCACTTTCTTACGGCTGGTGGCAGGTTAAGCATGTCCTTGAATAACTTCTGTAATTATAGCAAAATGTGGAGCAACTTTTGGAACTTTTGGTCTTTGATCAACATTTTTTTTACCTGCACAGTTGGACAGAGCAAAGATGACCTTCAATTTCTAAGCTGATACCAGTTTGCCCAATAAAGAAGGTGAGGGAAATCTAAGTCTCTCATACTGGTGCTAATAAAGACCTCTAGATAACTAATATTTCTTATGTGAGAGTAGGATGGATTTGGTGTAGGTTACCTAACATTCTCCTTTCCACATTTGCAGATATTGCTCAGGGAGCTTGATCACTTCCTTGACTTCAACTGTTCCCAAAGCACTTCCCTGACAAAGTAAATCTAGTGCCATATTTTGAATTATCTGGTATGTTTATGTATGAGTAAGAATAACTGGGTTAGTTGTATTGAATTATAACTAAGTAATTCAGCTATTGATTCATTATGTTATTGGCAAGTAACACACTGCATTGCAGAATTATCTGCATGCTAATCAGCTCTGTTGTTCACCACTGACTGACTTGGTATTTCTTTCCAATTGAAATGAAATCCTTAGCTAAAAAAGGCTGAATACATATTTCTGTTGCTGCCTCTCAGTTTCTAACTCTGACATAGCACCTGCTGTTGGCCTAGGGCAGTGCAGTTGGTGTTGGAAGTTTTGCTGGGCAGACAAAATTTAGAATACTTTAGAAACTTCACAATTTCCTTCTGAGAAGCAGGTCACTTTTCTGATCAGCTGTGTACTGCTGGGGCACTCAGTCCTCCTGGCCCTCATCTAGTAAAGCACAATGATTTTGGATAAGCAATGAGACAGCATGAGCCTTAGTGTCTGCAGGTTGTCTGTGTCTGAGTGGGTACCTCAAGGACACTCCCTTTGCAGCTGGGCTGTGCAGAAGCTTTGCTTCTGGTCTGTACTGTTGGATAATAAATTCATGCAAAAGGCAAAGTGGATATGCTATATTAAACTAGCATTGTTCTGTATTTGTCTGGGTGCTCCCATGGAATTTTACTTGTACTTGGTTTTGAAGAAGGAAGCTGAAGGGGCAGCCCCCCTACATGAGTGCCTGCAATCAGCACTGAGGGCTCAGGGAACATTGAGCTCATAATAGTTTTTCTTGTCACTTAAGAGGGATCAGAAACTGAAGATGACATCTTTTTTATTTTCTTTTTTTTTTTTCTTTTTTTTTTTTTTTAAAAAAAAAAAATTTGTCCCTTTCTTCTTCATTTCTTGCAATAATTTTTGGATTCTGTAAAAATAGTTCCAAGTTATTCACTCTTGAGTTCAAAGGCCCTCTTGGAGAAACTGTGAGATACCACACTTCTGCTGGCTCTTGTACCAGTGCTTTTGTGAAAGTTCTCTGAATGCTAAAAAAAACTTTATTTGGAGAGAGTGACTTGCCCTTAGTCAGTGTGTTTGACTTTCCCAAAGGCTATTAAGCTGCTAGTACCTCACTGAGAGTCCAGGGGACAAATGGTAGTACATTACTGCAGGAATTCTGCTTTTCTTTGGAAATGAAAAGGCTGCTGTATCAAAGAAGTACTAAAGTACTTCAAATAAAAGAGTTTATTAGAGGTGAGATACTAAGCCTGTCCTTGTTTGAATCTCAGTGTTTCCGTACTGAGTTATAGCTCTAACAATTACCCTTGTATGTTTCAAATTACCACAAAATGGTCACTTAATAAGGAATTGTAAATGAATATTATTCCAGTTACCTTTTCTTTTAAGGGAGCATGTTATCTTAGGAAACGATACTGTTCAGGACTAGAGATTTTTATTTTTCAATGAAGGCTTTATAAAACACAGGTATGTGTTTTAAAGTACAAGGTTGGCTTTTAATTTCCTGTTTTAGAAATTTAAGATAGATATTTGAAAGCTGGACTTCTAGAAATGGAGCAAAGAGGACTTATTATTATTATAAATATCTTAAAAAGGGTGGGGTTGCCATGTTTTGAAAATATATGTATGTATGGAAAGGTTGCAAACCTTAAGTTTAGTTCAAGGTATATGTTCCAACTAAAGTGCAGTTGAATTAGTAACTGTTGTGTATGCAATAGAAATCTGAGGTTTTGATTGTTTTTGTGTAAATGTTTAATTCTGAATTTGTTCTACTCCAGCTGTAATGCAGATATGAGGAGCTGAGCAGCAATTACTGTGGTTGTCACAAAATTAGTCATTAATGTAGGACAGGCAAAGTGAAAATTACACTTTCAACACTTTCTCTCTGGCCTGACAGATACCCTTGAATTTCTGCTGCTGTCGGTTAAATATGTTCCCCTTTGCAGCGATGGATTTTCCCTGGGCTTCAAACAACAGGCATGATCTATGAGTCGCTGCTTACTGGTGAAGGATGCAGAGCTTGCAAAGAATTCAGCTTGACTTTTAGAGCTGGACTCTGAAGCTTTTTCTTTTGCCTCTGGCACAGAGGTAAAAAGAATAAGTGCAGTTTTCTCCTCATGAAAATAAAACAGATTTAGCAATTATTTGTAATAACAACTATCTAGGTCAGTTGGTTTTGACCTTACTGATTTATAGAAGGAAGAAGAATTAAATTTTTCAGTAGAGCATTTCAAATATATTGAAACCATTTGTTTTTTAAATCCATGGTTTTGCATTGTAACATTTTTGGGTCACTATTTCTAATTGAAGCCATGTGCTGATTTTGGAATGAAAAAAAGTTACATTAGAGTTGATTTGTTGGGAGAATTGACTGAAAACCTTTGCATGTTAAAATGACAAAGTCTTTGCATGAATCTGAAAATTATGTCAAAGGGTTGTTTTGGTTACAATTTTTTGGGAAAAAAAGAAGCTGGGAAAGGGAAGCATCCAGAGCAAAATTTCTTCTAATTCTCCTTTTTAAAAGTCCTTAACCCCTTTTAAAAAGGAAGAAATCTGGTGTCTTACTGTGCTGGCTGTTCTAGGGTCTGCTTGACAGGTGGCAGAAAGTCTTTTGATGATCAGTGTGTTGCTTTTGAAGTGGGAAAATCTGGATGACTAGTAGCTGGGACCATTTTCAGTGATGTCTAACAGGAATAAATATTTGATAACTGGGTGATGTGTCATATTTGTGTTTCTTGATTTTGAGTGAGGATGGCATTCCATCTGCTAAGCAATCATTTTAATTCATGTTCTTTAAGAATTTCTTGCTGAGAAATCTTAGTGGTTTTGCTTTTAATCTATTCTACCAGAAACAGCCTGGAAGAGGCAGTGATGCTTTCAATGACTGTGCTCCTTTCATTTTTGCCTGGTGTTGAAAGTGGGAAGAGAGCTGGTTTAGATGTGCTGCTTTCTAAATGAAGAGTTTATGGAATTCATGAGAGCTAGGAGAAGAGATACATATTTAAAAGCAGAACAGAAAATAAGGGACAATGATAACTGTGGAACTATAGTCTGCTACTCTTACTTAGTTTACCTAATCTTAAAGGCATTAGCTGTTGTCTGTATGATACTTCATACTTTTATGATGATGTTGCAGGAAGTCAGTGGTGATCTCTCACATTAGAAAAGGAATTGATGGAAAAACTGCAAGGCTTTACTCTTTCTGAAGAGCAGTCCTGGCTGTGCTGCCTCCCAGCTTTTTTTGCACCAGCTTGCTGGCAGAGCTTGGGAAACTGAAAAGTCACTGATTTAAGGTATACCCTAGTTAGCAACAAACAAAACATCAGTGTGTTGTTATCATGATTTTCATACTAAATCCAAAGCACAGCACTGTACCAGTGACTAAGAAGAACACTAACTATTCCAGCCAAAACCAGGAAAGCAATGTTGGTTGACTGGACAGTTCCATGCTTCACATTGTTGTTTGGGCAGAGATTTCTGAGAAGTGTGAGACCTAGGGATAACAAGGACTAGAACAAATGGAATCTTAAACCACTTTAGATATGTTGAAGTTGAAACAACCTTGCCTTTATTTATATATTTACCCCATCTTCACACACTTGATGTGTCACTTGGAAACAAAAAGAAATCCTTCAGGTCATTCTTCTGAATCTCAGCTGCTCAGCCTGCAGAAGCTGCACTGCATCAGTGATCCTGGGGGAGGGATATGTGTGGAGGTAAAAGAATTTGAAAATTCTAACGAACTAATTTGGTGTTGATTATAAAAAGTTTACTGACTTGTGAGTCCTCCCTTGACAACACTTGCTGACATTGCACCTAGGTCATGTTGTACCTGCTTCACATAGGAGAACTTCCTGCTTGTGTCTCATCTGAACTTTCTATTTTGCTTATGTAAGAGCTAAAAGCAGACTAATTTCATTGTTCCATTTAAATCTGACCCTTTATATACCATTTTAATAGTAATTTATTCTTTATTCAAAGAGTAGAGTTATACTTTTGTGATCCAGTAAGTTTCTAAGTTTTCATTCAATTTCTCAACTAACTATGTGATGGTGAGCCTTGGTAAAATGTGTACCACCAGTAAATCTTTGCATTCCAAATGCTTTTGTAAGATCTGCAGATGCTTGTCTAGATTTCTTTTCTCTCTCCCCTAACTTTTGAGAAAATTTGGAATCAACTTCTTACCTGCCTGGAAGATGTTAACTGTAAGGTGGATGAGAAGTTTGGGCTGTCTTTTGGCCAGTCATTCTTTAGGATTGTTGACTCATCATTTATGGGATCAAGCTATTATTCCTCTCAATTTGTAATATGAATGGGTGGAGGGAAGAGGAAGGTTTAAAATCATTAATTATTTTAAAGAGTCCATAAGAATTTATAGCTAGCTTGCTTGATGTTAGTGACTCAAAGTTTTTGGTATTCATATGTGCACAGATAGAGGATAAATATAAAGTAATTTCACATTCCTTGAAATCATAATGCTCTTAGAAAAAAAAAAGTGGTTTTGTTTTGGTGTTTTTAAACTGAATTGTACATTTATGAGTCACAATACTGTTTTTCCTGTTGGGAGGAATAATTAATATATGAGCCTCTATCCTTTTTTCATTCTAAAGTATGAAGTACTAAGCAATTATATATGCAAAGATCTGCTTTTTAATTCACCACTGCAGCATGCTGATCTGCAACTAGATCTGCTGATTTAAATGCTGTTGTTTCTGAATATTGTTAGTAGAGTTTGAACAAATTTAGAAGGTCATGTTTGATTTTGATGAGGCTACAGCTGCAGAAAAGTGTTTGAAACAGGTACGAGTTGCAGAACACAGCCTTATTACAAATGGGCAATTATGCAGATGTGAGTGTGGTCTTCCATGTGTGCAGATGTCTTCCTTCAGCAGAGAAATTACACGTTTTAGTTGTATACCACCTTAGATCAAGGTGGTGTGAGGAACATTTCACCTATTTTCTGTTTCGGAAATTGACTATTCTTGAATTTATTTCCAAATCCTATTCAGTGGGTTTATACATAAAACTGCAGAACAAAGATTCTTTCTCTTGGTTTTCTGCTATAAGCTTTTGTCCTGGTTTAGGGCAAATTTTGGGAGGAAACCAAAAGGGGTCCCTCTAGAAAGCAGGTTCAAACAGCCCCCACCCCCTACTGCTTCGGGTGATTTCCTTGGAGAAAAGTGGAAAAAAACTGTTTATTTAACAAGCAAAGTTTTCACAAGCATAAAAAAAATTACTAATATTAAAAAATAAAACCCTCGCTGTTCTGGAGAGATGGCGAAGTCAGAAAGTCCTTGTCATGGGGTGTAGCTGGGCTTGCTCAGCCTCTTATCAGTCCCTCCTGTGCTGGAAAATTTTTTGTCCCGGCCCCAGTGGGCCACAGGTGTGAGCTCCTGTTTTTTTTTCTGTGTTTTCAGTCCAGAGCAGGTTTAAACAGTTCCAAGAAAAAGAAAAAACACAATGCAGGTAACTTCTCTGCCTCAGCTAGCTAAAAAAACCTAAAAGCAAAGGAGAGCTCTCTCTCACTGTCTGTGCTGCAGGCAACACAGTCTGTGGGAGAGCAAGTGCGGTTTCTGAAAACAAACTGCATGCTTCTTCTTTCCCCCTTCACTCTAGGAACCAGTCTTAAAGGTGCAGAACTTAATATTCAGCAGAAACAGAACAGACAACTGGGGATACAAGCATCATAAAATCACCCCAGGACATTCCACCCCTTATCTCCAGATCATCATCTTATTTTCACCCTAGGACAGCCTTGCACAAGTAGCTCATGGAAATTAGGATTGGAAGTCATTAGGAATAACATCTTTGTTCTCTGTCATAGTACTGGGTAATGAACTGTTTGTTGAGCAGCAGTGGTGAGCACCTGATGGCCACTAGCAGCTGATTCTCCATAAAAATGATAATGCTTTCACAGATGTAAGTATTGATTTCATTTTCCCTCTGCCTTAGGGAATTACATGATGCTTATTATTTATTATCTCTTCGGCTAACAAAAGTTGGCAGTGGAAATGCTGTTAACAAAAATTCCTTTGTCTGTCAGGAACCTGGTGAAGTATTCTGTTGGATGGGCCTTTACAAGTCCAAAGGCCTCTGGGGGAGGGAAACAGTGCTGTGTTCAGTGCTCTGGCAGCTGATTTTCTGTTGTGTTTTTTTGTTCTGGTGGGTTTTTTAAATTTTTTTTTTATTATTATTATTATTTTCCTATCTGTGGAGAAATATAGCAAATTTGAATGATGAGCTCTTAACCATGACTAGATAAGGAATGTCCCTCTTGCTACCATAAACTTTCTCTTGAGAAGTCTTTGCCATGTTGGTCTGTTATATTACTGGTTCTGCAGCTATGTATGAAAAAGAGATCAGGCATCTCAATTGAGGCTTTTTGATGCTTAAGTAGGGATAAGGCAATCCTTGCCTTCACCTCCTCTCAAGTACCGAACCCCAAATATTCTAGGCCTGTTGCTATTCTCTGCATTTTGACTTTCTCAGGCTTGAACTACCTTTTTTTTTTTTTATAGGAAGTTTATTTTATAACTCTTCATGTCAGCATCTGCCTTAAACTGAAGACCTTACTTGTGTCTGGTTCTTCTGTGAGCTCAGCTGTATCCTATATCTTATTTTTACAAAAGCTGAGTCTCATATTATACCTGTTGTGGCTGGACAGATTTGAGTTTATATGTCAAAAATGGTTGGAAAAGTAGTTTGTAATACTATTCTTTATTTGCCTCACACAGGAGAAGGTGTACTTCTTCTCAGCTGAGGAGGGAGTTAAACATCAGTCCTCATCATTTACTCATTTAAGGAAATGAATTAACCTGTAGAGGCAAGGGACAATTGTTTGTTCTTTATTTGAACCTTCTGCATGTTGCAGAATGTGGGCATGGGGCAAGATAAATGTCACCTGATTTTTGGTTAGCCCTTCAAAGTGCAGCAAGGGCCAGGGAGTAAGGAAGCAATACCATCTTAAGAACATGGTCTGGAGCTCTGGCTTCCCTTTTTATGGTCACTTGTTCTTGAGGCTAAACAACTGATCTCGTGCTTGTTCATTACTTTCTCAATAATGATATTTCTTTCTACATAGGGCTGCTAAGTCTTTCTTTTCTTCCAGTAGAGTGCTGTCAGAACATTTTCTTAATCAGTGGAAGGACTGGAAGAAATCTGTGAAACAATCATAAGAGTTTTTGTGGGAGAAAAGCGCTTGCTCTGACTGCTAGGTGTGCATTATTTTCTAATGGGACAAGAAATGTATTGAAGTATCTAGACTTTCACAAGAAGTAAGTTGGTCTAGTGGACAGGATGAGAGAGAGAGAGATACATTTTTATAAACAAATTTTTATCAGTAAACATGATTTTCTTCATTGAAATGAAGAGGAAGTGTGAGCCAATACTGTGTTAAATAGGATAAATGTTAGCTGGATGCAAATGCAAACTCAAGGGGTTTTTTTAATACTTCACTGAAACACTGGATTAATGTTTAATTCTGATGACTAAATCCATTAATAGATATATTTCTTACTAAGTTAGATAAATGAGTTTTTCAGGCAATTTTGTTATCCCCTCAGGGCATGGGTTCCACTTGCCTGAATATTGCTCTAATTAGATGATGACACAGTATCCCAACAGCTCTTTTTAAGATATGGGACCTCTGCCACTAGACAATAAGTTTAGTTCAGCTTCTTTGTTTTTAAATAATGAAGAGATCTTTTGTTTGCAGAAATCAGATGATACTCTGGGGATATAAAGTATTTGTATCATCCCAGGTAGGGTAGAACAGATAGACTGAATTTAGAAATATAGAAGATATTTGCTGCAAAAGGCAGTTCCTTTAAGTTCTTCTATGTTCCCCATTTTTGTGGCTCTTAAAATAATTAAGTTCTCATTTCACCAAATTAAGAATGACACTACTCTCTGTCTTTCAAACAAAAGTTTTTTGAAGTCTATTACAAAAATCAAGGGGCACTGAGGAAGTTGAACTTTTTTTAAAAACAGTTTGGTAGCTGCAGTTAACTGAAACCTATAGAAAGGTTGAGTAGATGGTGCAGGCTGTTCTTAATATTCTGTGTGATAACTCATGACTGGCATGTGAGCTACTAATGTGTGGCTGACATGGGAGGAAACAATATGGCTTTAGATAATGGATCTGCAGGGAAAGAAAGAAAGTCCTTTTAAAATCAGCTACAAAGCTGAGGCTACAATGACAGGATGCGTTTTCCAACAATTATTTACATAAAGGGTTTTTGCCTGACATAAGGCATTGCTCTGTCTCTTCCACCTGTTTGTGTGACAGCTGTCGCTAGTCTCATTGTTCTGGTTCATGAGTGCACCAGAATGTGAGTCCCTGGGTGGGAATTACCTTGGTTTTCTTCCTACCTGCTGGTTGTAGAGTCATTCTCAGCACATGTCAACACAAAAGAATAACTTGTCTAGCTTTGTCTAGAGAATAATATTGGGCAATCATATTTAAAAGTAAAGACCATAAATCTTGAATTATGGAATGATAAGGAGCCAATGAAGGTCATCTGGCCCCTGCTTGAATTAGGGGCTGAATTAGCTTCAGGGTTAGGTCAGGGTACTTATGACCTTTTCCTGCTGAATTTTAAATAGTTACAAGAATGTAGATCCCCAGACCTCTCAGGGCAATCTGTTCCAGTGCTTATCCATGCTCACTGTGAGCCTATATTCCCTTTAATATCTAGCAGTAATTTACAGTGTCTTAGCTAATGACTATTGTTCTCCTTTCACTGTGCTCGTCTGAGAAAATGGTGGGATCTTCTTTATAACCATCCATGAGGTAGAAGACACTATATTTATTCCTGACATCTTGAAGTTAGATTTGATCTGAGTAGAATAACAGGTAATATGGAGAAGGCATGAAGAATATAGATTTCAAGCAATAGAGATGGAAACAGAAGTCTGGTGATTGGCTGTTGCGATTTGGGATACATAGGCTCAAGCTCTTGCTCAACTTCAGTCAAAATGTAGATCTTTCTGCCTTTGGCAAAGAGCCAATGTTAGAACTTTAGTTTGTCAGGGGCTATGACAGGATTTAAACATCATGTGAGTTTACAAAATCTTCAGTGCCAGTATAGGGCACAACCTAACTTTAAGGACTTTGACAACGAATGGTTTTTTATCTGTTTTCAGGGGCAGTGATAGTGGGAAATTAAGTAACTATCAGCCTTCATAAAATACATTATTTGACAGAAATGTTGATATGGGTTTTGACCTAGTCTCAGGGGAAATTGATAAGCCACCAAGTTTAAAAGTAGTTAAGTAGTCTTGATATTTTGAGAATAGTCTCTACCTTTTTTCCTCTTGAATCAACTGCATGTATTTCTGTTTTAATTCCATTTCCCTAAATGAAATAAGCCCTTTTACAGTCTCATTATGAAAGAATACAAACAGTGAGTTCAGCAAATGAAGTGTATAAATGGGTGAATAGGACACAAAATGTCAACACAGATTTGGCCTTTTTTGCATTTGCAGTTGTCACTGCCAAGGGAGAAAGTGACATTCAGCATTGGCTTCAGTATTAAAACATGGCATTCCCCTATGGCAGCATCCCAGTGAGGCAGGTAGGGTTTCAGCGTGAGAAGAGCAGAAGCAAATATCTTTTTTCCTCTGTTTCTTTTTCCTGATGTTTTCCTTTGTGTAAACAAAATACTTTGAAATAGCAAAATCTAAGGCAAGTAAATTAACTTCTAATGAAAGACTTTCTTCTAGGGCAAGATTTTTCAGCAGAGGGGAGCACAGAGGACTCCTCAGTGGCTACAGTGCTGGTCTTGGAGAATGGGGCACATTCAGCTTCTTTCTTTCAGAGAGATTTATTATTAAATGGCTCTTTCCTCACTACTTGTGAGAAGGTGCTGTTTGAAGGGCCCTGAAAACAGAAAGCTGGAAGGCTGAGAAGGGCACAGATTGTTAGCTGTTGAGAGCTATGGTGACACCTGTGTGATAGAAATTGGGATTTCTAGTCCCAACATTCTGGTGGAGTTGTGCAACCAAATTGTCTGAGTTCAGTGGGTAATGATCATCCACTAGCCTTCTATGCAAGGGAATGGTACCACCTATCACTTTCTGGCTGCGGAATTAACTTGAAATCAGGCTAAAGAAGGAGAGGTCATACCATTTTGGCAATTTCAAGGTGCACGGCTTGAGCGGTGATCTGGATCATGACATCCTAGAGGTCTTTTGGAATCTCTAGTAGGTGCTAAAGTGAAATGCTCCCCTGAGCAGTGCTAAATTCCACCAAACCTGTAAATATAGAATTGTGTTCAGTCTTGTACAAGACCAATTTAGACTGCACGGACTTACCTTGAGCTTTTCTTCAAAACATTAAAGCAAAAATTGAGGTTGCTTTCTGAAAGTTGATCTTGTGATTAGAAAGAAAAGAGATATAAGGGTTGGGAGGGCAGGCTTTTATGACTGTGTGTGGGCAAATTTGTTTTTATTGTGTCTCAGTTGCAAGAACTGCAGGAAACTGCTTTTTTATCAGACCTGGCATGCCACCAGCTTTATTGTTTGGAATATCTGGGATTCCATCTGAGATAATCGTTGAAAGTACATGTGCTCTTTATTTTCCGGCAAGCAGAGGAATGTAAGCCATGCTTACATGCTCATATAAGATATGCTGATGAATTTTCTGGAGAACACTGGAAGAATATGAAATTCACTCTAAAGAACAGACAGATAGTGTACTGTCTTTGACCTTGGGGTTTCTGAACTGTTGGTTGCATCTGTCGTGTTGATGACAGAGTAGAGCAAGAGGGTTATTTTCCCATGCTTAACCTGTTGCACAGAGTGGGGCATGCTGTCATATGCTGGATCACTCAGCCTCTACTCATGAGTTCATGCATGGTTTTTGACTGACTTGCTTAGTATTAACCTCTTTTTTCCCCCCCAGCACATAATAAAGATATTCAACTGTTTAGGAAAGAGTATTATATTTGTATCTCAACAGTATATTTGATTACTTTTTTTTAAAGCTCTTGTAGCTGACCTCAATAAATTGCAGAGGGTTTGGTTATTTGACTGTAAAACTGTCTGATTTTATGCCTAAGTTTATGCTTATCTACTATTATGTATTATCTACTTTTATTTTCATAGGTGCAAAAGTTGACACTTTTGCGCACCTTGAGCTTGGATTTCAATAAGTTTTATGTGTTGATTTACAGCAATGAAGGTCTTTTATTTTTGTCAGCTAGTAATTTCTTAGGATTTTTCTAAAATATCACTTAGATATTTTCTTCAATGATATACTGTCATAAAAGAAAAAGAGGAACATAACTGGAATTAAGTGAGTTCAGGAGAACTTCTTGGTTGCTATATTTGGTTTATTCTGATTGCTCAGAGAGCAAAGGTCTGACAACAGATCTTTGATTGGTTCTACACTTGATAAATTTTTTCAATACATCTATTTCAGTTTCAAACCCAGAAAACTTGCAAATCTTTTTCTTCATCCTAGTATGCAGTCACGCCTCTTGGTGTCTTGATGTGGACTTGCTTCAGGGGAGAGCTTAGTTTTTTATTTGTAGGTGATTTCATCCCTTAATTCTGACTTGTAGGAATCTGGTTTTGAAAGTATTTCTTTTCAGCATCATGTTCAGTGATTTCCAGTTCAGTGTTTCCTCTTGCAAGTCCAGTTTTCAAATGTCATTTGTTCTTCTCTTGCCGAAGTTTCTAATTAGACAAGCTTTTAAATAGTGAATAAAAAAAAAATAAAGATCAAGTGCTCTGACACGTGACCTCAGATTTATTCAAAGCCCTGTGAGAGACATTTAAAGTGTTAAAATGCTGCATATGTGTACTTCTATGGGGCAAGAAAGAAACTTTAATTTAGTTCAAAGTACTGGAAAGGCTTAAATGTAGCCATGTTCTAGATGGGTAAGATTAAATTAGAACTTTCCAGCTGAAATAATACAGTAAATATGCTCCTTATTTTACTGACTTGCAGAGCCACCTGTATCTATTAAGATAACAAGGCCCTCCTGAAGTCGGAGAGAATGCTGCTGCATGGAACTGTCTCTCCTTAGTTTGCTCTGTCTCTCCCTGCAGCTGGAACAAAATGAATTAAATATGATAAATACCAATTAGTTATGGCTTTTTGATGCAGATGAGACTTGGAAGACACCTGGTCCATCTCTTGCTGAAATGTTTGGGAATGAGCCTGGTGCTATATTTGGAGCAGAACTGTAAGTGGACAGATTATTTTCTGACTTACTCTAAGCCATTTAAACAGCAAGGTTCTCATCCTGCTGAGTGAACGTGGGATGAATCTGGCTGCTGCTGAGGAAAGTCTGTGGATTCACTATGCAAGTAAAAAGTGCCATTAATGCTTAACGCCATTAAGCAGTTGTCATACTGGTGACTCTTTCAATTTAATGAAAGAAGGGTCTGCAGGTATGCACAAATGATTTGTGTGTATAATTTGATACAGAGGTGTGGATTAGAGTTTGCCTGCAGCTGACTGAAGATCCTTTGGATGAAAGATGATCTGCTAATGTGCTGCTAAGTTTATTAATATCCAGCAGAGCAGCTATTATCCATTTTATCAACAGATTACAGTGCTTGCTTTATGGCTCCTTTTTTGCCTTCTCATGACTTGTCAAATTGCTTCCAACTGAGTATCAATGTTTCAAATCTACAATACCTGCAGAAGGTACTGCCAGTATATAAAATTAATCTTTCATGGTGCAGCTAATTTTCTTTGTCTGCATAACACCAGTGCTTTCTTAGTGGGAGGCATTAATGTCTATCTGCATTTGTTTTTTAAGGAACTTATAGACTTGCACTGAAAACTTGATTGAGCATCACTCCGACTTAGACAACTAGCTGTAAGTTCTCCAAGTGCTGTACTTGTCACCCAGCAATCCAAACACAATAGACCATGCAGATGAAAACCAAGCACGGAGTTTTGCTGTGGAGTTTTCATGCTAGAGAATTTTTTTCTTGATGCAGCTCCTGAATTCTGAATAATTGAATAGAAATGATTGAGCATAGATAATTTTCCCATGTATTAATGATTTTTCAAAGCTTGTTTCAAAGCTTATTGAAAGCTTATCTCTGGAAGAGTCTTTAGCTTTCTTAATAGCTTCTGAAACATTCAGATGTCTAGTTATTAATTCAATGATCTGCATTATTCTAAGATCATTGATATTTCAACTATGCTATTTGAAATTGGACAACTTTTAGCAGAAAGGAGCTTTGTAGATTGCTTATACTCTGTTTCTGTTCCTTGGGCAAAGGTATCTAAATTAATTATTTAATGAGTGAAGAGGAAAGGATATTGCTCAGCATGGTTAATTACTACCATATGTTCCATCCTTGCTTTGCTACCATTAATCTTCCTAAATCTTGGGAAATTTTTTGTTGCTTGATGTGTCTCAGGATTAGCTGGGAGAGGACAGCCACTTGTGGAGTAGTGGCCAGACTGCACCTACTGTGAGATCCTTTCCCAAGCAGGTTTACTGTTGTCAGGAAAGTTGTTATCAGGAAAGTTGCTCTCCATCTGCTCTTCCTTACTGCGGAAGAGTTTGTGCATTCATTGCCACATTGTAGCCTTTTTCCTTTCTCTGGCATGATACGAGAAGGTATCTGTATGGAAATAATATTGCTCCAAAACATAATGCACAATCAAAGCTGCTGCAATAGACTGCTGCAATTCTGTGCTGGGCCTGGCATGAAATGTCCTGGGGACACTCCAAGAGCAGACTGAGCATTGTACTGGCTGCTAATGGCAGCACTTTGTACTGTCATCCATGATGGATGCTGGTTAGTAGGTCATCTCCTTCCCAGAGCTGTATCTGGTTTTGGCACTACTTTATTGCAAATAGAGCTGTATTCTGGTTTTACGAAGGCTTACCACTTGACTAGTGGTGCACTAGCAGTAGAAATGTCCCAGAATTTATTTTATTTTTTAGTTTCTATGAACTGACAGATTCAGGGTATTTTAAGCTGCAGAGGTACCCAGACAGGACAGTTACTGCCTGCAAGCAGAGTACTTCAACCTCAAAAGAAAATCACTGTGTTATAAAAGCTTCTAAGCCTTTAATAGGAATTTTTGAGAGTCTTAAAATTACTATTAACTGCTGTTCCAGTCTGGTTTTGTAGGCTGGATATGGATCACTTGTATTACAACATTTGTGGATCGTAACTCAAGTGAGTTACTACTTTATTCTTCTGGATTTAAAACAGGCTAAGATGGCAAAGAGCTAACAGGCTTAAGGATTGGAAGAGGAGGAGGATATAAAACTACATGTTAGAAGTGGAAAACCTACCACTTCATGAGAGTAATTCTGTTTCTGCTGTAAAATCACTTAAGAGGGCACAGGAGATTTTTTCTTTGGAGATTTCTGAGCTCAAGGCTTTTCACTGGTTATCACTGAAAGCATGTATCAGCTATGGTTGTTTGAAATTTCTGTACCAACTGAGAACTGAAGAAACTGTTACTATAATATTCCCAGTGGAAACTGCTTTTGTGCTAGTGTGTTTACAGAGCTGAAGAAAATGGTAGACATACATGGACAGCCATGAATGTGATAGGAAAAATGTTAAATTAGATTGCTGACTCTGAAAACTTGTTTATAGAAATAGTTTTTTTATAATTGTATTATCTACTTGTTTAGAAACTCTAGCTGGTTTTTAGGATCTCTGTGAGTGGTAGGTGCTAGCAAACATGGAATCTTCTCTAGACTGCTCACAAAAATTGGACTGTTCCACCTCTATGGGAAAATACACACATACAAATATATACATATGTACTCAAAAAAAAAAATAGAGATGTAGTAGAATTCCACAGCCTCCCCCCTACCCCCCAAATAGTTTAGCCTTAAGTTAATGTCTGTTGATTTACTTTAGTAGGGAGAGGGAAAAGAGCCAAGGAGGGAGGTTTCAAACTTATGTACTCGCTCAAAAAACTATAAAGTTAAGGGGTTTATTTTGTGAACAGGCTTCTTTATTGTCAAGTAGACCCTTCAGTGCAGGAAATATCTAAAGTAAAGCTACCTTGCTGCCTTTAGTGCTTTCACACGTTCTACAATAATATATCTGTGCAACTCTTTCCATTTGGAACCTTGCCTTGTTTCGATGGACTGGCAAGTGAAAGAGGCAGCTGTTAATGTTTATTTTCATCCTTCATAGAACCATAGAATGGTTTGGGTTGGAAAGAATCTTAAAGGCAATCTAGTTCCAATCTCCCTGCCATGGGTAGGGGCACCTTCCAAAAGACCAGAATGTTCACTGAGACTAGGAACACACCCAGGATGGATGTTGCGTTCTAATGAAACCATAATGGCAGAGACACTGGTAAAAGGCTTGTTATGCTGTAATAATCTGAACATCCATGTAAAATAACAGGTGACTGCTTAAGTTTTAGTGTAACTTCAGTCTGGCTAGATCTACTATTTTTTTCTTCTCTATAAGTTTCTTATTTCTTGATTATTTTTTATGAGGAGAAGACTGAGTGTCTTCTTCCTGAGACCAGTGGAGGTTAGGTGAGAGCATGACTCTTGTACTCAGAGATGAACTTTACAAAATTATGTTTTCTTCTTTCAAGACTTTAGGGGAAAAATACATTCCTCCTGTTCCTAATTTCCAGTTCTGTGCAGAGTTGTATTTGGAACTAATTAAAAGAGTTTGAAGGTGTTATCTTATGTAGCAATATTGAGTCAAGGTGCATGGAGATAACAGCTCTTTCTGCCTGCTCAAGCCTAGCAAGCAAAGCCTGTGAATTTCTAGTGAAATCTTTCCTACTCTGTGGCATAACTGCATTGTGAAAATGCCATTTTTTAACTGTATAATGAAATACTTTTGCATCACGGGAATTGTCACTAATATTTTTCCATCTTTTCTGATGTTCCCCCTTTCATTCTATTTATCTTTTATTCTTGAATATTCTTTGATAATTTACTTTCTGCAAAGTTTTTACTGGGTGGTATTTAACAGTCTTACTACAATGTCAATATTTAAATTTTTTATGGTATTCGACATGTAAGGTCAATAAAAGACGTATAAAAGCTTTTTAAAATTTGTATTTTTTTGTTTTTAAAATCCTGCATAATTCATTGAAAAGCAAGTGGATGGACTATTCTTAATGCTATTTTGCATTGCTGTATTCTCCTGCCTTCCAAACTGGATTGTTTGAAAATGCCAGAGAGAGAATATATCCACTTTCTTAATTCTCAACTTTTGATTGACCCTCTGACTTTGTCACTTTCCAGTTAGCTGTGATAGGCAGGCCTACTTTGAAGGGAAAAAGAGTCCTGGCAATGTAAAAGGCTGGAGAGGCAGGGAGGTAGTTGAAGACCAGAGGCAAAAAGAAATACCTGGATAATGTGATGGTGAAGGAGCAGACATGAAAACAGAAGAGACTCATACCTCAGCCTTTAAGATAATGGTTCCCAAATCTGTAAAGTTGAAGAGCTGTGTCACTCTGCTCTGAAGGTTTGCTGCTCCTTACAGCAAGGGGAACCTTTTCAGGACAGTAGGAGCAGCAGGGCTGTGACCACGGCAGAGAAGCCTCTTTGATTTTAGTAGGGATACTTTTGGAAAGTTTGGAAAAGATGGCAGTGGGTAGAAGCTGTGAAGGCAAACAGTGAGCTGCACTCTAGGGACACCTACAGTGAACTAGTGGATATGTAGTGTGTCAGGTATTTTTTTGAGAATCCTTAAAGACAGCATTACTTTTTGTAGGGGATCAAATGACTAGGCTGCACAGATAGGAGGGACAAGGGCATGTATTCAGTCATTGAGTATTTCAAACTAGGGAGGCATCAGAAATAATTTCTTATAATCAAGATGGAGAAGTAGGGAGTGCCTCCTTTCCTGCTCCCCTGGAGCCTTTTACATTCATAAGGCAGCATCTTTTTGACCCTGATTCCTGGCTCTTTACAGATCAGTAGGGTGCTCTTCAGGCATGATGGTATGGTACAGGCTTTACCTGTGGTTATCTGTCTGCAATTATCTGGGTTTTAAAACTGTTCAGAGCAAGAGATCGTCACTTTACCTTTACCTAGCAAATGGACAGGGAATGTTTGCAAGCTGCTAAATTTGAATAAAAGCCTTTTGGAGTGAGTAGTTAGCATGGCTGGCACCAGAAGGCCACTGCAGGGTTTGGACTTTTTGTATTCTCTGGTGTATTTCTGCAAAGTACAAGAAAAACAGAGATAAAAGGGAGGAGATGATTCCCCTAGAACATAATAGAACAGCAAAATGTTCTAATATGGCTGGCAGGTTTGCTTATCTAGTGCTATTTTAAGCTAATGAAAGCAGTATTTCATCCTTGGATCAAGGTTTATACATATTCTTACAGTTGTGAGGGTTGTCAAAGTAATTGATGTACTGCCAAAACTGCAGTGAGGATACAAATAGATTTTTGTGTGGGTTGGAGTAGATCTCATGGTAATTTAGTGGCAATTGGTGTGTGTAGGAAGACTATTTAGTCCCTTGTTCTGAGGTAAAAACAGTCCATTTGTAATGTAGATCTTGAGGAATATGGATCTTGCCTTCCTGTAGAAGGCCAGTAATTTATCTAACTTTGTATTTTGCTTGGATCAGTGACCAAAGCAACAGAAGAAGATGCAAGCCTTTTAAAATTTGGGCTCTTATGGTTGGCTTGGACTAGCTTCTCTTTGCATCTGCGTATGAGTGTTATGTTTTCTCCTTTTGACCTGAGCAAAGTTCTGGTCCCTGTGGTCAGCTGCTGGTATGGATGGTTTGTGGGAGAGAGAGGAAAGTATTCACAAAGCCTTCTCTAGGTACCTAGCAATAAAGCAATGCAGCACACTGACCTTCAGTATCCAGCATTTCCTGTGTCCCAGCAAAAAGCTGTATGATCTTTCTGGGCAGTGTGACTATATTCTCCTCTATGAACATCCTTGTGCTACAGTGCAGCTGTTCAATGTCTTGTCTTGTAGTGTGTTCTGACCCAGATCAAGGCCAGAGCATGTGGTTCCTCTTCTCTGTGCTTCTCATCATAAGAAAAATGAGGCTCGCAGGTGAGGAAAAATGGAACCGTCCTCCCAATCTGTTCTGTTACAAACCTGTACAGTTACGGTGTGGATAGTTACTGTAAGTTCAAAAGCATTTCTAGGTCCCTCATTTTAGATACAGAAAAGTCTCTTTGTGCACTTGACAGAGCCATTTTGTGTGAATTTATTCTGCCTGAGGGTGCTTCTCGTTAGGAGTTACAGAAGACTACCAAAGGTGTTGAATGTGACCATGTATTGCACTGAATTAACAGATCCTTATATTTCTTTCTAATATCAAAAAAACGTGATGGTTCTGTTGATGTTATCCAGTTGAACCATGTCTTTTGCTCTCTTGAAATTTAGAAACCAGGCTCTTAGATACAGGAAAAATATATGATTGCTTTCTCATAATGTATCTTAAATTCTATATGAGTTTCTTCATTTGGAGAAGCTTCACTTTATGTTTCTGAAGCTGACCCTTTTGAACTAATGTCCCTTCCAAGCAGAAGAGATGAGATCTTATGATGTGTCAGAGAGAAGGAGGCAGAGAACTCGTCTAGTGTTTTGGTTTCTTTCTTTCCAATGAAGAATGATAGGGACGCTACAGACAAGTGTGTGGGAAGACTTTGAGCCCAGTAAAATACAGGCAAGGACAGATATGGGTGTAAATGACCTAATAAAGATGAAAGAAGAAATTGACTGTGTTCAGTTACTTCTCCTGAAGATGAGCTGCATTTTTTTTGCTGTTCTTGTTGCTATACACTTTAAGACAGATTGAGTTGAAACTTTTTTTTTTTTTTTTAAATCGGAAAGGTAGTGAGAGATACCTATTGTTTTGTTTGTGGAAAAGCCTACCAGTGGTCTGTTTCTGCTATGAAGCTCCAGTTATAAGTCACTGGTGTTACTGATACCATGTATGTACAGGTTGAAGTTTATCAGCTTGATGGTATAGTGAGGACCTAGTTGCTTGCTTTTATTTTTTCTGATTTGATATGAATATGAGTTAAAAGCTTTAAATACATGAAAAAGAAAAACGAGTGATAATATTTTCCAGTAACCATGCACTGTTATTTTTATTAATTTACTTTTTTTTTTCTTTGTTTGCTCATTTAGGGTGAGGACTTGGGCTAGGGTTAGGAAGAACTACTATTTTAATAGTTGAACTAAGTGATTTCAAGTTCCTTTCATTTAAGTTCCCTTTTGTAGTGGAGGTGAGAGCACACTAACAGCTGATTTAAGCCTGAAAATAGATTCCAGTTTCTAATTGCTTTTTATGATCTTCACAGAAACTGTGATCTTTCAAGGGTTGTTTTAAGACTGAGAGCCACTGAAGTATCAGAATCGGTGTGTCGGGGGAAATCGAGTGAAGACAGTTGTGGGATTCGGGCAGTAGATGGCGCAGTTAGAAAAACGATCCTGCTGAGACGGCGGCTTGAAAAAATAGATTTTGGGGTTTGTGACTTCCAGCAAAGTCTTTGGCTCCCGACACAAATTACCGGCTTGGGTTGATTTAATTTTTTTTTTCTGTGAGAGTTGAAGCCTGGTAATGTCAGCCGTAGAATTCAGAGCCAACTATAACTGCTACAGTTCTCAAAACAATGAGTTTAGGAGTAAATATGCAGCTATTCTGCTCGATGGTTGAATATGCGTTTAGATTAAATCTTGTCTACCCAAAGAGTGCAGACTAATACTATGACAAATCTAGTCTTTCATGCTTGATCAAAATATTTTGGAGCTTTTTAAGGTCGCCAGCAACTGGACCTTTTGAGATGTCAGTGTGCTCCAACTTGTCTTTTAAACCAGAGGGCGTCATACTTTAAGGACTAAGAGCCTCTGGTTAATTTGAATATTGTCTGAGAAATGCTATTTTCCTTGGGGTGCTGTGAATAATTGCTCTGAAAACATTCTTCAGCATGGCTAAATTGATAAGTTGCAGATTTTTAATGCAGCTTTTAGATGCTGTGCTTGGAAACGTTTGGTGTGAAGGATCAGATACAATATGTTTCAAAAATATTAGGGGGCAAGTTGTTGGAAGGATTTGGTTTGCAGTTTTAAGTTGACATTCATGAAGGCAGAATGCATACCTCTGAATTGGAATAAAACTGAAAGTATAGTTCTCTGTTATGAATTACCTATTTATTCAAATGGTTATGCACTCAAATGGTTTTGTGATTACACTATGAAAAATTCCACAGTATTTAAGAAATTCAAGGAAATATATTATGATGGCCTGCATCAGTCCTTTAGCCTGTGAAGCGTGCTATTTGCCATGGAACAATCAAAGGAAAACCATTTCTTGGTTCTTGAGCACAATCTAAAAATTATAAAAATGGGATCAATAGCTGTTCAAGTACTGTGATTCTGTTTGTTTGAATAACTTTGTGGGTAATGTTGACTACATGCTTTGAAAGGGCTGTTGACAAGGCAAGAGAAGACTGGGAGTAGAAGGAAATGGTAGAATGTAAAGTGAGAAATTTTTGTAAGTTCAGCTAAAATAATGTGTTCAACTGCCCTGATGGTTGCTTATTTTTCTCAACACTAAAGCCAACATTTTTAAAAGCAATTATAACAGTGGCATACATCAATTTTATGCATCAGGGTACCTGTATTATATTCTTTGCTCTCTGTCTTATATTCGTTGTTCAATTACTGCTTTGCCTATAATAAAAAAATCTATTCTTTCAAGATAATGCTAGTTGAACATCTGAAAAATAAGCCTCTCAGTATCATTAGTAGAATCTGATGAATTAGGCCAAGCTTGAGGAATAAGCTGATAATGGATCATTTTAGCACAAAGTGGATAGGAACAAAGTGCTTATAAAACTACTGGTTTGGGGTTTTTTTGTTTGCTTGTCTTGTTTTTTAGTAAATTTGACTGTTTTAGAAGACTCAAGCCACTTTTTGACCCAGTCACACTGCCAGAAACATGTTCAAACCAGAAAGCTTCTCATGCTTCCTCTGCATGGAGTTGTCTCACACAGATCTCCAGTTAACATATGCTGTGTTGTGGGAAATAGTAAAGGTAAGAAGACTTTTAGAAGCTGTGAAAGCAGGCCTTAGAAACAGAGCAAAGAGCTTAGAGCTAACTGCAGCTGCAAAGCCTGAAAGAAGAAAAGTTACAATAGTACAGCATGCAAGGACATGAAACAATAATTTGAGTTTTTAGGCTTGGCTAATATAGACTTTAAGATTGTGGAAAAATGTGCTTAGCAAGATAGTAGAAAGTTTTAAGCTCACTGTGGAATATTGTCAATAGAGACCATACAAGCAAGCATTGTTTGAAGCGGGTGTATGTGTGCTTTTAGTGATTGGCTAGAACAATTGTTTGTAAGCTCTAGCAATGTGTTATTGGCTGGAAAACTTTTAAAATGCCCTGCAACAAAGAGATCTTTGGCTGCTGCTGGCAAGATATGAGCTGTTGCCATCTTTCAGTTGTCTCAACCTGTAACGAGGCTGATATCAAAATAAAGCTCAAGGAACGTTTCCCAGTTAAAAAGAGTAGAGAACTTAGTTGTAGTTGTCAAGCTTGAAAGAAGAAAAGATATAATAGTATAGTAAGTAAGGACATGAAATAATAGTTTGAGTTTTTTAGGTTTGGCAAAGATAGACTTTAAGATTGTAGAAAAATATGTTTAGTAAGACAGTAGAAGGTTTTAAGCTTAATAATGGAGTATTGTGTTTTGTTGATAGAAAGTATATGAGTAAGTATAAGTCGGTATGTGTTTTTAGTGATTGGCTAGAATAATTGTTTGTAAGCTTTAGTAATATGTTATTGGTTGGAAAACTTTTAAAATGTCTTGTAGTGAAGAGATTTTTGTTGTTGTTGGTAAGATGTGAGCTGTTTTTTGTTTTTTTAAATTGTCTTAACTTGTATAATAGTGTTGATGTTGTAATAAAGCTTAAGAATGTATTTTATTAGTTTTGTCCTGTTTGTGAAAAACACCAACACACTGTGTTTCAAGTCCAAGCAGTGCACCAAGTTCTGCTGCTGTTTTACATCTTTGAAATAATCTTGCCTCCAGGATTCCTGGTCCCCTGCAGCCAATAGAGAGCACTATATATTCTCTAGGACTTTCCTAACTGTTGTTTGCAATTTGTTTACTAGAAACTTGCACTTGTGTGCTGACACTGTGAATCGTGGTATGTGATACCCAAAATGACAGGGGAATTCCCTGTTTCCCCAAATGTTGCTTCTTCTCTTCCTCTTACACTTTGTGTTTCACTATAAATGCTATTTGCTTGGTGTTGTGAGGCTGGGGGTCAATCACAGGTGCTCTGTTTGTCAGCAGGTTATGGACTTGATATTCTTGGAGAATTTAGGGACTTTTTCAACAAAGAGTATGTTATTTCTTTTGCAAATATTGCTTTGTCATTGCCCCAAAGATGGCGAGAGACTGTGTTTTTAATCTTCAGCCTTCTCAGCTCTTCACAAGAAGTAGATGTGCTGTTAATATCACACAGCTCCTTTAATTAGGTAATTAGCACTGGAATGACAATGCTGCTAAGAAATCAGGAGTGAGAAAAATAATAGGCTTTCCAGGCCTTAACAGTCTATCTGTTACTACAGTAATCTTTTAGCCTCATTCCCTTATGAACTAATATCCTCAGTGGTACTGTCATGTCTATAACTTTATTCCCATCAATGAAGCTGCACAGCCTAATAGATCTGTCCCAGGTAAGCAGTTTTCACTCTGCAGAGCATAGATGCTTTGCCTACTCAATGGTCTGTATCAGCTATTAAGTACTGACAATAGTCTTCCCTGAATAGCCTTTTAGCAAACAGCTTATTTCAGTGAGCTTGCCTGGTTGCAACAGGAATGTTGAAGTGTAGGTTTTTTTTTTTTTGGTTGCTGGTTGCAATTCTTGATAATTTAGTATTCAGTATCAATTCAAGCAATAGTTGTATCTTTATGTAAGTGTATAAAAAATATGTCCTTACTTAACATGGCTTTTTAAGAAACTGGTGCACAAAATGTGAGCTGCCTTTAGCAGTTCATCCTTCTGGTCACAGAACACATTTATTAATCATTCAGTACGTTTTGCTATTTTGATAGCTGAGAAAACCTTTGAAAATGCATTGTTTCAGAGTTCATTGGTTTGGCTTGCGTTTTGGGTTTTTAGCTTTTTTTCTTTGTTTTCCAAAAGGAAAAATAGTAAAATATAGGATTTTCCTTTGTGCAAAATGTTCTTTGACTTTCTCCAGTCTGCTGTTACTAAGATGATTAATTGCTCAGGCTGGAAGATAGGACTCTTTTCAGAGTCCTCATTATCTGATAGAGGCTAAATTCATTGGGGGTGGGGAGAAGAAAATATATTAGTTTTGGCTTACAAAATAGTTTGTGTGTTTTAGAAGTAAAGTTTGAAGGAACCTCAGCATTTCTGAGACAGGCATGAGAAAAAAAGCAAGACAGCTCCATGAAGTAAACCATGTTTGCTGTTTAGGAGCTATTGGACCACTTGCCAGTGGGAAGAGTTATTTCTATATGTATACAGGAGACTTAATTATGAATTTATGGTAGTGCATTCATCTGCAAACTAAGCCTCTGGACTGCTTGCATGACACCTTGTGCAAAGTCATTCACTGTAGCATAAGGTCGTGTCTTCAGAATTATCATCTCCAGTGAAAACCATCTCGGTTTGTCTTGCTGGAGAAGTGTACTCAATGTCACCTTCCTGGGGGAAGGTTTGACTGTCAACCTGTGGACCCAGCTGGCTCCTCGGAGTCCCCTGAGAATGGGGTCACTCTCTGTGGATGTTTGCTACACACCTCAAGAGAGATGCTGGAGGGTGGCAGTGCCTAAAGGACAAGCTGGGGGAGGGGCTGCTCAGGATCCAGACCTGTGTGTGGATTTTCTCAAACAGTACTTAACATGGATGAAGGACCCTTCTGCTCCTGGTGAGAAGAACAGATAGCGTTGGGAAGGTGACAGCAGAAAAACCTGTTTTCACTTGCCATGTTCTCTCCTGAGTGCAGATGCTACTTTGTACAACAAGAACTGTTTGCTGAGGATTTCCTTTAGTCTGGGGTTGCATGGACAGCAAAACCTTTGTGAGAACATAATGTATGGAAATAATCATAAGTAAAGGATCCAGTTGATTTCTGACCCGCTTCGTGGCCTAGAGACAAGAGTCTCTGTCATAACCTCAGCAAAGGATGGCCTGTGGGGATCCCCTGCTTTCCCTCTCTGTATTTCACTGTGTGCCCTTCTGCAGTAAGTGTTGAGCAGATGGGCTGGACTGGCATAGGCTGACTATCGACAGTTGCTTCTTCTGTGACATAAAATGAGGAGAGATCATTTTTCTTTTAGCAGCTGTGAGAGTGTCCCTTTGGTGGTGCTGGCAAAAGTTCATCTGCAGCTGCATTTATGTAGGAAAGTTTCCACTGGTTTGATTCTTCTCCAAAGTCAGTCCCGTTTTCTGTTTTTGCTGCATGATATGCCACTGAGGAAAGCTACAGTGTCTTAATGTGCCTCTCTAAGCTCTTGTGACAGTCCAAGCTTCTTGCTTTGTTGCATGTAGCAGTGTTAGGGCTGATCTAAATCCAAGTGGCTTGGCTAGCTGTACAGTTTTTGACTGTGATGGGGAAAATGAGGGAAAATTTTGTAAGAAGGGAAAATCCACTTCCTTTTGTCTCTTTCTGTCTCTTTCCCTACCAGCTTTATGAAAAAAAAAGTTGTAGCTTTCAGATCTGTGTATTTTCAAATAATGTTGCCCTCTATGATTGTTGCCTGTAAATGAAAAATAAAACCAAGAATTTCAAGTCCTTCTAGAGTAAATAGATTTTCTGGTTTTCCTTGAAAAAAGTTTTGTGCACAGACTTTGATATTTTAGCAGAACATTTAGTTTTCTATACCTAATTTCCTACTCCTGCTTGTCTTCCTTATCACCATCCCAAGCTGCTCCTCCCACTCCAGATAAAACTTAAGAGGGGGCTGGAGTGCCAGAAGTATCAGACTGATCTCTTAGTCACCTCAGAAAGTTCTGTTTTTTCAAGGAGTAAGTTAGAGAATAAAGGAGCAGCACTGGAGGAGAAAAAAAAAATGGGCTGTTTTGGAACGGAAAATACCTGTCACCTCTGTCAGCTCTTCTCTTCAGCCTCCAGAAGTGCAAGCCTTAATCCTGTCCCTGAATAATACCTGATGGTCTAACTCTGAAGCCCCCATTTCTTTTAGGGCTTTGCTGCCTTCTTCTCAGTGTCATTCATACTGCATAGATATATTCTGAATTATGTGAAATGG
The DNA here is from genome assembly GCF_029207755.1 of Chamaea fasciata. Taxonomy (NCBI): domain Eukaryota; kingdom Metazoa; phylum Chordata; class Aves; order Passeriformes; family Sylviidae; genus Chamaea; species Chamaea fasciata. The sequence goes on along the minus strand of NW_027094086.1, from coordinate 58,390,338 downwards.
TTACTTTCTGTAAGTGGGTTGAACTAGCCATTTGGTACATACTGCTCTAGATATAAATAATCCATCTTTAAGACAGGCTAGATGGTCTCTGGAAAATTTTCCAGCACTTTGTTTCTGTTGTGGACATGAGAAAACACTGTCAGGTTTTTGTATACACAATGTAGTTCGTAGGTTTTTCTTTTGAAAAAAAAGTAAAGCTTGTTTTTGATATCAGTTTCTTCTGCCCAAAACTTACTGACTGCTGATATCTTACCGTGTTCATGTAAGATGAAAGACTTTTGCTACTTTCTATGACTGACTGATGGATGATGTGCTGAAGAAAAGTAAAAATACAGTATGAAAGTTGGAGGTGAAAGTTATGTGAGGGTGATGTACCTCTTCACCTAAAGAGGTCTCAAATATATAGTTGCAGGGGAGTTTTGGATGGGATATTGGTCAGGCTTTGGAAGTGGTGGAATCACCATCCCTGGGAGTGTTTCAATAATATCTAGGTGTGGTACTTGGGGGACATAGTTTAGTGGTGGACTTGGTAGTCATGAGTTAACAGTTAGACTTGAACCTAAAGGTCTTTTCCAGCTGCTGTGATTCTATGATTTTATGAATGTTTTACATGGTGTACTGGTGTGTTTACTGCAACTTCTGAATAAGAGGCCATGTTTTGCCCCCTACAGTAAGGTAGGAGTTTTTGTAACTGGGCCATTTGTTATAGGTACAGAACAGATTTATCAGAATAACAGTTAAACCTGGGGGTGAACAAGAAACAGGAGTAACACAAAAAAATACTGTTACTGAAGCATATTGAAATGTTTCAATAATAACCCGGAGAACAAAAAAGCTAAAGTACTCCATCAGCTTTTTTACTTAGGTTGAGCAATCAGATCAGAGAAATCAATGGCACCTTGGATAAAAGAGAAAATCTAGGAGCATCATTGTCTGAAGAGCCCAGCTGGAAAGTGACATGATGGCACATTTCTTCCTGCCGGAGATGTCTCCTTGTCATCAGAATTGTCATCATTACTGCTCTTCTTTCAGGTTGTCATAACTTGGCTATTCATCAGATTTTGTCCTGCTTACTTACAAAATGTATCCACCACAGCTTTAGGTGGTGGCTTGAAGAGCTGCTGCTCTTTTGTGCTGGGAGCAGTAATGTGGTGACATAAACAGCAATGGATCCTTCTAGGGTGACAGAAGCACTGCAATTAGCCCATAAGTGTTTTTAATCAGTTCTGCTTTCAATATTTACATAAATACCTTTTTCTTTAACATGTACAAAACTGAGTTCGGTGTTGTGTTTCATGCAAACTACCTAACACAAAATTTCTTCTTGTATTTCTTACTTCCAGTTGGGCCAGAAAAATAAAGCCTGTGTTATGCCTCTACAGTTTCAAAATTTTGGAAGGAATGTAAAATACTGGCTTCCTATCTCTTTTTCTTTTCCCCCTGTGGGTTTGGTTTTTTTGTGGCTATACTTGTTTTTTTGTCGCATCTTCAGCACTGTGAAAAGTACTTGAATAGTGCTTTGCTTTGTCTAGGACATTTTCCATTACAAAAGGTTGTCGCTTCTGCTGGTTGTTGGGGTTTTTTTTTTTTTTTGTTTGTTTTTTTTTTGTTTTGTCTATGTAAGATTTTTAGTCCTAAAGTACTAAGATTTTCTCTCTTTCCATCTAAGTGGATAATTTTAATCATTAAAAAAATAATATTTTTAATCTCGAGTGCCCTCTAGATGTTGTTTAAGGACCTTTAAGTTCATTCTGGAAAAAATTTATATCATGATGGTGAAGATGCAAGTTTTGGGATCCTTTGCCTCTTGTCGAGGGCTTCGAAAAACACCCTTCTTATTTGCTGGATTGGAAGGATTCTGATTTTGTAGTGTGGCAGCACTTGGATTCATTTGCACTGTTGTAAAAATGAGTTAGCTGGTGCCTAGAGTGTATTTAGGAGTTTAACTGCGTAATATTTTAACCTACAGTGAAGGTAGGAAAATAGGAAAAGTTGGACTGTTAGGTTTATACTGAGTACAGAACATGTTAAGTTTTAATGAGTTATCTGGAGCATAAAAGGGAACAAGCACAGAATCAAAAAACTAGGATTTTATCATTGTTGCAGAAAACAAGAGCAATAATATTTTATCCTAAAGAATGATGGCAGGATGTTGTTTTAACCTTATTGGAAGGTGAAACAATGGAGTCCGTGTTGGAAGATGTAGTAATGTTTGAATTTTTGTAGTAAATGCTGATCTCAACGCATGAGAAAGATGAGCGTGCATGAGCAAATGTGATGAAAGATATAAGTGATCTTATACTTGCAAAATAAAATCATGATGAAACTCCTGGCCTTGGCTAAGTTGTGCTTGCAGCATGTCATTAAGCATATCTTTATGACTTTGTATTTAAGATTTTTTTATTTTCTTTGCTGTTATGCAATACATGTTGCAATTTATAATTAGCTAGTATTCATTATTATTTGGAAATGGTGTGGGAGAAGAGAAGCTCTGGACTCAGAATTGATAAAACTTTTCTAACCAGCAGTGTGGTTACAGTGACTTTTTCGAGAAGACCTCAGTTTTGCAGCAATGCTTCCTTATTATTATTCTCTGCCTCATATCAACAGGTCAAGAGAAAGGACATAGTCAAGATACAACTTCAAGAATAAAAGAGTAGAGACATCTTGTCTATTTTTCTGTGATATCTCTTAAAGTGTGGCATTTGCTTCCCATTTAAGTAAAATAAACCAAACTTCAAATTTGCAAAATGTGCAGCAGAATCCCTCTTGACAGGAAACTTGAGGGAGGTGATAAACTGGCAGGTAAAAAAAAAAATGTTAGTTTTGGCTGCAATATTCTTGGTAATTACTTCAACAAGAACTTCCTGGCTTTTGTTTCTCCCCTAATTCCTATCTCCTACCTGCTAATATGTATGTGACATCTGTCAGAATTCTGCCAATCAGCTGACATGGTTAGACATCACTCTGTCTCTGCTTGAGAAATGTCTTTTTCCCTCTTTTTCAGGCCCATGAAATCCTGAAAAGGAAATGTCTGATGACAAAAAGACAAAATTTGGAAACTCATTAAAAGGCCATATAGAGAGATTCCTCTTTACAGCATTTAAAGTTGTGATTTGATTCAGAAATACAAGTTCCTGCTTAAGTTATTTTTTTGATTTGGGTTTTTCTGGTTGTTGTTGTTGTTTTTTTTGCCATAATGTTGGTTTGTTTTGTTTGCTTTTTAAAATAAATGCAGAACAGAAAGCCCCCAGGAATAATGATGAGTACTTAGTATTGTAGTTTTGACAGTTTTTAAGGGAATGAACTGCAGGTTTTAGACCTTATCTGTAACCATGGTGTCTTTTCTCCTAGATGAGCACATCTGAAAAGAGGTCTGACATCAGCATCATAATGAATTCTTGATTTGTCATGTCTCTTAGACCTGTTCTAAAGTCTTTCTGGTCCATCTTTCTAAAGGAGTTTGCTTTGAAGCCAGGACTGAAATCTTTAAAAGCTGTGTTGTTTTGTATTTTTTTTGTAAATTTTCTTTCTCCCCCTGCTAACAGACTGGTGAACCTTGATCTTTCCAGATTTTATTCTCTAGAGTTTTGAGAAGCTTCTGTACCTCAAGCTCATTGCAAACATTGCACATCCAGTGAACACAAAAAGCACTACTTGACCAATCACAAATAAGCAATATAGTCCACTTGGTCATGGGTCAGTATTTCACAGAAAGATCTGTGTGAATAAAGATATGAAAAGACCATTGTTTAAATTGTTTCCAATGAGATATGAAGAGACATCAAGACTGTTTCTATCACTGAAGAGACTGAACTGACTCTGTTCAATCATTGGTTAAAGTCTGGTTTTGTTTGTGCCTTGATACTTGTTTTAGTAATGCTCTGTCTCTATGAATATATATTTGGCATCCTGCAGAAAGCAGTTTAAATTGTGTGCAGAGAGGTGCAGTCCAAGACTCCTGATGGAGCGCTTAAGGATTGAAGAGATTTGCATTCTGAATAAGAAGATCCTCATTTATGTGTATAAACTAATATCCTGGTACACTTGGCTACTGCATAGATTACCAGTGTTGGTTGTTGGGTTTGGGTTGTCTCTTTTTTTCTCTTTGCTTTGATGGGTCCAGTGGTAGAATAAAACATTTTGGTAGCTGAATGGATAATTATATTTAAACTAGAAAATACTTAGTAATGGAGTGTTTTAAAAAACGAAGAAACAGCATTGCAGCACTTTCCCCTGACAATAATGGTAAAAACGCCAGAATTCAGAAATAAAACTCTTCCATTGATTAGAATAAATTGTAGTTAAGCAAACACTGTTTGATGCAAGAATAGAAATGTGGTAGTTCTTTGCTAACCCTAAAGTGTAGCCATGGTAAGTAGCAGGTGGAGTGTAGTTGCCTGACAGTCTTGTCATGGTTTAGGAATGGTATTCCCCAATTAAATGCTCCCACCACAACCATGCTGTGGCTTATTCCCTCCACTTTTGCCCTCGCCTTCTCCACTTTGGGATGGAGAGCAGAATTGGAGGCTCAAAGGCAAAGATAATTGGTTGAGATAAGAACAATTTACTGGAAACAGCAATGGGACAAAAAATAAACAGTAACAGCAACAATACTAGTGACAGAGGGTGCAAGAAAAGAAACAATTTACAGGGAAAACACAACCAATAATAGAAAATACTTGGACAGCTCTCTGTGCCAAGGAAGGAACCCCTTCTCCCTGGAAGAGAGTCTTTTTCCTGTGCCGTGGCAGTGATGTGAGTAGTACAGAATAACCTGGCCATGCCCTCTCCTGTGTACTGGAAAAAATTAACCCTGTTCTGGCTGGAACCAGGACACCTGCCCATAGAAAATATGTTATAATTAAATTGTTGCAGAAAACTGCGCAAGTCTTATGTCAGATTTAAGAGCAGCTACTTTGTCTTTCTTTTTCTGTGGTGTTTTTCATGCAGAGACTGCAGAAGCTGCTTTGGACCTTTTCCAGAGAGTTATTGAAATCAGTCTTCAGTAACTGTATTGGTTTTTGCTGTGCACCAAGGTCACTGAGCTGCATGAGCAGACAGCTGTGTCAAAAATAGGATTTGAGGATTTTAGAAGGTGTCTTTTTACAGTTTGAATAAATAAAGCATATAAAAACATGCCATACATTTAGTATTTACTACTTTTGTCCTGATTTTCTGCCTCTTCTTCCCTCCAGCTGTGGTCCTGCTGGTCAGTTTTGATATCAGTAGCAGCTTTCCAACATTTATCATGTCAAAGCTCTGTAAAGAAGAGAGGTATTGGCTACCCCACTGCTGCTGGCATTGATAATTAGAAATACAAGTTCATATCCTTTGAGCAGGGTGGTGTTGTGTACTTCTGTACAAAGGAGGTGGTAGTTTTCGATAAAGTTGCTTGGTATTTTCCTGGTGAAATATTGTTCTCAGCAGAAACAGAAATGTCAGAAATTGACTTCTTTCTGTCTAAAGCTTCAAGATAGTCATGTTTGAATGAAACTTTTTCAGCTTTTAGAGTAAAGTAGAATTTTAAAAGGACATGCGCGTGCCGAGGTTGCTTTTATTATACCTACCACAGCATTCTTTCTTTAGTGTGAGGCCTGGATTCAAGCTTATCCCCTACCTACATTAGACTAGTCACCAGAACCAGGTGAGTGTTAAGACACTCATTATGATTTGATTTGGGGTGGATCTCCTGTTTCTCCTCTTGAAGCACTTTGTTTCATGCTCACACTGATACAGACATTCAGTAATTCGGCCTTGGTGAAGGTGGGAAAGGAGAGGTAGAATTAATTTTGTCATGGCTGTTTTTGCTTTCTGTTTAGGGATTGATCTTGGATGTCTAGACCAATAGTGTCAAGACAGTTTTATAAATCTCAGGTACCTGTAGGAAAGGTGCTTTTTGCAGAGTTTAGTTTGCAAACTGATCAACTGATCACAGTTTGCAGACTGATCAAGATATGCCCTTAATTTACTTACATTAGAATATAAAATGGAGAAGGGCAATATTTTAGAGAAAAGAGGTTGTAACTAGGGTAAGCTTCTTTAAAAGGTGTTGTATCATAGTAAACACCTGGAGGACCACTCTTGGCTATTCTTCAAGTCAGAATAGCAGGCCAAAGAAGCTTCAAAGCTGTAGTTCCTTCAGCAAGGGAAAAGACATATAACCTTTATTGTAGGATTTCTTTGAACTCTGTATGATTTTGTGTGGTCTGTTTTTTTTCCCCAGAAATCCCCAGAGACCCCTTCCTTCCTCACAGTATCTTTTCATAGGGGAAACTTTTCTGAATGCGTTTAACTGGCTGAGTGCCTTCAGCACTAACAGGCTTATTAACCACTAATCCAGGACAACAATTGTGAGTGCAGCTGCTGCAGAAATGCACAGAGAGGAAGCACAAAAACTGTGCCTGAAGACAGAAGAATAAATAAGTGTAGTGAAAATTGCCTCCTGTAGGTACTGCAGTGTGGTAGTCATCAGAAACCTGTTCACTGTTTCTGCCTTTCCCTCTCTCCATGATGACTTTCCTTCATCCCCCCACGCTAACCTGACTGCAACCTCTTAGAGAAGTTCTCTGGATTATGGCTGAAATGGTAGGAGTAATTAGATAAAACATTGCTGTCAGTTTCTGTGAAGAGAGATAAATTTATTACCTCAATTGAATTCAGGCCAAACTTTCCTTCTTCTATATATAAGTATTTGGATAAACAGATAAACACTTGGGTAAAGTAATTTTGCTTTCTTTACCTTCAGACGGGACAAAGGGTAAAAAGCTGAAATGACTAAGGAATTGGAAATCTGTCACTCCAACACTGGCTTGTTTAATCATGGTGAAATACCTCACCCTCTTCATAAACTGCTGAGCACTTGCTTCTTGTGTCTTACCTTGTCAGGCTGAGGAGCCCTCCCAGAGAAAGGTCACACTTTTAGCTGATGGTAGGTTGTTGCTGGCATGAGTCAGGGCAGGATGAAATCCTAATGCATGTATCTTCCGATGTCAGCTGGAATTCTTTGTAGGTGTGCAAGGAATGGGAGATCAGCACTTCCAAATTAATCCAATGTGCCCTGTGGCATATTGGCCGCTTGGATTTGATGACACACCTTGTGTCTGAAGCCTGGGATCTGACTGAGGGTTAGTGCTGGCTTGCAACAATTCTGCTTTAAGAGTTGTATAAGTGTTATACAACTGAATATATCTTGCCAACAAAAACAAAAAATCAGAAATCAAAGTTTTGAAATTGAATGAATCATTGGAATTAGGGCAAGCTCAAGTGACTAAGCAAAGCTATTGAATTTGATGCTCCATCAAGATGTAAGAGTGTATTTGGTGTGATTGTGACTCAGCACTTGCTGGTGAGTCATTCCTCATCACTGGGACATCAGAGCTGTTGGTTTTCTGGCTGAAAAAGAAAAGACGAGTGGGAAGAGGTTTAAACCTACAGAGAAAGTTTAAACTTCATGAATACAAAGGAGAGGGGGAAGTTGTACCCCTAATTAGATTATTTTTCTTGAAAGACTTTATTTTTAACTTTTGAATATGTTATTTTTGGTGGAATGAGATTAATATTCCCAGCATTACTTATAGTGGACACTTTTCATATTTTATTTAGCAGAAAATTCTTTTGTGACTGCATAAAACTATCAAACCTTTAAGGCAATGTGGTTTGCTTTTCCTTGGCTCTTTCACACAGATGAGTTTGAAATACTTCATACCAATAACTCAGTTGTGAGAAGGCAATAATAGGAGAGAAGAGTTGAAATCAATAAGTACAAACAGGAGAGTAAAGGTCTGGGAATATACAAGTATTTAATGAACTATGTATGTGTAGTAGAAATTGCAGAACAAATCTTGTCAGATTTGTTGCAATGTTCTGAGAAGGTGACGACTTGAGGGGAAATGAGAGGTGAAATGCAGTGAAATCCTGACTTGAACTCTGCTAGTCTGTGTTCATTGTATCACAAGTCAATAACGGAATAAAAGTGTAAGGGCTCTATCACCTGTATCCAGCCAGAGTGGGGGCGTCTGCCTTCAGCTGTAGTGATGGTCAGGATGACAGTGTTAATCTTTCTGTGAAGCTTCAAACTTAACAATTAATAGACATGGGTTTGTTTGTGGGGATGGTTTGGTGTATTGGTGTGTAAACCTGTTGCACAGATATTAAGATCAGGAGAGACAATCCTTTTTCCCTTTCTGTTCTATTTGCTAAGTCTGGCAGAGACCATGGGGGAGCTGTAGTTTGTGTTGTAATGTACAGCATGGGCAGCTGCAGGGAGCACCTGGGGATCCCAATTAACAAGTTCTTGGCATTCCTGCAGGGCTAAGGCACTGGCAGTGCTATGGATTTTTTTCTTTTCCTTCTTCCAAATTTTTTGGTCTTTTTATTGTAAGTCTTGGTATATTATGATCCATGCCTACCCATATCTGTGGTACTAGCAGTATGTATAGATTATAAAGAATTTCTAGATGCAGCATTGATTCAAAAAAGTTGCAAAATCTGGGGTGTTTTTCTAAATGCAGCTTTTAAAACCATTTTTTTACAGGTGATGTGCTGCAAAATACCTGCAGTGTCAGATCTCACTGTTCTTTTTTAATCAAAGGATGTGATAAAATCACTTAATGTGGCAAAGACATTGTCATATGTGCTCATTACTTGTTTTGATCTCCAAACTCTGAGTTTGGTTTTCAAATGTAAGCACCTCCATGGGATTTGTGAATTTTTTGATGGGCGTGTAGTTTGGTACATTAGGTACAAATGCATGCCAGTGTCCCCACTGGAAACTTTGACTATCTGGCAATGTTACATTAAGGAACATAAAAGAAGATGATTAGGGATAGACAAGGTCTATGAAATACATCTGGAGGATTTAATAAATGAGGACAGTAATTTTTAAGGGCTGTATCATTCTTTCCTTACACACACTCTTTCAGCACTATGGGGAATTATCACTAGTATTTGATTTATGTTTAGAAGTAATAATATTTCTTGTGCTCGTGCTTTTATTGCATATAGTTGGTACTTTTCCAGATTGTTAGGCGATTATGTTTAAGTGGTGACTGAGCTAATGTGGAGCCTGGCTTAAAGTTTGAAGAAATGGATATATGGCGAAGCCCAGAAGACCTGATTAAAAAAGATCTTTTACTTCAAAAAAGCCCATAATTAGTTTTATGCAAATTATAGAGGAAGATATCTTGGTAAAGCAGAAAGAAACAAAGGAAGGTCCCAAGTTAATACTTCCCTTCATCCTTATTTTGATACAGCACATGAGTCTGGTGATGTCTCTGGCATAAGAACATCTGTGTGCTGGTGTGAGCCCATCTCTGCTACATCCTCACAACAAGCTGCTGCCATGCTTTCAGATGAGATCAAGCAATGTAGTCCTTGAGGTTCTACTTCAAAATGTTATCTAAGGATTTAGAATTGTAGAGTTGAAAATAGCTTTCAATTTCTGTATTTGCAGTGAAGAACAAGTGTTTAAATAATGGTTTAATGGGTTCCTTCATTTTTTTCCCCTCTCAAAATTATAATAACAGAGCAGTTTAATTTCATACACTATTGGGTATTGAGTATCATGAGTATTTTACAAAAAATGAACAGAGGGAACAGTTCTGATTCTCAGCAGTTTTTTGGGGTTACAGGTTTTGTCCTTTTTTTCCACATTAGAACAAGACTGGAGTGTTCTGATGACACTGCACAACAAAATTGCACAGAAGTTGCCCATTTTCAGTTTTGAAAAGCCAAGATTTTAATTTCACCTGCTTTAGCTAGAAACTAATCCCACTGTATCTTGGATATCTTCCAGGTGAAAACTTTAACCTGTTTTACTGGAAATATTCTAATGATTGCTTTTTCCAGCTTCAAAGTCTTTTAAAACCAGAACAAAGCAGCAAACTGCTAGCAAATCTGAGCCAACAAAGATAAAGTGTGCAAAGGATTAGACCCAAGGACCCTGAGAAGCAGGGTTGTAGTCAGGGCTTAGGCCAGATCTAGCTCAGCCTAGAAATCCTGTTGGTTTGAACAAGATATTTCTCAGTTCTTCTCAGTTGCTTGTCTCTGAGCACCCCAAAATTAACCACTGTGGGATTATTTATTACTGAAAAGTGCTCAGTGTATTACTATTCTGCATGGTTTCTTCACTTTTGATGTGTTTCTGTTGAGCTGAAGCCAGTGTGAAAACACTTCAGCTCTGCTAGAAAACACATACGAAGCTGGTTTGTTTAATATGATTTTATTCATATTTTAGAGGGATGAAAGCTTTTTCACTGTTAGATACAGAATATTAAGAAATGTGAATGAGACACTGAGTTTTCTGGATTTTTTTTCTTCTGAAAGGTACCAGACTCCAAACTAACCTTTACAATATCTGTTTGTCTCTGCTGCAAAATCATGATTATTCCTTAGTAAGGAGTCCCTTTGGGGACTGTTTGGGGGCCCGACATTAAAAAATAAAAAGTGAAGCCATATTTACTCCCTCCACCTCATACTGTCAAGCAAATGCTTATAACTTTATTAGTATGGGCTTCTAACTATTCTCCACATGAAAGACAAGGGAAGAGTAGGGGTGATATTTGATAAATGTGCAATTTGGGATTTTTTGTCTACACTTTCCTGGTTTGTCGACTTCATATCTCTGCTGCAGATTGTAGGACTAGGATGGAAGATATGAGATGTTATTCAGACTGCAGAACTTTCAGTTTGAAACTCTTCTCTGTCTAGGGAGGAGTAGATATGCTGGAAGAGAGTGAATTATTTTTAGGATTTTTTTTTAAAGGATGAAGAATCTTTTTCACTGGGGAAAGGCCATATGGGTGTTATTTCCCCTTTTCCACCACTCACCAGGTGGTGAATCAGAGTTCAGTTATGCACTTCTGCAGATGCCTGAACTAGTGGTATTTGGGAACTCTAGGAATAACTGTGATGTAAATAAAATACTGTGAATGAGCTTTCCCATGGCATTATGCATCTTTTCCTGGAGGAGATCTTGCCATTTTATTGTTTCTGTGGTGTTGTCTATTACATTACTGCAGCAATAAATGGATGCAGCAGACAAGTGTCTGTTACTTGTCTCTATTCCATATTTAAGGTGTTAGGTCACTACTTCTCACCTCTGGGATGTGTTGAAAATATGTTAAAGGTGGAAGCTATTGTCATCAAGTGTAATACAGCTTGGTTATGTAAAGATCTTTGTAATTCTATTTTCCTGTGTTCTTTGTTAGTAAAGAAACACTGAAAACCTTTTCTTTGCTCTTGAAATGTTAGTGTTTGTAGTTGCTCTTTTATAATCTATATGTAGCCAGACACTGCCACTTTTATTGTTATTAGTCACTAAAAGAAAGATTCAAAAGATTAATTGAAGCCTTTTGTACACCTGATTTTGAAGAACACATGTTTGTGTCAGCAGTTAAATCTCTGCATATAATCTGCTTTTCATTGATTCTCGCTCCCCTCCATCCCATACAGTGTGCAGTCAGCACAACAAATTGGATTTTTTTTCATGGAAATGGAATCCACTCTATTGTTTGCATGCATTGGATTTAGCATGATGTGCTACATGCCGATAGAGAACAATAATGGGCAATGCTATTCACAAGTATTTCTCTAGCCCTGATGGCAACCCATCAAATAGATTTTGTTATTCTTTGTTTAGGTTTTGAGACTTGGAGTATAGAGGAGGAAAACTGAGCCACAATGGCAAAGACTGATCAAACCATTCGTTTTGCACAACTCCTTTTCCAGTACCTCACTTCAATTTCAAAGGAACATTTCCTGTGCCGTCAGTTTTCCTCAATAATAGTTGTATGTTTGGTGGTTAAATAGTTTCCAACCCACTTATTTGCTTTGCACCAGGACTTTATAATAATACTACTTCTTTCTGTGAGTATTTGTGACTCTGACTATTGAAACACATGTATTGATTTTTCACTGCTGTTGGGTTTGTTGTGGAACTGAGAGAAAATGGCTTACCTGTAGCTATTAAGGGGGACGGCTTGGGATTTCAAAGCATTTGAAGATTTGCTTTCGACTAATGATAGCTCAATATTTGGCACATTCTGCTTAGTTATGAATATTCTGCTCTTCAGCCTGTTTGCTTGTGTTCTGATGGAAATTGGTTGCTCCCTCCTTACAGTCTGCCTGTCAAAATTGCAAGATTGGGCACTGGGATTCAAGATCTTGCCTAGTTACTTGGGTACCTTGTCAATAAAGAAAGCTGTTGTTTCTGTGTCAGAGGGGTGCAGGGCAGAAGCAGACTATTATCTTGTGAGAAGCTTTGTTTCCAAGTGTATTGTGCTCTTATGGAGCAGGGTTCTCACTTATGTAAATGTTTAAACAGAATTATCACTGCATGGGTATTTCTGGAATATTAAACAGTTGTACTGTGAAAGCCTTGTCCATGCACAAGAACATTCTTCAGTAGTCCTTCAAATTTTTTAGAACTACTGAAATTGTTCTTCATACTCTTCTAGTAAATATTGCTCAATTGGTGATCAGCAGGAGAATTTGATCGGTTTGCACCAAAATTGCAAGGTGATATTGGTACCCTCAATAGAAACACATGATTTTTCCTATGTAATATTTGTTTAAGAATAAAAATGCTAAAAGCTCAATATTTGAAAAACATTTTTTTCTATATTTATATAGATAAACTACTATACAGCTCCCTCACGGGGGAAGCAGAGGGGCAGGACTGATCTCTGCTCTGTGGTGACCAGAGATAGGACCTGAGGGAATGGCCAGAAGCTGTGTCAGGGGAGGTTTAGGTTGGATATTAGGAAAAAAATTTTTACCCAGAGGTTGATTGGACACTGGAACAGGCTCCTCAGGGAAGTGGTAACATCACCAAGCCTGACAGAGCTCAAGAAGGGTTTGGCAATACTCTCAAGAACATGGTGTGATTTTTGGGACTGCACTGACTGTGCAGGGCCAGGAGCTGGACTTTGATCTTTGTGGATCACTCTTCCACACAGAATATTCTACAGCTCTGTATCAAATTAAATGTATCCCCTGTTCCAGATTATTGGCTTAGTTTTGAGATTTGGATGACTTTGCTTGGTTACCAAGGTCAACTTGAAAGAAGAGGTATCCTATCCTTCACTGAGGAACGTATGCAGGGTACTGCTCTTGCTGGATCACTGAAGTGGTGATTTGTATGCAGTGATGGAAATGCACAGGAGGCAAGATAGATAATAGCTACAGAAAATATTCAGAAGGAGTGATGTGGTGGGCTGACCCCAGCCCACAGCAAAACTCCTGCCCTAATCATCTCTCCCTCTCCTATCAAATAAGTGTAATGATTTCTTGGGAAGACAAATGCCATCATGAACATCCCCACATCCTATCCATTTCCCCGAGATTTTATTGCTAAGCATGGCATTTTATGGACTGGAATGTCTGCTTGGTCAGTGGAGGCAGATGTCCCAGCTGTGTCCCCTCCTAGCCTCTTACCTACCCCTAATCTGCTGGCCTCTGAGTGTGTGTGTGAGGTTGGAGAGAAAACCTTGGTTCTTGCCTGGGCAAGAACAGTTCAGCAATAGCCAAAATGTTGGTGTAATACAAACAGTTTCATCTTCAAATGCAGGGGACAGATTACGCAGGCTACTATGAAGAAAGTTACCTTTGTCCCAAGAAAACCCAGTGAAAATAAACAGGTTTTAGGAAACTTTAATTGCATTAATCTGTATTTGCATCTTAGCAGCATAAAAGATAACCATCAGAAATAAATGAGGAGGAAGGCAAAAAACTACTAGGCAACCTCCAGATTTCATGCTGACTTTAATTAGTCTACTGCTGTCTGTAAATGAATGAAATTATACACTAATGACAAATATTTCTTAGAATGCATAGATTTTTACATGACAGAAAGTGTTTGAACTTTAATTACAAGATTAAAAGATAGCTTGACAGGTTTCTCAGGACAATAGGTCCCTTGAGTTATTAATTTCTAATTATTAATAACTGTAGTTCTGACAAAAAAGTATTACCCAAATTATGGTAGGATGCCATCTGGGATCTCAGTTCTGTGTAAGAAGTGCTCAGTGAGGCTTCTGCCAAAGTGGAAAAGCGAAGAAAGGCTTGAAGTACAGGCAGAAAAACTCTGCGAAAGCTCTTCGTTCCTGTTCTAGGAGCAGCTGCTTCTGTTTTGAAACAGTTGTAGAGTTAAACTTGGATGAAAAATACTGTACTTAGTTGTATATTTGTTTATTTGGTACATTGTGGCTGGTCACAGTTTTACATGTTACTTGTAATAGTATATGTACTGCCAGTGCTGAAGTGCCCGAATTCTTAGTCTCCAAGAGAAGCAGAGAAAGGTGGAAAAACCAAAAGAGATTCTGTACATTCTCCTTGTATTTGTCCTATTTGCACTTATTCATTGCTAAAAACATAAAGCTTTGCTCAGAGATGAAAAGTGTTAATCAGTACATGGGCGAGGAACTTGCCATTCTGCACTTGCTGAAATAAGTGATCCTTTGCAGACACTGCAGCAGTCACAGTTGCTGCAATACCTCTTTATTTAATCTTGATCTCTTGCCCTTGTGAAAACAGTCCACAAATGTTTTCATTGAAATCCACATTGATTGTGGGCACATACTATTGTCACTCTGACTGAGGTTAGATGTTTATTTAGATATTTTTAAACAGTTACACACACCCCAAATATATGATGCAGTCTTTCTCTAACACTTGGGCAAAAAGATGGCTTTCTATTTATTTTGGTATTTCCTGTCTAGAAATCTTCCTTCTGACTGGTCCTTATGCAGTCATTTTCCTGAAGTTCTGTGTGACTCTGATAAAGACCTCTCCTTATCTGTAATTTTGTTAAGACTTTTTTTTTACAAATGAAAGCGCTCTGTTTACAGACAGATATCTCTGTAGCACAGTGAGGATCTTATTCTGCAGTGATGCCTAATTTTCCAAGGGGCACAGGAAAGATGCAAATAGCTCTGAGTGTTTGGGAAATTAAGGCTATTTGCCTTTTGTTCCTGGTTAGCAGCTGATAAACGACCCTTTCTCCAGTTTGGGTTGTTGAAACAGAGACTGCTAGTATGGCCATGTTAAAAATTGGACCAAATATTTATACGCACATTTTGATAAACCCTTGACATCTTTGTGCATTGTCAATTCTCTACAGAGACACATAATGCAGTATTAATGAAGATGATGCAATTAGTAATGTGCCACTTTGGTTGGATACATCCTCCCTGTTTATGTATCAATCAATGTCAATGAAGGGAGAATTGTCAAGGGGGATGAAGTGGTTGAGTGTATTTTGGCTCAGCCATCTCTGCATGAGGTCCACACTAGCTCTTTTTAGCCTCTGGAGTTTCATGGATAGGGCTTAATAAATGTAAAGGAGCAATTGTAACTTCTCTATAAGTATAGTTGAGCACTGAGCTTACATTACAGTTGTAATTTCTCTATAAGTAGGTTGTGCACTGAGCTGACATTTACTGGATACATATGTTCAGTGTGTATAAACACACACGTATGCACAAAACATGGATTGTATGTATATGATCTCTAAATGTGTAAATTTAATATGTGTTAAATAGCAGCTCTTTCAGATTCAGGTAGTAGGATATAGGGTATTTAAAGTGTCCAAGTATTTCTGAGTAGTTTCCTAGGCAGGAAACTAAAACACGTATTGTGAGTTTAATTTTGAATCTGTAGAGTACAATCTACTAACTCAAGACTAGAAAGTCTAATTTAATGTAAGTGCCCCTATATTGATGTTTTGTGTAGACATTCAGGATTTTGGAAAAAAAGGTTTTGCAAAATATGTTAAAAACATTTGAGAAGCAGTCACCCAGAAGTTAGAAGGAGCTGAAATACAGTCATAGACTTGGTGAAGTTTTATGAGTTAGCAAAAGCAATGTCCATTTGTGTTGCATCTCATGAATTAATTCATGCTATATCTCAGAGAGAAAATCTTCCTGGCAGTGACAGCACCTTCATCAAGTACCTCTATGCTCCATAGGCATAATGTATTGGTAAGAGGCTAATGGATTTATCAGTGTTACTGTAATTGTTGTTTTGTTCCTTTATTTTTATAGAAGTTGCTCTGGTAGCTCTGCTGCTGTCAGCAGACTGGCAGCCACTCTGTGATCAGCTCATTATAGACAACTGTCAAGAGATGTGACCCAGCATGGTTCCTCTCTGAGTTCTTATTGTGATTTTGTTTTACTTTCCTCAATCTAAAAGGGTCTCTCTGGCTGCATAGGTATTTCCTGCCTTTCATTTGGGGAAATCTGATGCTTGACATGGAATAAACAACATGCTGTTCAGTGCTGAAAATGCAGGTGGGTTCAACAATGCCTCACCATCCTTCCCTGTGCCAGAAATAGCAGAAGGCATTTAAATTTCCCTCAAATGGCTTTTTCTTGGCAGAGAATTAGATAGCACTACACGCACAGAGCAGTACAGCATGGGGTTCCCAGGGCCAGCTGCAGCTCAGCTCCGTGGCCCAGCTGAGCCTGGGTTGATCAGGAGAGGCAGAGCCACAGCACCTTTCTCATGCAGACCCTGGTAAATGTTAAGCTGACTTGCAGAAGGCTGTGGATCAAAATGTCTTGGCTCGCAAAAGGACTGGATGAAATGCTGTAAGAATGCAGGGTGAAATGTGATAATAACCCACTGATTTATTTTCACAGCTCCTAGTTTTCTGTGGTGAATGCCATGCTTGAAATGAGATGCCAGTGTCTGGTGCTTGTTGAACAAAGCAAATCCTCCCCCCTTCAAGTGAGGCTGTTCAGTAACATTAATCTGTGTGTGCACAGTTTGGGTAAGACTTAATTTTTACAAAATGTACGCTGTGTATATTGAACCTCAGAAAAGGGGTGTACTCTACATTTACAAAGAGAAAAATTTGAACAAGCATTTAAGTAGAATTTTTTTATTGTGGAACACCTTTTTTTTTTCTGCATAGAAAAGGTTTCTGTATTTCATCACTGTAGAAATATTATGTTCTTTTTCACTCAAGCTGACTAAAACTTACAGCATGAATGATTTCAATAAAAGTGAATGTTTGTTTTAAATGCAGTTTTGTAAAACATATCACAGGGTAAACCCAAATCCTTCTGTGCACTATATCTGAATTACAAAACAGCTGGACTTAAGTTGAACTATAAAACAGCGGGATCGAAGTGAGAACCTTTTAAAGAAAAGCTAGCATAGGTGATGTGCAGTGGGGCAATCAACACTAATTCCCACTGAGACAGCACTAGACTATGCCCCTGGAGTGGTGCAATTGGTAAGTGATTGTAAGGCTGCATGGAGAGAAAAAGAATATAAAAATGCTTGTAATAGCATATTAATAAAGTCCATTTACTCTTGGAATTGTCACCATAGGATTTTTAAGCACTCAAAAGTAAGCACTCCAAACTACCAGTTGGTGAAATCGTCTTGTGCAACCTGGGTTCCTTGTTCCAAAGGAGCATGGGGCTTGCTGCAGTGTTGGTGCCCAGGTGCTGATGCTACCTGCCTATAACTTACTGTGGTAGCATCGTTATGCTGGGCTAAGCTTTTATCTAAGCACCTCTTCTAAGATGTCTCAGAGCAAAGAAGCTCAAAGAATGAGATGAGTGATAGATCTACAAGATAAAACTCTGGATTGCTTCCAGGTAGAGTGTTTTTTTGTTGTTTAAAAGGAGAGTGTTAATCAGTGTTTTGCATAGAAGTGCTTTGTTTGGAAAGGAAAAAAGAGAGGTGTCGTGTGAAAATCTTAGCTTTATTCTCCATGGTGGAAGGAAGCCGGAATGCATATACCTTCACTAAAGCTGGAACCCACTGCATAAAATGTCAGTCATATTGGCAATACTCCATGTTCTAAACTTTTTCATAGGTTTAATTTTCTTTTTTTTTTTTTCCGTAGTGCAGTTAGAAAAGTTTTCAGAAGTTCTGTGAGTTGTCAGAAAGTTTAGGTTTTAAGGTGGTTTTCTTTTGCATTAGCACAGAGCCAGTGCACAGCGATTCTCTTCCCATAAAATGAAATCGGTGCAGCCATGAATAAATTCCAGCTCTGACAAGGATGCATTTCCTAGCATAAAGAGTGGACTTTACCAGGTCATTGGTACTTTTTCAGATTTCCTAACAAGCCAAATTGTACTTAATTACAGTGAGGATAAATCTGAATCCCTCTGCCTTGTTGAAAATGACACTGAATCGTACACAAACTGTTATCCTCTCTGTTCCTAGGATTGCGTCAGGAGTGAAAAGAGATTGTCCTCTTTGCTCTGGCAAAATGTGAAGGGAAACATGACTTACCAGCTCTGGTCATCTCTGTTTTTTCTTTCCCAGAGAATGGGGCTTTTTTTGCATCAAAAATCAGGCTGAGACTGTGCCACCCACTGTGCAGTCTCATTACAGCATCTGTATCACGGTCCTGCCTTGCACTGATGACACGAAGTTTCTGAGTCTCCCCATGAATGCTGAGGAGGTCAGGCTGGTTTTTACTCATCTTTCCTTCTTTCATGTCTGACTAAAACATTCTGAGTTCAGTGATCATAGGAGAAGGCTGCCTGTGGCAAGCTAGCCCTGATCTCCCTTTGTGCTCAAAGGAGGGCAGTGTTTATCTTGATGAGCAGGTCTCTGGGGTGGTGCTCAAAGGTGAGAGGTTACAGTGCAAGCTCAGACAAAACCTATTTGCAGTCCTTCCTGTGTGACAGAGACCAGAAGCTGTCTTATGTAACTTATTTCTTACATTTAATCAAAACCTTTCTTTCATTTCTGAAGCTGAATAGAGAGAAATGTGTAAAGATTTATATAAAGACTTAATATTTTAATAAAATTCTGTCATGTTTAGTTGAATCAGTGGAAGAATCACAAGAAAATAGCAGCCCAACTTGTTATAAGACCTATATTTTCATCTGAGTTTCTTTAAAGAGTGTAGCTATATAATTCTGCCCTTAGCAAGGTCTATACATCACCATGTTGTGCCTGTAAACAGGATGTGAAAGTGGTTGTGCTTCATTAGATGAAGACAGTAATTCACTGGGCACTCAGACCTGCACTGAGCTCCATGTGTGCAGTGCTCTTCCAAAAAAAAAAAAAAAAAAAAAGAAAAAAAAAAAAGAAAATCAAGCTGTAATACATACTAATTTGTTTAAGTGGATGTGGCTTCTCTCCACATACTGCATTCTGGGGTATTTTTATTTTCATCATGGTCTTTGGAAGCTACTTGTGCACAGCAGATGCTCTGTCCTCCTGAAAAAGATAAACTTCTGTGGTTAATTTGCTGTTAAAGGTTTATTTCTGAGAATTTCTGTAATATGATAGGATCTTGCAAAAAAACACTAAAAAAAAAAAGAGATTAAATTTCCATTCAAAACTAGTTGAACTTTTCAAGCTTTGAATCTTAGTCTAACTTTGCTTCAGGCTGGACATGGCTAATAGGGGATACCACTTTGGCTGGTAGGGGTCTGAACACTCAGTTTTTATTGAAGTAACCTTTCTAATCTGAGGCACCTTTAAAAAAAGATGTCCTGATTATTTAATCCTGTTTCCAGTAGTCTTCTTATTTCAACCTGCAATCTCAGCCCTTTGTGTCTCTCAGGGGAAGGAAAGGCTTGTGGTTTTCTTTTAAATGGGAGTACTAAATTAAGGGATATCATTCCTAAACCATGACAGGTCAGTGTGAAAAATCCACATAATGTTCCCTTATGTATACACAATGTACTCTCATAACTTTAAAATCTTGTTTAATACACAGAAGAACTGTGCACTAATACTTCGTAACGGTAGAATGAAATCTTATGTTTTGACATAGAAGAATTTCTTCTCAAAATTACAGTGCTGTAGATTATTTTTAAAACTCTCTCTGCTGGTGAAATAGTTATTCTTGTAAATCAAAGAATTTTGGTGTTGTTAAGCACACATTCTAATTGTCATATTTCTATGCTTAAAAGAGTTACAATGCTGTTTTAACAGGGGGTTTTTTTCCCCTGAATAAAAACCCACCATGTATTTCTTCTGGCAGGAACTGATTCTCCTTTTAGGAAGAATCTGAAATAATGACATAATGAAAAACACTCAGAGTTTTTTTTTTTGTTGTTGTTTTTGTTCTTGCATGTGTATATTCTGCCTATTTCTGAATTTTTCATGCTCTTTCCTAATCCAAAACTTTGTCTCATTCTACATCCACCTCTCTTTTTAATTTTTGTTGCAAAATGTTTAACTTCTTTGTTGTTTGTTTTAGAGTGAACCACACGAAGTGTTTTTAATGTTACTCCTATGCTGCATTGCTCAGTTAACTGAGCTCCTAGATTGAGTTTACATGCCAGGCAATGCCACATGATCTTCTCTATTTTAAGTCAAGAGGGAAAAAATAGTGTCATTATCATCTTCTTTATTTAAATTATAGACATTTTCTATTTTGCATGAAAAAAGTCCACAGTTTATTGACTTTTTGATTGCATCAGTGTGAAAAACTTGAAAACAACTTTAAGTGGAGGGAGAGGTTGCCATCTTACCTAGAGTGTACCCTGTTACTGTTCTGTCCTTTATGTAACAGATCTCAGCAGTGATTGTTTGGTGAGACTGTAAGCAAAGGTCACTGTGTGGGTCAGTAGCCATCATTTCATTGGGTCCTACTCCCTGCTGTTAAACTGCAGGTCACTGCATGGCATCTTTTGTTTCATGTGAATTTATGAATTTTTGTAAAAGAGAATGTGTAAATTTGCACACAACCTATAGTTTCACCCTGTATAAATTACCTACCCTAGATTAAAGATCTTCTCTTCATTTCTGTCAGATGTAGAGAATTAATGATAGCCATTCAAAAAATATTATTGATCAGAAATCTGCTGTTTTGCATTGAATACCTTGCGTCTTCTAATTTCAAGAATATTGCTAACTTTATTTAAATACCATTCATCATTAGTGTGTACAGGTTTTAATTTCTACCTGAAAAAAGGTCTTTCTCTTGAAAAGTCTCCAGAGCACGTTCTGAGCAGTACACAAGTGTGACTAGACTCCCTTGAAGTCAAAAGCAATACTTTTAATTGACATGAATGGGATCAGATTGACAAATGTATGAACAAGGATTGTTTCTCCCATCAGTGAACTGAAACCCCTTCAGGGGGTGAGGACCAGTCTCTGTTTCACCAATTTTCTGGCTGTATAACTTCATTGATTTCCACTGCACAACCATGACATGTGAAATGGAGTGGACAATCAGGCCCTAGGGATGGTGGTTGCACAGTCAGCTCTGCCTTGTGCTTTGGGGCAAGAGGCATAAAAGGAACTCCGTGCTCTCCTCAAAACACCTCTGCAAGCTGGGCCTCATGCCTGTGTCTTCTCTCCTCCTATGTGCTACATACAGGCAGCTGGTATTCACTTTGTAAAGGACGCAGCAGAGATTTGGGCACCTGGTACAGAAATCCAACAGAAGTGTGTGTGTGGGGGAGACTGGATCTAAGCAGTAGTATATAACATTCCTGTGCTCAAGAAACTCAGCTTGCTTCTGTAGTTGGAAAAATTCAATATTCTTTAATAAAACTTTACTCAGCTAGGAGTCTATCATCTCACAGACGGTGTTTTGTTTATCCTACCTTATGTTCATAGATGCATCCCATAAGTAACATGAAAAGATGTCTTTATTAACAGAGCTTAGGAGGTACTAATCAAGTAAATTTGCAAATTTTTGTCTTTGTTACTAAGTTAAATCTGCATAGAATAATGTCTTTTGAAAACACTTTGTTCTAGAAAAGAACCATCTATATTTTCACTGCCCATTTAATTTTCTACATCATGTATTTAATCAACGTGCTCGGTAATACAGACAGAAAATTTTTGCCAAGAAAACTTTGGTTTTACTGATGGCAGCAACAAGGAATAATGGGAACATCCTCAATATATCTTGAAATACATGGTAGCATGTAGCAGGAAATCCTACTTGAAAAATTCAAATTCACTTGAATAGCACAGTAGCATCACGTGGGTTGCAGTCTATGTTATGTCTTCTGTAAAAAGATTCTGAAATGCAGGAAAGATTTCTAGGTTGAAAGGGGAAGTCCCTTCTGCAGATGTGTGCCAGAATGAATGCTAACTGCAGTCTTCCTGGTTCATCTCTTTGGCAAGAGGTGAAAGCGGGTTTATTATTTTTGGAGTTAGAATACATTGTAGATCTAATCCAGCTATAGCTTGCCTAGGAATGACAAACAAACAGCGGACCTGTGCTGTAGTTGTCTGTGGCTGGCTGCAGCCATGGGAAGTTACCACTGTAAATAACTCTGTGTCACAGGCTGGGGTGCCTTTCCTTCTGGTATTAAAAACTCCTTAGGGCTGGTGGAGCAAGCAGAGATCAGCTGTCTGTGACAATGGTCTCTCCTCCCTCCTCCAGGGAGGAGGGCTGTCCCTGCTCCCGCTGGGATGTGCTGGGGCCACGCAAGGCTTCCTTATGTGTTACAAACCATCAGCCAGAGCAGCTGTCAGCCTGGTGGCAGTGCCAAAATGCCTCTGAAGGAACTGAGCCGGGGTGAGCACTTGTTCTGCAGCCTGTGCTGACAGATTTGAGTCTCTGCTGTTAAGCTGCAACTGTTGTGGAACATTTTGTAATGTTGTAAATGACTTGTAATGTTTTGCAGCTGCAGGATCCACTTATCAAGGTCTTGGGGCACCCTACAAGTGAGTGGGGTGTTGGAAGGTGCAGTGTTGTTTCCAACTGTAAATACTCTCAGGGTTTGGAGACAAGTGATTTTTCTATAGGTATTCGTTTAGATCAGAATGAGACTTTTCCTTGTCCCTCCTATAAAGTATAGCCTTCCTATAACATATTAATCTTCTGTTTAGAGATAGTATTTTTTCCCCCCCAAAATGGACTATTTATACCCATATGGAAAGTGAAGAAATGAGTTCATTTGCTCTCCATGTGCTGTCGTGATAGCAGCAGGTGTGCTAATACACCTTTAACTTTTCCACATGTTATTATTTCTCATCTCATGGCATCCCTGTGCTCCCATGGGTACTGGCTGAATAACAGGGGAAATGACTAAAAGGAAATCTTGATTTATAGCAGCTGGATGCAGCATCTCAAGCCAGCTCTTAAACATCCAAGTCTTCATGAGTGGGAGCGAAAAATCTGTTTCCTGAGCTGAGGATGCTAAGGTGTTTCTGCTTGTTTGCACATTTAGTTTTGTGAAAGAAGACAAATGTAGGGGCCTGGAAATTAAAAGAAGTGTGAAGACACTCTGAGCTGATTCAGCATGTACTGAGTTCAGCTGAGGGTGGAAAATTTGGCTGATTTTCTTCATGGCAGTCCACACAGTGCTGTGTTTTAGGCTGGTGACCAAACTAATGCTGGTAACACACCAATGTTTTTGTTGTTGATGAACAGTCCTTGCACAGCATCAAGGCTTTCTCTCTCACTTTGCCACCTCAGTGAGAACTCTGGGGGTGGGCAAGATGGTAGGAGGGGATGGAGCTGGGACAGCTGACCCCAACTGACCAAATGGATGCCTCATGGCATATGATGTTATGCTTAGCAGTAAAATGTGTGCGTTTGAGTGGGGGGTGTGGGAAGATGGGGAGATTTTTTTTCCAGGACAGCTGTTGCTGGGGCATCACTCTGTCTGGGCATGAGTCCACTGGTGGTGAGAGGTTGCTATTCTTCCTTTCTTTTTCATCACATATTGAACTGTCTGTATCTTGATCCTTTATGTACTTTTTGCCATTCCAATTCTCTCTCCTGTTCTGGTTGGGGGTTAAGTGATTTACCAGCCTGCTGAGGTCAATCTACCACAAGCACTGTGATTTGAGAATGAGACTAGTGAGGACT
The DNA here is from genome assembly GCF_029207755.1 of Chamaea fasciata. Taxonomy (NCBI): domain Eukaryota; kingdom Metazoa; phylum Chordata; class Aves; order Passeriformes; family Sylviidae; genus Chamaea; species Chamaea fasciata. The sequence continues at coordinate 58,366,577 of NW_027094086.1, read as the reverse complement.
CTTTTACATTTAGTGCTCAGTGTTCAGTATCACCCTGTGAATCCTTCTTTTTTCTTTCTTGTAACAGTATTATTAGCTGTAGTATCACAGACTCAGATTATATTTTTGACTGGTAAAATCAAGCTTAGTTAGCTCTTGGCCTCATACAGACATAAGCAAGGTCAAGTATATGCTGACAGCAGACTGTCATATGCTTGTTCAGTTGAATGAGGTTCTGCAGAAAGCCCGGGTGAAGGCATTGAGGTATTCTCCCAAGAGAACATCTTTATCCCCAGGGGAGAGGGTCACAGTCATGCCATGAATCAGTCCCCTTTCCGGTTCAGTAAATCACAAATCATGGTTAGCTCAGTGGTGTGTCTGTAGCAGGAAGATGAATTATGTCACACCAGACACCCTGTGTATGCCAGGGATGTACTTTCTGCAGGAAATACATATATTTCAGCCCCCTCAGGCTGAAGAGACACCATTGTTCAGTGCTTTCCCAAAAAAGTGATTTAGCCACTGGGGTATTGGATAAAAGAAGTATTCCAGCCACTGGGAAACCGAAGTATTTTTGTCCCTAATGTTTTAAAATGCTTAATTCTTGAACTGTGCATGAAACATCCATTGTGCATGCCTCTTAGATTAAATTCTTCTAGAGAGCTGTGAAGAGCATTTAGTCCTGCATGACCACTGGAACGCTCCAAACTCCAGCCCATATTCCTGTTTCTCAGCTGACAAGGATCAAGCTCAGGATGATAAGTATTAATTTACATGGCAACAAAATTTACAGGGTTCTTGTAACAGATTTCTGTAAAGTATGGGATTAACTCACCTAATGAGTTACTATTAATTGATTCACCTATTTGTTAGAAAGTTTTTACTGAAGTAAGGATCCAGCTCCCCAGTTCCAGACCACCGGCTTAGGAAATGGTACTGGACCTAACCAGTAAGGTCAAAGATGTTGGTTTATATATGGGGCTGAAAAATGAAAGAATGAGCTGGTGGACAGAGCTTTGTGCAAAATGTTTGTCTTAAATTGAACTAGAAAATGGGAAACATGTGTCCATCTTTCGCAGATATATATTTGTATTTTGCTTGTAGTTCTCCAGCTTGGGAAATGTGAAACAGTCCGTATTTTGTCTTACATTTTTGTAACAAAATGAATGTTTATGTCCATATATTAAAAAAAAAAAGGTATTTTTAAACATGTCAGGTTATTTTATTGAAAAATTACATCTCAAATTGTGATTTTTAAATTTCCATTTTTATGAGCTTTGGCTGTAGTGGAACAATTTTCTATTTGGCATAAATAATTTTGGGAACAGGTTTGGTTCCTGTACTTTGTGCAATACTAAGGGTTTGAAATTCTCTCATTGTCTAAGAAGATGAAATGACTGCTGTTAGTGATGTTGTTCCTTCAGTCAACACTCTTTCCCCCACCATCAGTAAATAATTTATTTATTAGCAAATAACTCTGTTTGCTGCTTCCTTCACATAGCTGAAAACAAAACAAGGCCGATTTTTGCTGTCTTTTTCAGCTTACCAAATTGGCATCTTGTGTGACTCATAACTTCAATATACAAGGTACAATTCTACTGTAGTCCTTTTTACCAAGTATGCCATGACTGAATATTGTGTGACATGTTTAAATTTATTGCAGAAAAAGAAAACTCTCAACAAACTTCTATAAGCAAAAATAAATATGTATAGGCACAATTAGCCAGTGCTCCTGTTTGTGCTTAAATGTGGAAACCTAGCCATATTTTACATTGTTAGTTTTTTAAATGGCTTTTGTATGTGATTCAGACAAGGCAATTTTACATATTTGAGAACTTTTAACTTGCTTACTAAATAATTTGTTATTTCTTCTGTAAGTATGCTCAAATGTGGGGTGTTTTTTTTTTTTTTTGTATTGCTGTCACCAGGGATAAATGTGCATGTATGGAAGAGAAGGACCATTTGTTCTCAAGATTGCATTTGCTAGGAATGAGCTGGATGTATTCAATTTTATCTTTTTGTGTTCATGGTGGCTAAAAGCGTGAGATATCTTTCTTCACTGACAAGCTTGAGAAATAAAGGGAGATTCAAATATCCATGGAGATTTTTCCTTTGAGACTCTGATGGTAAATATCAAATAATGTTTACCAAGCTGGCTAATCCATATCATTGCAGGGTCAAAAATGCAAAAGTTGGCTTGTTTCTGATGGCAGTTTATGTAGCAATGATCTTACCCTTTTTTCCCCCTCTCAAACTCTCCCTTTTGGCTTAAGTTTTTGGTTTTGGCTATTTTTTCTCCAGTGTTTATCCCATTCCCTTGGTTCAGGACCTTAAAACAAGCCAAAATATTTACTTTTGTCTTGGAACTGTGTATATAATGGTAATTAATACATAATTTTCACAATTAGAAATCTTGCTAGCCTGTTTATGTGATAACTGGGAAATACTGATGAATGAAAAATTTAACAGAAATAGTTGCTTTTTCCAAATATTGAACAGGAATTCTGTGATGCAAAAGAACATGTTATACCACTCCTAAATGCTTTTACAGATTGTACAGTGCTGCTTCTTTACCTTTCACAACTTTACTGCCTTTTGAAATAGACTTTAAAGAATTGTATTTCTGTTTCCTCAATAAAACAGGCATTATCATATTAGTGATAGAAGCAGATTGTCAGTGTTTTAACCAGTTATCACACCAAACAAGTTATCTGAATCCTTGAAGACACTTTTGTGTAACTGTTTTATTTTGACAAATGTGAAAACGAGTGAAAGAAGACCTAATGGGTGAAAGAAAATAATTCCAAGTGCATCGTGGTCCAGGCAGGAATTGGTCTGTTCATACCTAATAAAAATAGTCTTTTTGTTTTAGAAAAAAATATTTAGGAATTTGGGTGCAAGTGCAAATGCATATGGATGGTTGAATCAGATGCTTTCTCTGCAGCTCATTGGTCTCCTTCATGTGAAAGCCCTGGGTGACAAAAGGAAGGATAAATGTTTTAAGGGCAGTGGATGAAAGACTTGGAACCAGGCTCGTGGAGCAAAAAGCAAAACCTGTCTTCAGCTTTCCCAAGGAGACTGGAAGAGGAGTGGTGATGGAAGATACAGTTGATGTATCTGGGGGAGAGGAGGTGATACAAGGAAAGGATTAGCAAAAAGGACTGAAACGTTGCTGCATTGCTCAAGATGTGGTGACATATTTAAGATGTATTTCTAGCAAAAAGAAAAATGAAAAATTGTAGGCCACTCATCTAAATGTGGAAAGGAAACAGTCTAGAAAAGAAAGATGAAATTCTGATGGGACTGTGTGAGGTTTGGAGAAGCTTTGGATGCAAGGCATAACTGGTGGAAGCTGCCAATGGCAATGGTGACATTGAGGATGGCTTGCAAAGTGATGGGCTGAGGTGAGTTGCACCAACAGATCAATTCCACTGAAATCAGACATTGCTATCTCTAGAATGCTTTTGTGTCACACTGTGAATGGTGGTTACTGGGGTGAAGGGAAAGAAACCAGCTGGATGAACATTTGCTTCTCCAGAGGGAAAGACTATGAAATTTTATGGGTTTACTTATACTCTAGGAATTAATTCTTGTTATTCTGTTCACTTGCCTTGCTCACTCTTTTTTTTCATTAAAATTTGAAATGTTTAACTGTTTTACCTAAAGTTGTAGATGGGCAGAAGTGGTTGCTGTGAGTGCAATTAGTATAATTTCCCCAGCTCTCTGCATAGGTCTTTAAGCAAGTGTTTACCTAGGAAGTCCCTTAAATTTGAATGCATCTGTGTTCTTGTCAGCTGAATCATGTCAGGAAGGGTTCACTGAAAAGTGATCTGGATGTTTGGTTGGCTGAAGTAGTGACATATTTATTCCCAGGGATAGCAAGTATAAATAATGCATATAAATGCACCAAATCCAATGCTGAATTAAGGCTCTGTTTCTGCTTTTGATGTTGAAGGAGGGAGAGGCAATCTGGATTTCAAAGGCATGCATATTTCCATGCACATTTCTAAACACAAGATTAGCTGGGACTCTTACATGTTTATATTCTGTTTTAGGGAAAGGTAACAGTAGTTAAACATGGAATGAAAGACTATTTCCTTTTTTTCTTTTATTAGTCTTGGCAAATATATTCATGAGCTTTTCTGCCTTGAGACAACAGACTGAGACACTCTTTCAAAAGCAGGTATCTAAAGAACCAAGTGCTTCCAGTATCTACAGCTCTTACCCTCATATACAAGCAAATACTGCCTGTGGTAACAAAGCTGTCATGCTAGCTCAGAATTTAGGAGATGTTTTATGCATTGCTGCACTTGGAGAAGCTCCTTTCAGTAGAGTGGATTATAAAACCAGTTGCTGAGGAACATTGCTTGTGACACGTTTTAGGTGATGGCATTTTGACTGTTGTTTTAACATACATAACTTTGCCTTTAGCAATGAGTAATGTTCCAGTTCTGCTGTCATCTCAGTTTTATTAAGGCTTAACCCGAAGAGCCATCGGGATGGAGCTTTTTTATTTATGTTTTTCTATTTATGTTTATTATTGCCCTCTGGTTATTAGCTAAGTGGATTTAAATCTGTCATGTTTAAGGTTTTACTTTTAAATTTGGTTTTTGCCTTTCTGATCATGCAGTGTTACTTGTGTTGCTCTTACTATTGTGTGGTCTTGAGGAATTAATTTTCTTTAGGAAGGCTTTAGAAATTCTTGAAATTTGGCTGACAAAAGTAGCATTTCTCAGAAAGACTGCTGAAGTTGTCAGTTGGGTTCTCATAGGGTTGTGAATCATTTAGCAGCAGTGTCTACAGATCTGTCAAATCTCATGCCTTATACATAGCATTCATTCATTTGGTCCCTGTCCATGGCTCATGTATTTTCAACAGTTCTACAGCTTCTCTTCTACTCTTTGAGCCCTGACATTAGGGCAATTGCTGACCATTCAGAGGGTCAGAGGAAAATTTGGATTCTGCAGAGGTAATGACAAAAATATTGCCTTCTTTCATGCTGATGGTGCCATCTATAGTGAGGAAAAGTGATTGTCTTTCCCTTATTGTTTGGCTGCTCTTCCATAGGGCTGGTGGAGTTATTACTTTTTTCACAACAGAGAAGATCATCCACAATGTACAGACAGACAAACACATACATGTGGCCAAAGACTACTCTTGAGCATTACTGAACTAACTTTATGACGTACTTTCTTTCCACCCTGTCCATTTCACTCACCTTGTTGTGCCTTGCTACTTGGAACCTTAGCAATCAGTGTAACCTATACTTGTGCTCCTCTCTGAAAGCTTTCTGGGTAGAGATTTACATGGTTATCTTCACTCTCTCCAACTCTACTCAGCTGGAGAATTGCTTGGCACATATGGCCTAGTTCTCTGCTGGTGTTATTTTGAGATAAAGTGTAATATGTTGCTCTCTAAATATGGTGCTTTGTAGCAAGAAAAATATCGGCCCATTCCTAATTTCCTACGATGGTATCTTGTTCTTTGGGATTTCTTGTCTGGAAATAAGTACACATTCATATTTTCACAGTGAACAGTGATACCGTCGTGTCTCAGATACATGAGATGTGTTGAACATATGTAATGTATGGAATAGAAATATCCAAGTGGAAAGACAAAATACACCCAAGAAATTCTAAATATGTGTCAAACTCATCTCAAGTGTGACAGAAAGCTTTAAGAATGCTGAATAAATCAGTAAGAATTAGGGGACAAAGGCAGCTCAGTCCATAACTTACTTTTTTTTTTTTTTTTTTTTTTTTTGGGCAGGTAGAGGAGGAAGAAATAATTGTATCAGTTTCTGATGAACAGAACAGGAATTAACAGAACATTAACTACCTTAACAGAATGCTAAATAACTTAACCCTGTCTTTTGATACTACAGAAGATTTAAGGTGGGTGTTGGAGTGTTGTGTTAAAGTTTGGGCTTGGTTGTTTGCTTTTTGGGAAAGACAGAGTTTGCTTTTAGTGGTTTTAATTTTATTTTCCCAGATCAATAGTTGAAAAACTTGAGGACTTCAAGATTCAATGTAGTGAGTAAAAGCTAAAATACAGGTTATCCTGAGACATCTTAGAGCACTAATATATTTTCTGTTGCTTTTTCATTGCTGGTGATATCTGTATTCTTCCTGCAGCACATTCTTTGAGCTACCTCTTTGCTGCTCTGAACAGCTCATTATCAGGTGGCATGCAAAAGTAAGAAGCTGTGTAAAAAGGAGTCAGAATGACATTTTGAGTAATTTGGGTCATTGCTGGATGGAAAGGTAGTCTGATGTTTTACATCTGAGTCATGGGTATAGTAGAGTTTGTCAGGTGTTTCTTTTAATCTTACAGTAGCATTTTTAACTGTTATTTGGATTAATATTGCATGCAACAAAATTTGTCATGGTAGCAGAATTCCGTCATCATGTTAACAAATCAACATAACGAGATTTGGGTTTTTTTGTTCTTGAAACTTCTAATTTGGTCACAGTTGTGATACAATTTCCCCAAACATAAAAACAGGATTCAACTGCACTGTTGGAACAGTGGTTATAAATCCAGACAATGGCCAAACTATGCAGTGATTAACTAGTTCCTGAAACTGCATAGATCTCTACAGATAGCTGTAGCCTGCAAGGTGAAGTGATTGCTCATAACTATTGAGCATATATCCCCATAGATCACTGCATGAAGACATCAATCCTTTTCAAGGTTAAAAGGATATTTCTCAAAAGCAGCCGTTGCTGCAATTCACAAAGGCAATAATACAAGCAAGCATTCATTGTTGAACACCTTTGTCCCTTCTACACCTTTGTAGAACTTCAGGATTATAGGCATTTTAAGCATGCAAGCCAGCACAAAAAATGTGGGGCACAGATGCAGAATACATCACCTTCAGGGCTCGTCTTCTCTTAATTTCCCCAGTTTTAAACAGCAGAAATGTATCTTTGGTAGAACATGCAAATGTGGCTGCTGCTTCCATCTTCTTTCCTTCTTTTGGGCTAAGCCTCTATTTCAAATAGCGGTGAAAGCTGGTGGTGGGTTTTTTTTTTTTTTTTTTTTTTTTTTTTTCCTGGCCAGATAATACTAAAAAATGCATAAATGCAGTTATCTTGTGAATGCTTTTCCATATCAAAGATATAAGCTCTAATGAAGTTTGTTTCCAGTTCTGGTGATGATTTAAGTGCCTGGATGGATATAGATTTGACCTTTTTTGAGGCCATTCCTTTCTTATTACTGAGACTTCATGCATGTAAAGTGTTATTACATCTCTGCTGCCACATCCATCCTTACTATGAAGAAAAACTGACTTCATAAACAAGCTCTGCACATACGAATGTGGGTTTTGTTTCCAGTGTAGACCAAAGTATTTTTGAGTGACTTTGGATGAAGAAAGTATTATTTATCCTCTGGTAAAGTGGCAGTTTCTATTTCTGTCTTGGACCAATTTGGGGAGAGAAAATCCATTATTATATGTAAGAAGTTCAGAAATGGCACTGACAAGGATCTCAAAAATCTAGACAAATAGCACACATTTTTCTGGATTAAAAAAAGCTGCAAAATTACACAACTTTGTTCCTTTTATCCTAACTTGTACTTTTGCTTTTGTAATTCTCTATTGTCTACATAAAGTCTGTAATTTTAAAGCAGAATCTGGCATTACCATAATATTGAGGAGAAAAGGATGTAAAACCAAAATAAATTATTTTGTTCATAATGTTGTTATAATGATCTCCAACTCCCTTTAAGCATGAATTCAATTTTTTCACATTCCAAGAATGTACAGTTTTCTACTCAAGATCACATAATGTGCTCTTAGATTCACTAGTTTCCCTAGAATGTACAAGAAAAGTAATTTATTATTTTGACTTAAAATCAATTTAAACACAATCCCTTTTGGAACATTAGTATTTGTCAGACCATTTTTGTGGTCCTAGTGGTCTTAATGGAGCATCAGAAACTCTTTAAACTTACTAAATCTTTGTTCAGCTTCATTTGCAGATGGTTATTTTTTATTTAGGAAAAATCCTATCCTTTTAAAATTATAGCTTACAAACTGACCTCGATAGAGGAAGAAAGTACTTTTTCATGGAAATTTTCAGTGGCTGGTAGCACAACATTGTAGAGGCACAGTAACAATGCATTTTCATGACTAACAAATCTAAAATCCAGCAAACTTTTCTCTTATTTAGAGAGATGTAATTGACATGCTAAAAGTTATTTAATTATTTATCAATTAATAATTTAATTATTTTCTATTTAATGTGTCTGATTAATATCAATTCCAATGTAATTTTAATTTGGAGGTGTATTTAGATGCATTGTTGTGATAGTGTGTGTGAGTCTGTTCTGTCAGTTTTTAGTAAATCTGTTAAAGGTGTGTGAAAAATGTCATGTTGATCATGTGGTAGTTATGTGACGGCTTAATGTAAAGCCTTCCAAACTCAAAGGAAGCTCCTTCAGAGGGCAGAAGGTCAAGTGCTAAGAGATCAAGTTAAATCAGAGATGCTGAGCTCTGTGCCTGCGTGATTGTGTGGACACCGCACACCCCGAGGAACAGTGGTGCCACTGTTTGTACACTACCAGAGAATGCCAAGGGAGAATGGGATGTTTAGCACAACCTGGCATGCCATCAGTGTTTCCAGGCTCCCCTACCCCCTGCAGTAGGCTGTCTACAACTTTTCATGTGATTCCCCTATTACCTGTTCTTTGATGTCGCCTTTAGGCATTTTGATAAATTCTGTAATGAGGACATTTTCATCCTTTATGAGCATTGATCATTAGATGCAAATGTCATTCTGGCTCTGTATACAATATATTTTGTGACATGCTAATATTGTAACTTTGTGGAAGCAAAAATTCACTTGAGAATGCAATCACAGTTTTTGACACTACTGATTTTTTTCAGTATTTTGTTCACATTATATCTTTTCCTATTGTTCTGTCACCACACTTGATGGATAGAATAAGGCACTCTTCTTGCTGTTTGCAGGTGTTATGTGAATATGAGACATAAATCTAAAAATATTTATTTATTTTCTCTTGGATTTTGGGGTTAAAGGCCCAAGAATCAGTAACTATAGTATTTCTTGACTTGCAACAACGAATTATATATTTTTATAGCCATAAATGAAAAAATTGAATTGTTGTATAGCATGTTTCTGGAAGCCAAGACCAGATCATCCCTCTAAAAATTTTTTCCCCTTAAGAACCAACTTAAAATATCAATGTAAATAACTTTAGCCTAACATAACAACTGTTAATGCTAAGATTGAAGAAATTTGCATGAATTTATTTGTTTTCTTCTAACAAAAATGACTGTGAGAATTGTATGAAATTTACAAATTGAAGATCTGGCTGAAGCATGAAAGGTAATTGATCTTAAGAGCAGGAAAATAGAATCTGTGTTTTTAATCTGGGAGCAAGAAGAGATGCTCAATACGAAAATGCATTCTGTGCTGTTTTTAAACTATAAACTTCTGTGTCACTATGAGGAAACAGCAGAAAGGAAGAAATATCCTGTAATGAAAGGTTTTTTTCAGGGTTGGGTCCCTGCTCTGTGCTTTCCTGAGAATTGCACTACACTCGTACCTTCTGAGGTGGCTCACCCACCAGTGGGTAATGATTTGAAGTATCTTCAAGTATCTCTTTGTCTTATGAAAACAGAGCCCTGTATGAGCAGGCTGATTTTGGGAAAAAGATGAGTATTGGATATGAAAAAAACATGTGGCACTTTGCATGTCTTTCTTCTCTTTGCTGGAATTAGTATTAGTAGAATAATGAGGTAGAGCTGGTAGAATAATAGATTAGAATAGCAGCATCCATAAAGAGGCTCCTTAAGGTCACAGGTGTTTCTTCATACTCTTGTTATTTTACAAATTATTAAAATATTAAACTGTTGCTTTGATTTAACAAAAACTTTTTTTCTTTTTTCTCATTGGTTTAGATGATGTTTATGCTATGGTGACTTACATAACTTTGTGCAAACGGAAATATTTTTTTGGATTAAATTAATGAAAATGTTTTGAATTAAAAGCTCCAGGTCATTTAAATTATCATTGGATAAATAATTTGCTTTTATTTAAAGCAAGTCAATGCATCTCTGATCTAGAATTTTTCCTAGCTTTCAATAATGCACTAACATATCAGAGAGGCCGTGTAGTCACTGCTGTCACTCAGTAAGCTGATTTAGAACTGCCTAAAGAGACACCATTTTGCTTGTGCTGGATTTTCACTGAATCTTGGAACACAAACTCCAAAACTCTGTTCCCAGCACTACTGTTGAGCAACTGTTCAGTAACATCTAAAAATATTTTACCTGAGGATGTTCTTACTGTTCTCCTTTGTCTTTTCAACTTAATAGCTTCATTTTCTCCTCTATTTGCATTTTTCAAATTGTATAAAAAATAGCCTTGAACTACCATCAACACAAAAAATATTTTGCTGAGTAGTTTGTTACACTTCCAGTTGACCTTATCGCATTTCTGTTCATATTTCTCATGTCCTGCAGAGTCAGCTGTACAGCTCTGCTTTGGCTGTTTTAGGAAATGTAGTGTTCAGATTCTGACTCCTTTAGGCAGAAACACACTGAGAATCTCATGTGGGATAGTAGATTAAGTAACACCCAGTGCATTGTAAGGGTAGTTTATAATTTACATTACTAAATGGACATAGCTGGTAGGTTTACTTTGTCATTCATACTGTACTAATTAGTTTTAGGGCTCAATCAGTGGAACACGAGGTGATGGACTAATACAGTACGTATTTGTAAATGCCAAATTTTACTTAAAGATTTGGCACAGTCTTACAATCTTTTCTTTGTAAGCAAAGTGATACAGATTTTGGTGAACATTTATGTTAGCAAAATGAATACGAATATATTGATGGAAACAAAATACAAAAATTACAAGCAGTATATTATAATATGAGGGTGGGTAAGGAAATATTTTTCTTCTCTGTGTGGAGTACCTAATTTGAATACTACTGCAGAGACTAAATGAATTATATCCCTAAGTCCTTGGCACAGGGTCACATTGCGTTTTAAGGAGAAACTGAGAATTCTGACCAAAGTAAAAGTTTCCGTCACACTTTTTGTTATGCCATGGGAAGCCTGCTTTGAAGAGAGGGAGATAGATGGTAAATTAGGAGTGAAAAATTCCTGTGCAGTATTCTGTGCCAACTTCTACCTAATAAGATATGCAGGAACATCTATATCCTTAATTTTGCTTTTCTCCTTACTGATTATAAAATGGCATGGGATTTTATGCTGCAGACATATGGCAGAATGGCTAAAATGAAGACACCTTTCAATATTTTGACAGGAGAAATTATTTTGGGGCTTTGTAATTATGTTAAGGAAATCAATTCCAAGTGCAGGAAATGTAGCATTAACTTCAAAAAGGGCAAAAGTTTGTTCCAAAGTTCTGAGCTTTGGATGAATAAAACATTTACATATGCTTAATTTCGCTTTATAAATAACAATATGGTTTCAATTAAGGCACTTTGATTAAAGCACTCTGAGGTAAGGTTAAGATAGATTTGAAAACGAATTGACTTCCTCTCTTAATGATGTGATTTGAGGTGGATGGAGAAGTGTTTTTTCTTGCTTGCTGACTTTACTTGGCACATACTCTGGTGAGGAAGTGACTGAGATTGAGAATTTTTTTCTGAGAAAAACCAGAAAGCAATGAAACCTGGTCCGTATCTCTTTCACACTTTGGTTTTCTAAAAGTGTGATGCTGTATTGTTGCCAATGGCTGGATGTGGAATGTGGATTGGCCCTCTGATTTGTCCTGATGCTCCAGGGCATATTTTCAAGCTGCTGTTTGGAGTTATGGAGGCTCCAGCTCTGCACTCTGTCACTGCTCATCACTACTATTTTCACCAAGATGATTAAGCAGTTTTTCCCAAGGAAATCACCAAGACGAAAGTTTTGCTTATTTATTTTTTTAATTTACCTTGATAATAGCTTCTATAACTAACCATGTGCAAAATTATTCATCACAAATATAGTAATTGTATTATTTATCATTAGTATAATAGCTATAGGGCCTTACATCAGGGAAGTAATACACTATAGGTGGGAAGCAAGCCAACTAACTGCATGTCACCTGAATAATTTCCACAATAATTGTTATTGTTGAGTCAACCAAGTAACTCATCAAATGCTGTTTTGGTTTCTCTTGGAACACTTTAAGTGTTGGAGGTTTCAAGCTTATAATTTGGCATTTTCCCCTTCAGTTGCTTTTGCCTCACCTTTGTTCCTATTGTAAAGCTGTTAGGCATTCTTGCTGCAATGCACAGTGAAAACTCCTTTAACTTCTGATCTACACATATGGTTATAGGCTCCTTGGGTACTCTGTTGGTTATTAGGTGTGTTGGGATGCTAATAGGTTAAACCATAATTCACTACTGACCTGATTTTACATTCTGAGGCAAAGGCGTGTTCGTGTATCAGGTGGCCTGTATAGAGATTATTTTAGAGATTTGGGCTTGCTTTTTTTTAATCTGTTCTGTGCCTTGGTAGCTAAAATCCAAAGCGTTGAACCAGGTTATGAAGAGATGTAGCAAAAGATATAATTTATTTTCAGTGAAACTTACAACAGAGTGTTAATTAAAAAAAATCCCCAAACCTTGTAGCATAGAAAGTTCATTATGAGGATTTTGTGGGAGGGGTATGGCAGAGAGCTTAAAACACTGGAATTTTTGTCATTATCTTTGTCTCCTTGTAAGCCCTCTAATACCTCCCAATCCCTGCCACTGATGACCTTTGCTTAGGGAGTTGGATGGCAGCCCTTGACAGAGCCTTACAGCCAGAACACTGTAATGACAGATGAAAAATCACCAATATATCAGAAAAAATAAAAAGGGGAAGGATGAGGGAGAAGAAATATTTCCCTCTTTCTTCTCCCTCTTGTCTGCTTTCAGGTGTCAACTTGAAATGCAGTTTTTAGCTTTGTTAAAATATAGAGGCAGAGAATATGTACCTAATTATATGTACCTAATTTTTAAAAGCTAAATCTGATCTTCACGTGATTTCAAATAGGCTTTTCCCACTGTTCTGTAAATCTGTTCCAAATACATATGGGCAGCATAGAGGTAGTGACATTAGGCTTACTCATAAAATTAGAAAGGATCGTCATTTAGGCCTTTACTTGGGCAATTTTTTTAATTTGAGAAAACACTTCAAAAGTAGAGAGCAGTTGTTTTCACTTCATGAAGGCTGTTCATTTTTTCAGAAAGCTGAGTGCCTGTGTAGGAGTCTGCACATTTGGCTTTTTCAATGGGTGGGAAGGAAGTTCCTAAAATCAGTGAAGTTCAGTGACAAGTAGACATGTCACTTTAGTAATTTTTTTAAGTCTTCTTTAGGACTTCAAGCATTTTAACTTTGCTTGCTCATCTTAACTTCCTGAAGGCTTTAGAAGTAAATTTTCATACAATTTTTTGTGCTTATTCGTGTAAAATTATTCCCAACCAATTGAATAGTCCCAGAGTAGGTATCTAATAAAGATTAGATTTTGCTGTATGGAACTAGAAAAATAAGAGCAATAGCAAGTATTTTCTGGATGCTGTTGATGGTATATCACACCTTGTGTTGATTTTGTGTAGATTTTAGTTTTTACAGCTGCAGAACTGAAACGCAGAAAGGAAAAGAACTTTTGACTCTGCTCATGTCTCTTTTTGACTCTTATCAGTGTCAGTTGTTGATACTACTAAGCCTAGTATCTCATCCACATAAAATTCACAAAGCCTTACATAGGCTTTTGGGAGGATTGGATTAAAGAGCACATGCAAAAATTATCTATTGTATATAGAGATAAGTATTCATTTGAATACTAAGAAGCTAGATATATTTGTTAAATTAATATACAGCTCCTGGATTTACACCTCTGTGTTCTTAAGTAGGGCAGATATAGATGAATGTTGTAATACACTGTAGTTATGGCTTTGATTTATAAGTGTAAGCACTTTTTGTAAAGAAAAAAATGACTAGTGATTTTTAACTCTTGCTTCTATATAATAACAGTAACTCCAAGAGTAGTATGAAGCTATCATGACATTGAAAAATAGTATGAAATGATTTAGATGAAAATCAAATATTTGTAGTAAGATCTAACTCCTTCAGACATAAGGGAAAACTAACCTAAATTAAAACCCTAATGGAACATTCTCAGTAATGGGATCCACTGAGATTGTGGTGTGGTATAGGAATGTTTGGTGGTGGTGAGAGAGGTGGTATCCAGTTTCTGCCCCAACACTTATTCAGGCAAACATTACCTTGCTTCCCTCCAGGGAGGCTCAGAGAATGTGTGACCATATAATGTCATCTATCTGAGAAGATCTAGTCATCTAGGTTTCCTCTTTAGCAAGGTCTGGCAGCTCTTGAATGAGTATCTCTTGATAAGAGATGGAATCATCTGGGATGATAATCTTCCACCCCTGGCTAGGAAAAGATACTGTCTGTCTGATTTACACCCTTGATTAGGTTGTTTAAAAGCAAGGGAAAACAATTTACCATTAAAATTGGTATGAGTTGCATAAATTAAAATAGCCCCTGAAGGTACTCTATCTTAAACTAGAGTTTAGGGTATTAAAAATTCAAAACACAACAGAGAAGTCAGGGTTGGTTTTTTCCCAATGCTGTCTGATAAAAACAAGGTTATTAGAGTTAGAAATCTATTGTCTATGAGTAACTGTTGCCCTGCTGGGAAAATTTACAATTCTAGACTCTTGTAATGACTCTTTTGCCATTTTAGCCAAATAGGCAACTAGTTGGCATTCACTGAAAATACCAATACTAATACGACAATGTTTAGAAGCTAGATATGAGACTATAGCAGCAGGATAAAAATTCTGTACTGCCCCCTCCTGGAACCTGTCACAGGTGCACAGGGACACTCATACACATCCCTAGAATTAAAAATTGATGTAATTGGAAAACTATGAAGTTGCTTGTTTTTTGCCCCCCTGGAACTTGAATGTAACTATGAAGTTTGTATTAAATGAGATTTTTTTTTCCCCTCTAACTGTTTCATTTAAAAGAAAACACCTTGTAGGTATGTGGAAGAAGATAGTAGAAACTAAAATGCAGACTTTGGAAAATATCTGGAAAATTGCTAATTGACATCAAAAGTAGGATGGTCATGAATACAGATGTCTGACACAAATTAGGTAATTCGGTTTTCTTTTTCCCCACTACAATATAATTATTGTTTTTAACCAAAGCTTTCTACCTGTATTCTTATGTCAGATTTCATTCATATGAACAAGACTACACGGAGTGATTTGATTTTAGAGATGTCCTTGGTATTCATAGGATAATTTAAGTTGGAAACCACCAAACAGGGTCAAATTTTATTAGGTCATTTGATGCTTTATCCAGTTGAATGCTGAACACCTCCAAGGATGGAAATAACACTGCTGCTCTGGAGTCTTCAATTTTTTGAGTAGTCTTTTGGTTAAAAAGTTTTTACCTGAATCCTGATTGGAATTTTCCATGTCACAGTTTATGTGTTTTGCCTCTTATTCTGTCACTATGCACTTCTGAGAGGCGGCTGACTCCATGCATCTTCACAGATGCTTTCCACTGCTACAGAACACCAATGATTTCCTTGATTGAAACTCCATGTGTGGGCATAGTGCTCCAGATGCAGTCTGAATGGGGAGGAATTTCATTGATTGGAAATGTTCTTCTTAAGGCAGTTGAGTATGACTGTCTTTGCTGCAAAGACATATAGAGACCCAGGCTCAACTTTTTGTCCACCAGATCTCCGAGGTCCTTTTCTACAATGCTGCTCTTCAGCCTGTTCTGTTACTTCTAGATGTAGGACTCTGTATTTGTCAAACTTCATGAGGTTTCTGTAGGGTCATTTTTTTAGCATCTGGGAATTTTCAGGGTCTCTGAAAAACATCTCTGCCTTTCTGTATGCCAACTACTGCCCTTCATTTATTATAGTTTACAAAGTTGATCTTAAAATAGGTTATTTTGTTAAGAACTACATTTAGATTTAGTACCGCTCTGAGGAAGTGAAAGTCTCTAGGCAGCTCGTGACGTACTTTATTTTTTCCTTCAAGGCTTTAGTCTGGAAAGAATGACATTGATTCTCTCTCAGTAGAGTTGTGTGATTGAAGCAGAAATTACATTAGACTAAGTTTCAGGTAAAAGGATGATACAAGTGTACTATAGAACTGTTGCTGGTGGTATAAAGAAAGAACAAATGGAAATGTTTCAGTATGAAAGTATCAGTGACAATGGGGAAAAAAGAGATAAATGTTGGTGGCATCTAGATCTAGAGATTTACATACGGAATGATGTATTAAAAATTACAGTAACAGCTGTACACAAGAAACTTAAAAGTTGTAGTTGTAGGCCTTTTGTTTTTTTGGTTTTTTTTTTTAACCCTTCAACTTTGACATAAAGTCCAAAGAGAATTATAAAAATACACCACACACACTTACCAGTTTTGAAAATTTTCTGACAATATCAAAACATCAGAATCTATTGTTGCAGCTAAATGCTACAGCATCTACAACTGCCTATTTTTTTGCTGCTCTCATTGCTGTTAAAATTACTTCATATGTATATGTAAAAAAGTCTTCATTGCAAGTGAATTGGCTGCATAATTTGTTGCAAGTTATTTATTTGGCTTTGTTGTTTTGCCAGGTTTTGTACCTTGAAACAGTCATTAATTCCCGTCTTGGGAAAAGAGAAACAGGAGAGATCTTACGTATTGGGATAGAGACTGAAATAACAGTGTGGATGATGATTTTTTTTTTTTTTCTTGGTTCCAGATCACCCCAAGTAAATTTTAAAGTTTAGGTAGAATTTATTGATGCCCTTGGTCTAGACTATCTTTGCCAAATCTAAAGAGATTGCTCTCCAATAACACCTATATCCCATATGCCACATGGGTTGTAATAAACAAGCACTTTTCTGCTTACCTTCATGTAGTTCAGTGCTAAGGAGAGGAAGAAGTGGTTCACCAGGTTTTTTCCTCTCATCTTTTCGTTCTTTGGTGACTGTGGCTCCATTTACCTTCCTGCTGTTCTATTTAGTGCTCCATTAATGTCCCAGCTGCTCTGCTTCTGCTGTCCTTAAGATATGAGACAGGAAAAAAAGGGAATGAATGAAATCCATAGGATGAGCTTCTGTCAATGGAAAGGGGCAGAAAGCTGTGGCAACCGGAAGTGAAGGCCTAGTGGAAACAATTAGCAGATCTGTAAAACCTGTCTGACCTCTGCAGAAACAGGTAGGGTACTTCTGCACTTTGGAGAGTGATTGTTTATTTCAGTCACCAACAAATGCCACTCTTGCCATGTGTTTTGCCTTATTCCATAAATATCCTGAGAAAGGGGCACTCTGAAGTAGTAGACAAGTACTTCAGACAAGAAAATAGGACAGCAAAATTTGTATCTATGTAGTTTGGAGTACTACTGGTAGTTCCCAAGCTAAGAAAATTCATTTGTTGAGAAGCTAACAAGTGGGTTGTTTCACTTTTTTCTGTTGTTGTTTTTATTGTTGTTTGTAATAACCCTATTAGAAGCTAGCGTAACCCAAACTTTGTATTAGTTTTTCCAAGGAATGCATATTCTAACTTGTTTGGCAGCTCTGTTAATTGCTGCCTAAAATAGGCAATATGACAGAAAAATTTTCTGAAGTCTGTGTTTTGAACAGCTATCACCTTAACAAAAACTCCTGCTGTGATTCCAAGACATGTGGATGTAATAATTTTCAGTGAGGTTTTTCCACCTGGTTAGCTGTCACTGTGTTGACAAAAGAATGAGAGTGGAGGCTGCTCCTGTGCATTTCTGTAACTGCTTTTTTTTCCCTGTTTTTATCACATAAGAGATAACAGCAAACAAGCCATGGTAAATATTATTTTTAAGTAGTGCAGATGAATATTGATGATGGTGATTGTGGCAGAAAGCATATCTGTGGAAAATTTGCTCCCGTAACTTATTTAGGAAGATTCTTCTCTTTTTCTAACATGCCATGCTGAATTCTGCAGTGTTACAAGGAGCAATGCCTTTCTATTAAAATGTCCCTGCACCCCTTGTTTGAAGATCCATTCAAAAATTTATGCATGTTTTGATAACAGCTGATTTTTATTTACATGTGAAAAGTGTAAACTTGCCAAGCACTGTAAGTCTATGCTTTTAGTTCAAAACCCCCTTGACCAGTTTCCTTTAACCTTTCCAAAATCATGCCATGATTTTTGAAAGAATAAATCTGACTGTTTGAGCCAAAGTGTAAATGTGTTCCAACAAAAGGTACTGTAATAGAAGGCAGTTTAAAGTACAGTGATGCATCTACTTCTACACAGTAAAATTACAGTGAAACAGCAGTGGATCCTTGCCCACCCTTCTGCTCAGTTTGGTAAGAATCATGGGCAAACAGAGAGTTCTGTGACAGAAACAGGAAGGCTTGCATTAAATTATGTGTGACTGATACAATAGGTAGTAGGTGATAAAAATTTCTGGCATGATTCTATTAGAAGGGGAAAATAAGCTTATCCCAGGAATAAGGAAACCTTGCCTTATAACTGTGTTTATTGCTTTTACAAGAAAAATTACTTTACAGCATTAAGTTTGGACCTAATAATTCTGATATTTCTTTAACAGGAGTTTTCCTCCAAGCTATCTGGTAAACAAAGTTAGTGAGTTCAAGTTTAGTTCATCTGAATCAAGCATCAAGTTAAAGCATCTGAATCTTATGCTTATGTTGTTTAATTTATTTTTCCTGACTGAGAATCCACATTTATGCTTTGAAGTGAAGTGGGTTTATTTTTCCTTACTGTGAGGATTCCCAAAACTTACCTGTGGCCCTTCCAACCTGGATTGTACGACTCTACATATAAATTTCAGAAAAGGTTTTACTGGGAGGAAAAATTTGATAGTTAACTTTAAAATAAAAGGTTAGAAAAAAAAAACAAAAAAAAGTTTTATGGATAACTTTCTGTCTATCCTGTCTCCTGTGTCTGGACTTGACAGCAAGGTTTAATGCTTTTTGTATTCCAGTGAAGTCTGTGTGTTCCTATGGTGTGTAGTCCACCAGGAAGGACCAGGCTGTGTTTCTTTCCTGCTCCAGTCAGAAATGCCTTAGGTTCTTTACAGTGCTGGAGACTTTTTCCATCCTTAGTCTCATAGCCTGGCTTTTCCCATGTCAAACTCAGTGTGCCTCATCCAAATCTAAAAAGCTTTTGTCTCTTAGCATCCTCTACAGAGAAGAAGTAATTTATTACTCCATCATGAGGGCTTTCTGTGATTGTCTTATTTTGTACCCATTTTGACTGGATAATACTTTCAAACTAAGAAAAAAACAGATGATGTCCATTGTATTGACTCCTCATTGCTATTTCTGTGCTCCAAAGACAGATGTCTTAGTTAAATGTTACACTTTTTCCATATGTAGGAAGCCTTAATTGGCCTTTGTTACATATTTTAGAATGTATGAGATGCAGCTCATTATATATCATAAAAGTATTAAAAGATCTTCAAATATCACAGGAGATGCAGAGGAAAGACTTGATATTAGGGAAAGTAGTTCAACACAGATGGTCTCACTCCTGAAAGTATATCACATGTATTAGGCTGTTTCATCCTGTCTCTTTTCTTTTGCCTTATGTACATTAAGGTTTCTTTTTCAAGTCACTTCAGAATATTCTGTCTATCTCAGCCAGTGAGTGAACATGGTTTTCATTGCAAGGGGTGGGGCAGTAAGAATTTGCAAAACATCCTTTTGTTTTAATGAAATGTGGTGTCTGCTCCTGTCTGGACAAATGGATCCAGATGATCCCAGTAGACATTTTTGGACTCAGATCAGATTTCTGCACCTGATATTTGCTATAAAGCCAAAACTTAATTTCAACTATGGATGCACAGTCGAGTGTCTGTAATAGTGATGCATGTGTAATAATGATGAGGTTGTTTGAAATTACATTTAATGCAGTTGAGATATTTAACCTTGCATCACAGGCAAATTTTAAAGGATCTGGGGTAATGGTGCTTGCAAAATCTTCTGGACAATAATGGACACACTGGGCAAGAACATAACTAACTATAGGAAAGTAATGTAATTGTATCTCCTGCCTTGCTCTTGTATTTGCTTAAATGGGTAATTCTTGCTGAAGGCTTTAACTGTTGCCAGCTGGAATCAAGTAGATTGTGGGGAATCTTGCACTACCTCAAAAATGAATATTTGAAGTCAGTGATAAGTAAGCCTGCAAGGTTAAAAGAAACAGAGATTGCTACAGAGCTAGCCTCAGATTAAATATTCTCTAGGTTTAATATTTTGATTGCTACTGAATAATCAGCTCATAAGTAACCACGTCATGGTGCTCTGTTAGGAGTCCTTTAAGTTGGCACTGGTTTTCATATAATAATATAATTCATAGCTTCTTGTGTCAGAAATCACTAGGCAGCCAAATAAACAATATGTCCTTCTGTCTGTTCAGGAGTAGTGTAATGTTCAGAAATATTGATCCCTCATGCCAGATAAAGCCATAATGAGGATAATAGCAAATGAACCAAAATCTGTTTCAACATGTCTCATCAATTACCCAGAGAATTATAAAGTTAGTACCATATTGACCTTCTTGTGACATGCTAAAAGTTACTGCAGCCAGTTTAGTATTTTTAAACAGCTGCTCTTCATGGGGAAAAAAAAAAAAAGAAAAAAAAATTAGCTGTCCTGTGACTGGCTTTCTTTTTTATTAATCTTCTCCCCACTGCTGATTTAAATGTGAATACTCAGTAATAAGACATCAAAGTCATCTTAACAGTGGGAGGTAAAAGCATCTTGTTGGCAAAAATTTTCTGATTATGGAGATTTTGGCAGCTTTTGATTTGTCATCCACCCTCTTGTCCCCTTTCCCTCTTTTGTTTAATTCCTAATTAAGTGAATGTTTGACCTATTGCAGTGTTCTAGACTTAGGAGTCTAGAACAGGAGACTGTCAGAAATAATGTGATGATCGTCCTCTGAGTTCACTGCTCATTCTTAAAATGTCTCCCACTGAACTTCAGTTTTCACTGGAATTCTATTCAGTTATGGAGAGCTTATTTCATGCTAATTATGAATTTTTAAAATTCCATCTGGAGCGAATAATATGGAATGACCAATTAAAATTGAAAAGATTAAAAGACTCTCCATTAAATAAGTGCATTTAAAAATTAAATTTAAAATTAAAAAAAGTTTTGACTGTGCCCAAAGAGCATATAATAATACTAGAAAAATGTAATTTGGTACATATTGTTAAACATCCAGCAGCTTTGAGACAGTAAGTAGATGAATAAGCTGCTAATGGACATTATTCTTAACTCATTGCATGGATTGTATAGGTGCTCTCTAGAGTCCTGCACTAACAGTGAATGCTGAAAAGAACCTTCAATTCTGCCTTTGCTGCTAAAGAAAGGAATGACCTTGGAGAATGAGTGCTTACACTGCTCATTGCCATGTTTGGTTCCTGCCAACTAGCACTCTTCTAGCTGCTGCCTGGGCACAGTTCTTGTGAGTTGTTTCCAGCATGGAGCTGGGCTGTGGCTACTTTGGGATATTTTGAGCTGAGTACAGTGAGCCATGTAGGTATATACTACTGCTCTGTGTGCGGCTATATGTGCTGCTTGGTTCCTAAGGGGAGTCCCACGTCTCTCATATTTAGTAGTGTAGCTGTAACCTTTGTTTTACAAGGTTTTCTTCAAAGGCCTTTAAAAAAATATTTGGATTAATTGGTAAAGTAAAAATATTAGTGTGCATCTCTTTATCTTTTTTTCATTTGATCACTTAATAAGTCACATGAAGGAAGCTAATGTAACACCTGTAAGTATTCAGGTTTTAAAAACTTCTCTACTTTGGACTACATATTTTTATGTTTTAAAATTTGGCTTGGATTTAAGCTGGTTTTATCAAAAATTCCAAATTCGATTCAAGAAGACTCTTGGATCATTGCTGTCAGTAATTCTTTTCTCCTCACATATCTCCATCTCTATCAAAATCTGCCTCCAGTGCCTGTATATTAACTTACATGTGCAGGGCCCTACAAACTGGATTCTGAGAAGACCAAAACTAGTGAGATGGATCACATAAATCAAAGTTTGGGCTCAGATTAAAAAGCTGCTTATGAGTTTTTTTCCCTTTTAACTTAGTGTTTACACTGAGACCTGAGTCGTTACTACTTTTAGAGGTGTTTGATTTCTCCCATAAACTGTGTCTTTTGAGCTGGCCAAGGCCATGGACTGTTACTAAAGTGAGAGTTCAGAAAACTGCTTTAGAAGTTTCACAGCTAAGGACAGTTTTTCTTGTCAGTACCATTAATAGAAACCCATGGGGTCAAGCTTGCACAAAACATCACCTCCAAATCGAAATAGCTAATTGGTAAAGTCTGAGAATAAACCTTTTCTCTGCATTTCAGTTGACTTGCAAGTAAAGATTGTTCTGCTGCAAATACTGAACTAGCATCTAGGAAATAAAACTTGTTAAAATCCTCCTACCTCTTTGGGCCTGTGTTTGGATTTTTAATTTATTTATTTATTTATTTTAAAAAATCTGCTTATCACCTTACTCCTTGCAATTTCTGGCATATTTTCAATGGTAGCTTTTCAGCTGGATGTGTTTGAATGGGAATTTTACTAGAACTAGTTCTGAATGATATAGATATACTGTCTGGAATCTCGTTTCAAGTATATCTGAAACAATAGCATGGGTATGGCCATGATTGATGTCAGAATTTTAGCTGGGATGTTTAAACATATACACAAGTGCATAGGTACCTCTGAGATTTAGATTTTTTTTCCTTTTTTAAACAACAGTGAAACTCTTCGTGTTTGTTGCATATGTGATTTTGTTTTTGTAGTGGTATCTCCAAAAAATCCAACTGTAAGATTGCAAAAGTAGTAAACCAGAGAACGATTGTGTGATTGTAGCCAATTTTGATCTCCATTTTGAGAAAACCCAATCTATACCGTGCTTTGTACATAAATCTTGGAACAAAAATTCTTCTAATACCTTCTTGATAAAATTCTCATTGGTGTATGCATTATTCTGGTTGGTTTTTTTTTTTTTTCAGAAGGAATAATTGCATCAAACTGAACTTTGCGTATTAAGCTTTTGAACAGTCTGTCATGCAGTTTGTATCTCAGTGTAAAAATCTGAATTAAATAACATACTTGTGTAGACTGAAGAGTTGTCAAAGCACAACTATTACATTATTGCTTGGAATGAAACATAAACCTCTCTGCTACAGTGATGTAGGCTTTAATTCTGCATAGGTACTATGTGCATGCTTTGTTTAATTAAAACCTACCAATAAAGCTTTCTGTTGCACTTTTTATTGGTGAATGTGCTATTGGGTAAAATGTTATCCAAAAATAAAATCCATTTCTTTTAAACAGGAGCTTTATTTGGCTTTGGGTTGGAATTAATGGGTTATTCTAGCTAGACACTTTTCTGAAGTGATGCCTCTCTAAAAATCAGTGACATTTACTTCAGTTGAACCAACAAGGCACTTCTAGACAACTTTCTACTAAGCTGAGCTTCTTTATAATAACTTTCTTGTGTTAATCTCAGCTAATTCCATGTTGATTTTCCAGTTATAACTTAGCAAAGAAACATGTAATACCAGTAGCAAGTGACAGTCCTCTGCAGCACTGATGGAGAGACATGTCTTGATATACCCAAGGAAATCCCCATGGAAATCTGAGATTGTAATAGAACAGAAGAGAGCAATGAAAAATGGATTACATTAAACAAAATTATTTAGAATACCCTTAAGGCTGTTAAGAGCATTTGAGAGAGAAAAATCTCAAATGTAACAGTATCTAAAGGGTAACAGACTAATTTTTTTCTATCTTGAAATTTCATATTAATATAACATTATTCACATATAATGGAAGTTTGTAGAGAAAGCCATGGTGTTCTGGGAAATCTTCAGGAATGTAGAAAATGTTAAATGAAACTGGATTTTTTTCTTGTGTTGATATTACCCAATGGGAGCTGTGTATTTATGGTAGTGTAGGAGTTGAAGTCATATTTTTTAGAGAATAATATCATCTCTTCTGAAGCCAAAATGTTCTTTCAAGTGCTGCCATGAGAAAAGAACTGTGAAACTTGAAGGTTGCTTTTATTTTTTCCCTCTAATTTTATGAACTTTGTTTTAAAGATTAAGTATTTAGTACATTTTGAAGTGAGAGGACGCCAAGCTGGATAACTTGGAAGTTAAGTATTATAGAGGGATACACTCCCTCCTGTTCCATGACCCTTTAAACTGGGTTTTTCTTCAGTGACAATTATATATTTTTAATAATTCTGAGAACCAGATTGTAACATTTTGAGTTCTAAATTGAAAGATTCCTTGGTCCCAGTTGCCAGATTACTAGATAAAAACCCAAGTAAGCCACTTTTCATAGCATTTAGACCATTTGACCTTCACAGTTTTCTAAACAGAGGCACAGGCAATCTCAGCAATCACGTCTGAGACACCCAGAAGTGATGAGAGGGTAAGGTGTGAGACAGTATGAAGTTCAGGCTTCCTTTTCAGTTGAGAAAATCATATATGTTATACTTCAAAACATTTCAGAGTCTATTGAAAACCTGGTGAAAATTAGGTGCCAGTCCTTGCATCCTACTTAATTTCCTGTGTGAGGACTTATGTTGCTGTTGTGCAAGGTTATTCTTTACTGGATTGTACTTTGTGTAAAGCACAGAAATAAGGTTTACATGTATTGTTAAATACTTGATCATTCTTTCCACAGGCTATCATCCATAGTATTTTAGTTTTGGCATTATATTTTAATTTCTGGTGATGATACTAAAGAGATGACATTTTTCAGGATGAAAAATCCCAAGTAGGTGGTATTCCTTTAACCATTGTGCCAGGGGGGTGTTTGCAGTTTATCTTAATTCTAATGATATTCAAATAGCTAAATTCTAATGATATTCAAATAGCTAAACTTCTGTTGACCCAAGAAGAGTCTACATTTCTTTTGTTAATGGCAGAGATGTTGATTTTTATTGGTCTGGGTATATATCAACCTTTTTTATAGTTGGAGTCAGTATATGCATTCTCCCATCACCTGCAAAAGCCTATTTCAAAAGCTCTTATTTCAGTCTGTGAAAGAAGGCAACAGTGTGGGCACGAAGGGAAAGAATCTTGCTTCAAAACCAGGAGGCATTTGTCAGTCCTTGAATTTTGGGCTTTGACATTGTCAATGTCAGTGAAACTAGGAGAAATTTTGCTATTAAATACTGACCTCACTCATAGTGAAGCCTATACTCAAACTCATTTTTTGCCATCAGCAGTTGAGGTACTAGTGTAAGAGAACCTGTGGAGAAACATTCCCATCAGCCAGGCACAAGATAAGGGAGGTAGTGCCAGAGAGGGAATGTAGATAAGAATATTCTTCTGATGTCTCCTCATACCCCTAGAAGTCACCTGTAAAATTGGGGTCTCGGAGCTTTGGAGTTGCGACAATGAAGGGAAAAAGACGCAGCAACAGCTTAGAAGCAGTGGAAACAAGTAAGAACAGGGACAAGACGTGAGCAGCATGGAGACTCTAGGAGAGCAGATGTTGTTGGGAGCAGGAGAGCTTCAGAAATTGGCTGGCATCACTGAACCCAACCTCACTGGTCAGCTGCTGGTGCAGTCAGTGGCCAGGGACACCACTTCAGGTATAGGAAAGGATAAGGGAGAAATTGGCTACCTGGGGAAAGTAGTAAACATCCTCCTAGCTCTATGATCAAAGGATTTTAAACCTCTGGATGAGAAGAGGAAGGGAAAAGTTGGCTTTACTGCTAGGAGGTTTGATAGATCAGGCTACCTCTTATCAGCAATGGCAGCTTCGTGACTTGTTTACTGAGAAAAGAGCCTTTCCAAAGACACTGGCTGCTACTTGAATATTTCTCTGCAGGTCTCTAGCAGTTCTGAAAATTCATGAATTATGAAAACTAGTAAGGTCTGAACACACAATACAAAACATAAATTTAACTTATTTTAAAAGGCTGTCATGATTTATATTTTTCTGTTTCCTTACAGTGGAGTGACACTGCATTAAATCTTATTTTAATGCTCTGGAATGCAAAAAAGTACTTGTCAGCATTATTTTTTTTTCTTTTTATTGTGTGCACCATATGTTTTAGAAACACATTGTTTAGAAATCTTGGAGATTTGTGAATATTAAAAGCTTAAGCTTTTATTTATTTATTTTATTTTAAGATAAGGGTTGTTAGCACCTGATAGCAACATCTAAGCAGAAGTGTAGCAGAGCAGGAAAGTACCTGCTACAGTAAATTAGTAGAAGAGAAAAATCTCTGCTTATCTGTTTGCCAGCTGAAAGGTTGTAAAAGCGGAACTAGAGCAACACTGTGGCTTGGCCAAGGCCATGTGGTGTGACCTCTAACTGTGCAAATGGGTCTGGATATGAAATTCAGAGGTTTTAATAAACAACGCTATTACCTTATACATATTAATCTGTGTGAAAAGACACAAAAAATTTATAGAAAGTTGTGTGTGCAGTTGGCAAAAACCAGATGAATATATATGTGTATTCTCATGTCCTATGACCAGATGATATTTCTCTTCTACCAACCGATTTTCTTCTACTGTTTTTTTCACAGATTTGTTTATTCAGCCTATTTGCATAAAAATGTGTTTTTGTAGGATTCCTGCTCTTATGAAACTAATATCTAAAACTTTATAAATTTTTGTCCCACTTTTATGGAAAAGTAAAAAAAAAATATAGGTATTAATTATGTGGGTGAAATTGTGTGTAAGAGTTAACCTTGATTGTGCAATGTATTCAGTCCTTTTTCTAATCACCAAAAGGCAGTACCCTGAAATTTTTGCGGCAGGAACAATTTTAAAACTCTCCCAGCATGGAGTAGTGGTACCAGCTAAAGGGGATGGGGGTCTAACATACAGAGACTTTTTCTTCCTGTGAAACTAAAACCAGAAACAAAATGCATTTCTTTGTCTTTAGAGGAGATTAAGTATCAGAATAATGAACAGGTAACATAGTCAAAATGTTTACGATGACATGCAGTTGGCCTCAAGGATTCAGTTCTTGATACTGGCAAAAACATGAGGCATTTGGTACAAATATTAACTTATGTATACTTGCTCCCTTACATGTGTTTCTTATGTAAATATGGGGTTGGGTTTGGTTTGGTTTTTTTGCTATTGGAATACTAAGGAGCAGCAGTGAGTGAGCAATAAGTGGGACAATATATGTGGACATGACCAGTACAGGATATCCAGTAGAGCAGATGAATTGGGAGGAGAGATCCAGTTTCTATAATGGAATAATTTAAGGAATTCTAAAAGCAAGTAAGAATTGCAAGATAGGGTCCATATCTTAGTTCTGTTTGTACAGTGTAGCGTGGTAGAGCTACTTGAATGATGGCCAGACAGATTCACAAGAAAGCATTAAGAAAAAAATGTTTTGACATGTTTTTGAAAAATTTCTGTCACTCCAATTAGGGAGCTGTGGAAATATGACCATTGTATTGCAGAATCTAATGATTTACAACTGCAAGAATGCAAGAGCAGACTTTTCATCTTTGGAACTGTTCTGCAAAAATAAATCGTCTTATTCTGTTGTGTGCTCGGTAATGAGAAGAACAGCACCCTGTTAGTAAGTCAGACTCTTGTCAGAACGACTTTTTACAGAAGTGAAATGAAAGCCTTAAAGTAGAAATTCATGCCCTGTAAATACATAGTCAAGGAATAGCTGATGATTCTGGTGAATCATGCTTTTCTGCGGCATGCATGCCCTTATCTGTCTTCTGAAGTGGTGAACCTGGTGTGGCACTGGTTCTTGTGGATACATTCAGAAGGTCTCACTTTTAGTTGCTGCAACTTGGCCAAATGCTCTGTGCTGCTTTACTTAATAAGAAGAGAGCAAAAGATTTGCAAAAGGCACTGTTCTTGGTTACAGAGTAAGCGATAAAATAGTTTTATCCTAACTTCAGACTTCTTTAGTTATTCAGATATAGACAACAGTGTGCATTTTCCTGAGGAAAAGGTTAGTGAGATAAAGATATGACTTTCGTGCCTGATTTTGAAAGAGTTCTTTGTATCAAAGGAACAATTTGTTACCATAAAAAATTTGCTACCTTACTACTGCTGAGGGCAACATTAGCACATGGAAAGCCTTTACAGAATTGCAAAGTTTCAAAGTTTTCATTATCTGTTTTTATCTATATGGTACAATTGAATTCTGACATGCAGGCATGGTGCATTTTTTCTGTAGAAATCTTGGATAATACCTAGTGGGGAGAGAACAAGATCTCTTTGTATGTGTTTGCTCCAAGTGGCCACAGTAAGGCCACCTCTGAAGATTTCCTTAGTTGTGCTCCTGCTCCTTCTTGGCAGAAAAAATGCAGAAAAGTGAGTGTAACAATCCTTGAATGATTGCTGTTATGTTGCTGTCTTGGAGCCCTTCAGCTTCTCAAAGACATTCTCTTGCATTTGCTGCACCTAGGCTGTTTCTTGAGCTGTCATGCTTGTCAGTAATAACATAGTGCAAAGATATATGTGAGGGAAAACATGGGCAAATGACACTGCTGTAGAGCTGCTGAACAAATTGTCTTGTTGTTCTGCACACATCAGACCATTATGCTTGTAGTACCCCCGCATGCTATTATCATTCTGACTTTGCAAATGGATGTAATCTCAGTTTCCAGAATGCATTTGTCCTAGGGTATATATGAAGTCAAGCTGCAAGGGGAGATTAAAAAAGTAGCTACCTGTATCCTACTTTTGTACTTCAGCAATTTAGTATGAATAGCTAAGTTTTCCCCAATAATTGTGGTGTATGCATGATGCTACTGTTTGCTATCTAAGAATTTTGCAGACAGAAAAGGTCAGTGAAAAATAATAATAATAACAAAAAAAAAATAGTGCACGATAACTTGCTCTGCCTTACATATAGTCAGACCCAACACCCATGCTGGAGCAGGGGATGGACTCCTCCTTCTGAGGAGGAAGCAGTGGCAGAAACAAAAGATGATGAACTGACTGTAACCCCCATTCCCTGTCTCCCTGAGCTGCTGAGGGGAAGGAGGTAGAGAATCAGGAATTTAGGTAAGCTTGGGAAGGGGGAAGGTGTTTTTTTAAGTTTTGTTTTACTTCTCACTATCCTACTCTGAGCTTGTTTGGTAATAAATTCAGTTAATTTTCCTGGCTGAGTGTTTTTCCTGTGGTGGTTCTTGGTGAGTGATCTCTCCCTGCCCTTATCTCAACACTTACTCTTCCATTACAGTCTCTCTCTACTGTCCAGTAATAGGGAGGGGAGTGGTAGAGTGACGTTAGTGGGCAACTCACAACCAGGGTCAAAGCACCATGCAGGTCCTTTCAACACTTTTCTTACTTCTGAGTTTTGTACCACGAGTATGCTGTGACCTATCTGCCACTGCTTATTTTGATGTGGGGTTTCTTTAATTTTGTACCAGCACAACCTTAGCAGAAAACTGTCCCTGAAACACCCCAAAGATGTCAGCTAGCAACCTTCTGCATGCTGCCCTAGAGCATATATTTGCTGTCAATGTGACAACTCAAATAGACCATGCTTGTCAGTCCTTTTTCTGCACTCCCTGGTTCAGCTGAAAGCTTTCACAGAGCAGGATGCTCTGTTCCCAACACTTAGGGCTAAGGCATAATAGTATCCCTGCCTGTTTGTCCCTGTCCCAAAACTTCATGTTGACTGTTGGCATTTCTACTTTATGAAGACAGCTTCGAAACTTCCTGGCGAAGATTAATAGTTTCTAATTACATGAAGTGCCTAGAAGTTAGTATGGACCCATCCTGAAGGTAGGTGGTGGATATATCTGAAAGTGTGTGGGGTTAGGCTTCTTCTCAGGGCACAGTGTGGCACACGGGACAGAGAGTACAGTCAGTGGTGCTTACTTGCCTTTTTAACAGGTTGCCCCTGTCTGAACTGAGAGATTTAGGCAGAAAGATGAGGTCAACTTGGGTCAGAGCCTGGAGAAAGAAAACAGGTAGATCTCTCCATCTAGAGGGGCAGTTAGAGAAGGAGAGAGATGTAACAGCTGACTTGGAGGAAAAGACTATGTGGACCATCAAAAGGGAAGCCTCAAAAAAAGAGAACTGTAGCCAGACTGTCCTTGTGGATTCACAATCCTCATAATTGTCTTCAGGTCTGGAGCTCCTAGATCCTTTCTGTGGATGAAGTTGTCTTGGAAGGTGGTCCCAGGTAGGTGTGTCCATGCATTGGCTCTGCTGTATATCTGTGTTTGGTATAACAGTCACTTTGGTAATGTCCAAACCTGCCAGGCTTCACTGCCTTCCAGCAAATTTTGTCCAGTATCAAATTCAGCTGCTGAGTGAGAAGTAGGTGAGATGCTGGTGAGGTAGGAGCTGTTTATATGCAGGGTGGCAGTTGATGGCTGTCTTTGGATGGGGGTCACATATAAAACAGATTTGGATCCACTGTTGATATTATTCTCTGTCACTTACAGTGTTAGGTGAGAGTTGGAAAGAAATATTTTTATATGAAAACCAGAGGAAACGGTGCAGGAATAGACTGCATCTGTCCTTTCCAAATTCTGTTTTCTTTGTTTAGTGTGGGGTGATATTTTTTAAAGTATTCCAGGCAGGACTCTGTGAGGGTAATTCAGAGAGCTCCTAAAGATTAGACACTGGATGGATGGACAGAGACCTTAGCTTGAAAGAAGCTATTGGGAACACTGTATCAAGGTATGATAGCTACAGGTTAGAGGGGTGTTGATCTACTTTCAAGGTGGACTTTTAGAAATTTCTCACTTCTGCTATAGTGGTATACACCTATCCACCCATGTGTTGTCTCTGCTTTCTTTCCTCAAGTCCTGCAAAGCTGGTCATTTTCTTTGTGCCTTGAAGCTGTTTAGAATCTTTCTGTCAAAGCTTCTCTATTGTAAGAATGCTAAACTGAAGTGTCTGAAGAGAAGCCTGATTGTAAAAGCCATTTGTTATATTCTGTGTCTCATTCTGACTATTGTTATTCTAAACTTGTAGTAAATTCTTCCCCTCCCATGTTAAGAATATGCAACATTCAGTGGCAAAAAAAAAGTTACATTCATTTCCTTAGTGGTTTGAGACTATGTGTTTGGGGTTTTTTTAGTGCCGATATTCTCCACTGGTATTTTTTTCACAAGTTGGAATAGCGTGAAAAGTATCCTGCAAAGAAAATATGCTTGGATAAGTGTGCCTTCTCGGGACAAAATGAGAGAAACTGCCATGGGTGAATACAACTCCTGACTATCCTCTGACTAGTGGAATTTGGAAAGTGGAATTTGTTAATTTGGCTGGTTGAATACCCCTTGGACAGGGTTCTACCTTTAAACAATGTGTCATTTATCCCAATACCAATAGCTGTGGTTTGGTAACTGTAGCCTCAATAAATATAAGTAATAATTTTGTGCATACATTCCATAGGAAGAATAGAAACAATGTCATGCTAATGCAACAAGCATGTGAGTAGCTTCATTGGGTTTTTAAAAACAAGTAGAAGATATAGAAATTTGATGATAAATTGAAAATCAAGAGCTATAACAGCATGCATCCGTGAACAAGAGTTTGGTCAAAAAGGCAAGTAAAGGTGTGTTGGAATAATTCACACATCTCAGTGCCATATGATTTTGAAAGAGGAGGAGAAGACAAGCTCATGTCTTGAAACTACACATAAGAGATTTTTGGAAAAATCAGTCGTGGCATAGCTGTGAAAAGGAGAAAGCAAGATGTCTAGAGGGAGGAAGTAGATGTACAAAAATGCATTCAAGTGATATAGGCTAAGATAGCTGATACTTTGTAATGACAAGTCACAGAAGTATAAAGTATCACCTCACAGACATTATACGACAAATGTATTGTCTGACTGAAGCAGTTACCTGTTAATCTTAACCTGACAGACCTGAGCCCAAAGTCGAGAAATCCTTCTCATGTGGCCATACAGACAAGTTTGTGTGACTTATTCTATTTTATGTTACTACTTTTCCTATCTGGATTCCTGCTAAACTTAAAAGCATGCAAAATAAGGACTGAAAAATTGCTCCAGATTTTCCCACGGACTTTGAGTTTATAAAGACCTGTTCTGAGCATACCAAGAAGTGACTGCCTTAAAATCTACCTATTTCATTCCTAAACTTCTTCAGAAACAAGAAACTAGGCTCCAATTTCTTTCTTTCTAATCTAATGAAAGTTTACAGAGATGTGTCTGAACTCCAAGCTGCCTCATCTCTTTGATTTTAATGTAACTGTACGAATAAAGCAGTTAGAGTTTGGTCTTGTATTAATTTTGAGGTAATGAAAACTAGTAGCAGTATGAAGGTGATAAATTCAGGTAGTAACACTGGAAGTCACTCATATCCCACAGTTTGCACATACATTCACACTCATGATCAGCGTTCTTGTGGGCTTCTCCCTTCTGAGCACTGTGAAAATGACAACATACATATGGAGCATTCCTTGATCTGTTTTCCATCTTGCATTCCATATTGCTGTGGAATGTAAGATGGAAAAAACCCTCAAAACATGGAGTTTAAAACTGAGAAATTGTTGCATGCACTTACATTATTTAACCATGGCTTTGGCAGAAAGTCACACAGCATAGATACTGAGAACCATAGTGATAGAGGGTGATGGAAGGCAACAGCATAATATGTTTAATATTTCAGTACACAGTATTTTGATTGTTAGCTTCTTGGGAAATTGGTTAATTGCGTGTTTATCTTCTGTGTAATTTGTTACTAAATAAGCTTTTAAAACCATAATTCTGGGAAGGAGCCAGTCTGAATCCAATCCATGCTGACAGCATAAAGTCTACTGCAGTTATGGATTAATGCCTAGCCTTCTTTGCTGTGCTTTAATGGAATTGTGTAAAATGGCTTGGATGGAATCCAAAGAGAAACAAATTTTACCAAGACTTGTTAAGTCTTTTTCTGGGGTTTCAAACAGCTTATAATGGGGAAAGGGATGGGAAGAAGTTTTACCCATACTGATTAATTAATAAAATTAATATAATTACTCTGCAAGCATGTAATGATACTAAAAGAAGCTTTGTGGATTAGCTAGCAGAGCAGGTTTTTGAAGTTAGGCATAGCAAAGCCTTATACTCCTTCCAGTTTCAAGACTCTTGATAATCTGCTTCTTCCAGTCAAGTGATCTGGCCTGGATTGAAAGAGTTAAATGGTGATGGTGTGACTGTGGCTTGACCATAAAGTGACTTAATTGGGCTTTAAGGCTTCTCTGATCCTGTCAAACCCCCCATGTATGATGACTGTATGATACCAAGGGTTGAAAAACTGATAAGCTTTCTGTGATAGCTCAGATTGGTTGCAAACACTTAGATAAGCTAATTATGCATTGAAGCCATTACGACGGATCTGCTATCATTTTTTCGATGTGTCTCCGCCTTTCTGACAAATCAAATACCATAATATTTTCTGTAGATGACACAAAAAAGCACAAAAATTCCATGGACCATAACATGGGATATAGTAGCCCAATCAGATATAATGCAGGAATACTGTATTTAAATTTTTAGTAAGTTCTCTGAAGTCTTGTTTTACAGTATATTCCTACTTGAGAACATGGAATAGAGGCTGCTATATAATCAAAGTAGTGTACGTGTTTCCTTAACTAGGTCTCAGTCATTTCAAAAGTTCAATAATTCTTGCAATTCGTTTTTGTTTTGTAGCTGATAGCCCAATAAGAGTGGGGGACTTTTACAGCTAGTACTTGCATAATTCCAAAAAACCAGGTAATTAGCATGATGCTGTAAAGTGCAATTTGTAAAAGTAAGCAGCAGAGTGTTTCCCATTTTTGCTTCGAAGTATGTAATTTTCTGCATTTTATTACATAGGTTTTTCTCTGTCTCTGGAATCACTTTTAAAACTGTGTCTTATAGAGACAAAGTATAAATATTTCCTTTATGGGGGATTTACATACTTTAGATGAATAACAAAAAGCAAATATAAGAGATTTCTTACAGTGTCTCTGAGTGCATACCATCTTCCAAGTGGTAAGTTTGGCAGGCAGGGGAATGGAGAAAACAGCATGCGGTGGTGCCTGCATTATCAAGCTCAGCCAGCCCTGACACCACTGCAATCCGGTGGGACTTAGCTGGTCAGGAGCGTTAGCGAGACGATGGCGAGGAGGAGAAAGGAGGGACTCTCTAGAGGTTCAGTCAACGGGAGTTTATTGGGATCCTGCATGAAGGCCTCACCTAAAGACGTCTGCCTCAGGAGAGACCAGAACTGTCCCAGGGGAGCAGTTTTTAAACGGGGGTGTAACACAGGGGAGGGTTCAACCAGGGACCAATAGGGAGAAACAGGGGAGTGGCTCACAACATAACAGACATGTACAACAACCAATCAGTACAAAGTGGGAGGGGGCAGCCTGGATCCTGCCCAATCACTCGATGCCTCTCCTGGAATCTTCTAGACGCAGGGAGGGGCCCCCAGGTAATGGACAGGACCAGGGAGTTATATAACATATGACTGACATATAACTGTCACTAAGGAACAACCAATCATAGAACTGTATCTGGGGTGAGGGCAGGGAGAAAGCAAAGGCAAATAATAGCGGTACAAGGAACAAACCATATTTCGATATAATATTAACTTGTGAACAATCATTAAATCACAAATGCAACCCCACAACAGCAACAATAATCTTGAAACATTCTGAGTAACTTTTTTTTTTTACTATATTGTTTAAAAAAAGATATCCCAGCCAGCTGACAATGTTTAGAGTTTGGTGAATTTTCTAGAGTGTGCATCTTGGTGTAAAATGTTAAATTGCATGTATTTTATTTCCATGAAATCTTGTCTGCTGCACTTGGTCTCCTTCCTCCTCCCTCTGCCCTCATATTGTGGGTGGTGTGAGGGAAAGGGACATTTGCTGAGGCAGAGAGGATGGTGTTGGCATTTTCTTCCCTGAGCCAGTATTGGCTGGATGAAACTCTTGGAGCTCTGTAGCTAACTGTGCTCTCTTTCCTGCCTTCTCATGTTTTCTCTAAAGCTGGTGAGCATAAAGACATCTGCAAAAGTGCATAAGCAGCTTTACTTTTCAAACTATATTAGTTTCTTCCAGATTTATGCCTTATCAATTTTCTCTTGATTTGAATCTATTTGTACAGGCTGAAAATTGAGACTGTTGTCAAATACCTTCCATGAAAGTATGCTATTAGTGGGATAAGGAAGGAAATCTGATGAACAGAACATTCTTTAGTCAAAGTTTGCGTTGGCCTGTGTGAAATCACACATTGGTCTCATTTGGTCTGTTTCTGGTTTTGTTACTGTAGTCAGTAGAGTGGCTACAGAAGGAGCTGTGCAGAGAATGGAGGGATCTGTTCATTGCAGGAAGTGGATATTTACAGGACAAAGTTATGGGCTGTGACACGCTGGTACAGTCATCAGAATGTAGCTCACACATCCACTTATTAATGCTATTTATTGCTGTGTGGGGATACTGACTTGGGATCTTAGCTGGCTGTTTCTAGAAAGGACAGACACAAATGGTACAGATAGTTTTCAGCTTGTTAAGTTGACACTGTCCAATTTAGAACTGAAATTTTTTTTCACTGTAATAAGATAATGAAAATAATATGTTCTTTTTTAAGCCAGGATCTGTAATGCATGGCTGGGATGAAGAAACTGGGAGATGGGCAAAAACATTCCCAGATATTTCAGGTTTTCAGATATTTCAAAATTATCTGTTTCAGTGGAGATTCAAGTTACCAGTCTGGTTACCAGTGATCTGTGAAACTGAGTGGTATTTAGTACTTGTCAGTTGGACAAGCTGTCAAGCACTTCATCCCAAAGACATTACCACTTTTTTGTTCCTTTATGGCATTTTCCAGTGTTCTCTTCTAGTCTCTAATATAATTCCTGATTGTTTTTCTTGTTTCTTTGGTTTTTTGAGAGTTTTTTTGAACTGCAGGCATGGATTATCTGTCTAATCTCTAGAATTTCATAAATAAGCCCTCCAAATCAATGCTAATCTTTACTGAGAAGAATTGTTTGGCTATTTCAAGAATATTCTTTACACAAGACTCCTCTAAGTAGTTTTTTTCACAAGAACAGTTTAGTTTTAGTAGTATAACAAATGGAAAAATACAGTTTAAGGGATAGATGATTTTCAAAATACCGGTATTTTATTTCTGTTGCCAAAATCTAGTTTTCCATCTAAGTGTTTATTTTTATAAGCCTCTGGTGGGGTAGAGCATTTTGATTGCAATGTCAATTTACTTGGGGCTGACATGATTGATAAGTTTAAATTTTTCTATGTTAAACAAGTTTTCCCTTTTATTAGCATAATGAGATGTGGAATGAAATTGGTCCTGAAATTGAGAGCAGAAGAATGAGATTAGTGGATTTTAGGATAATAGAGAGGACATTTGTGTTAAATTAATCTGCTGGGTTCTATATACTTAAAGAAATTACTATGAAGAGCTGCCTGAAGAAACCTTTGACTTGATTCTCCCCAGTGCAGTTGCGAATAAGACCTGCTCTCAAGAACATCTTCAGGGAATATGTGAAAATTGGAAGTAAGTTCAAGCATACTCCAAGGATTAAATCTAAGAAAGTCAATTTTCTACACAAAACAGGGATATCTTTTACTGGGTTGTGTTTCTCCTTGTGTGGTGGTAAACAATCTCACTGATAAATAGCAAAGTAGTGGAATGTGCCTTTAATTTCAAGACAGTACATGCTTTTGTTAGATTAAATGGTCAGCTCAAGTGCTTTTCTGAATCAAGGCTTGTATGATGTCTTGTTCATCAATGACAGCGTACAGAAAAAATATTAGAGGTGCTGCAATATCCACTATATGGCTCATCTGCCACCTTGAAAAGGTCATTCACTTAAAATTGCGACTCACTCAGTTGCAAGTGAGACAGGAGCAGAGCCTGTGTGGTGGCTTGAAAAGCTCAGGAAAGGAAATACCTATTGTCATTATTTAAAACTGATGCTAATAATTCTAATGCAATTAAAATGAGTTGAAGTGTTTCAGTGACGACCAGGCTAGAGTCCCTGGGCACGATACACTCCTTGTTTCTGTATGTTCCTCAGCTGCTTACCTCCTGTAGCAGCTACAGTGGAGCTGTATGTGGTGAAGAGTTCCAGCCAGAGTTAATTCTGAGGAGATGTGCTTCAAACTGGTGGTGAAGAGTTCTAGCCAGAGCTAGCTCTGAGGAGATCTGCTTCAAACTGATCGCTGAGGGCTGGTGCATCTCAATAAAGGAACATTGTAGCCAGGAACAGGCACCTGCTGCTGTGGGCAATTTGTATTGAGAAACTTCCCAAAGTTTTTTATGTTTCTTCTTTGTACTGAGATTAGAAGAGTTGTTGCTCCCATTCCTAAAATGGAAGTAAATGTGGAATTGTTTATTACTGTTAAGTAACTCTGAACCAGAATTTGAGCTCTATTCTACTTAGGGCTTTAAATTGGATGTAAACCCCCAAAGTTTTCCTGTCCCAGGCTTGCTAAACATTATTTCAGTTTCTCATTGAAAAGGCAATACAGCACAGAGTGGAAGAGCTAAGAGAGGCTCAAGTGCACAAATGGACTCACTGCAAATTGTGATTTTCAGGAGAACTAAATTTGTTTAGCATAGTTTGATTGGAGATCTGCATTACTTGGCTTGCTCAAAAGTGAAGGAAAAATAAAAAGTGGGATGTGACAAAAAAATCTAACCCCTTAAAAATCTTTGTTTTGTTAATCTTTACTAGAATATTTTGATATAAGGTCTCCTGGCACACAGGCTTGACTATTTGCATTACAGGAAATTCTGCAATCCCAAGTTTTTTATGTAATTATTTTTGTTCTAAACTAAATAGGTACATTCTGAGTCACTTATTTGTCTAATTTTTAAATCTAAATTGAGTAAAGCTAATTAAAGCTGCTCTCTTTTAGGTTTTTCTGCCTAGTCCATGAAAGAGAGAATACTGAAACAAGAGTCTGGACATCAAATCTTTACCTGTTAATTGTATTTAAATTTCATTAAATTATGTAAAGCAATTTTAAAGTCTGGCAGTGAATGTGCTGAATCATTTTTTCATGTGCACATTTTTCTGCAGACTCTTAGGAGTGTGAGGACTGTTTATATATAATAATTTATTTTATTGTCTTTATGACCAGGATATATCAAAATAACCTGACATCTGCTAAAAGGCTTCAGCCTTCGCTTTCCTTCAAATGCATTTTCTTCTTTGGACAACAAACCCCGATGTTTCTGTTTGGTAAGCAGTAGGAAATTCAAAACCAGAAAATAAATGAATTCATATGCTGACCGATGGTATTTTCCTTTAGAATTACTATTTATTTTCTGCCCATTTTCTTTGACTTCTTTAAGCCTAAAACTTCCCCCAGCATGTTAGAGGACTATAATTCTGTACTTCCAATCTATATTGCAAACATATTTTTCCTTGCTGTGAAATTTACTGGTTAGTGCAAGAAGGGATACAGCAAAGAGGTTGCTGTTGCATGGAAAATAAAATTATGTCGTAAGTGAACCCAACAGACATCTTGGGCAAGATGTGTATGTTATAGGAAAGGATCTGACCCCATGAATTCATAGCAAGTTAAACTTCTGGGATATTTGATGTGAGGTTAACTACCAAGGTTTTAATCTCTCTTAAGGAGGTAGGTGAATGGAGCACTGAGTCTGGAAAGCTTTCTGTCTTTCCCCCTCTTTTCTGTCTATTTAATTCTTTCTCTTTTCCTTTTCCTTTCTACAACTGAGGATAATCTATAATATTTTCCCTCTGCTCTTTTCTTTTGTGAAGCTGTCTATGGAGTCCAAATTTTCCTTTCCTGTCATTTGTCTCTGTGAGAGAGGAAAAAAAGTCAGTTTGTCCTATTGCAAGACACTGTGTCATTGCCTTCAGATTTGCAAATTGTTTTGGTTATTTTGGTGTTAATAGGAAGCAAAGAACATATGCCAGGTACCACAAAACTCTCTAGTTGTGGATCTAAAATGTAGTGGTAAAATGTAACTCTTATCTCTTCAGTAGCAGATGTTTTACTGGTTTTGGTTATCTGGGCAAGATCTCTGTTCTTGAAAGGATATTTAGAAATGCTCCATAATTATTATTTTTTTTAATATGCATTTTTCCCCCATAAATGCTAAAGCTATTTTCATGTAAATCAATAAGAAAATTAGGATTTTTTAAAGTATATTTTTTCACCTTATAGAGAAGCAATGAATACTTCAGCTATTAGAACAGCACTAGAAAGTGTCTTCTTGAGAATACTCTGAGTCAGTCACTGAATCTAACATTTTCTTGGAGTTAGGGTGGTTTTCATCATTAAAAAAATATGGATGGATCTGCAGGACAGTTTTTTACCAAAGTAAAGCATCACACACAATCAAAAAAGAAGTTACCCATGGGCGAATGTTTCACAGAACAGATGTGATCTCTTGCTCTTTATCCTCAAAGGAAGAACAGTATCTAAAACCAAACACAGAATATCAAATTAATGATTCTGCTGGACCCTAAATTTTGTATTGCAGTATACTCTTCTTCACCTACTGCTTTTTTGTGTGTTCCATTGATTTCAAGAATTAATGGACCATGGCATGGCCTCTCTATGTCCACTCTCTCCAACTTTCTTTTCTTTAAAGTGGTTTGACTGTGACTCTGGAGACTCGATGGAATTATGCTTAAAATGTATTTCATTTTGGACTTTGCTGCTTCTCTTTCAGACATCGAGTTCATGGGTCTTCAAAAGCTTGTCTTTTCCTTTTTAATATGCTACCTAAACAAACAAACAAATATTAACCAAGTGAAAACCAACCACACCTGCAATTCTGCTTCTGCTTGCAAATCTAATCTTTCAGAAAAAAAACAATGTTTCAGTGCATTAATTTGTAATACTGGGTTTTTTTGTGTGTGTGTTGTTGTTTTTTTTTTTTTTTAATTTATATTGTGACTTTATAAGTTTGGAAGAAAGGGAGTGGATATATTGTTGCATTTGTTGAAACAAGTACGCTCTGACACCAGACCAATGACTGAATTATGTGTTAAATTTAGAAACTGAGCCTTCATTCACTGTGCTGTCAGTGCTGAGTATGCTTAAGAAGAAAAATATGTCTGGTATTTAATAGTGTTTGGAAGAATTATACCTTTCATAAATGCCAATTTTCAAAAAGTTCTCCCCTGTTATCAGGGATATTTTAAACACCAGCTACTCAAAATTAACTTTGGCATTTAAGTGCTGAATGGCTTTGTTAAAACTAGGAGTAAGAGACATTTTAAAGTCACACAGGTTATGAAGGCAACTGAAAGCTGTGTTACTAAAGGTTTTAGGAAATTTTAGCTAAATCAGAAGATGAAATGCAAAACCTGAGGGAGGCCTGTGGTTTGCCACACACTTGTCATAGGTAGGAGAAATTTCAAGCCTGTGGAAAAAAATGAATTGCACTTGTTTTAAATAATTAATCTGCAAAGATTCACTTTGTTTTTACACATAATTTTGTGCAAATGGCTACTTTGCATATATTATCTGAAATTAGTTTGAAAATATTGTTATGAAAAAAATGAAAAAAATTAACAGGAGAATTTAGTGGAAGTAGTTTTTAAAGAAAAAGCTGTGTTTATATCACCACAGAATAAAAGATGTAGGAGATGGTATACTTTTTAGATCTGGTCCTTGGATGAACATTTTAAAACAACACTTGTGTTGATGATCTAAGAGGTCTTTTAAGATATTAAAGATTCTATGATTTTGTCTTCCTTTTGAAGACAAAATCTTGCAAGATCAAAATCCATGCAAGTATCATTCCTTTCTGGGAAATTTTTAGAAAACAACCTGCACGCTATGTTCTAATAAATAAAAGGTTGCTTTGTTTTTTTAATGTTGATTTCTTTTCCAAGATAGCTGTAGGACTTTGTATCTCCCTGATATAGGGAAGGAAAAAACTCCAGAGGTCTCCCTCCTGTATAGCATAACTGATATTTGTTTCTTACTAATGACATGAAAGTTATGTCACTTTAAGTAAGCTGCTCTGTTGTTTAAGGGTGTCATGTCCTGATGCCAGCTCATTCTTCACCAAATTGAGCCAACAATTAGCAGTGGGTATATTGTCATGGCTTGTTTTGTGCAGCTAAAAATGAGTATTGTGATGTTCACAGTTTGCGTACAGGACAGATTTGTAAATGTCTATTCACCATTATGTCAATTCATAACAGTGGAGGAATCTTAGAACGCAACTCTACGTTGTAGATTATACAGTAAAAACCAATTTTACATCAATATTTTATCAAAAATATTATGCAATAGTTGGGCTGTTTTACTTGCATTTGTTGTTTTTACCTCTCATTTTAGAAACATTATTTTCTTGTGACATTCATGATAAGCTAATAAAGTTGGAGTCTATGTATTATAAAACTGTAGTTTTCATAGGAGAGTCATTTGAAACTGCTGATAACAGTTGATGGCACTTAACATGTAAAAGAGAACACACAGATGCAATGGGAGTGGCAGGATCCTTTGAAACACCTGTGTGGAGGAAAGTGGCTCCTTTGGAGACAAGCTCACAAAACAGAATGACTTAAATGATGGTACTAAACACAAGACAAATGGGATAAACATTTTTCCCTAAAAGCACTGCTTTGTGATCAGATCTTTTATTGCTGAACCTTGCATTAGGTCTGTAAACTGTTCTCCTGAGTATTCCTGTGCCTTGCTTGGAGGTGAATTGCTGTGAACACAAGAAACCTGTGGAGATTAAGTAGTTCTCTGACAAAAAAGAAAGAAAAGCACACAGAAAACAAGTAAGGTCTGCAGTCAGTTGTCTGTTTTCTTCACTGATGGGTGTGGAAAAAAAATCCAAGTGAACCTGGCTGTATTTTCTTTAGGCTCTTACAATGTTATTGATACATTAAAGATCAGTAACTCTCATGGGCTGCTTTGGACCCAAACATTGTGGGCGTCTGTCCTTGGATGTCCAAACTTGGTGCATAGGATCCATAGCAAAGATGTTCTTGAGATCTCCTCTCTTGAAAGGTCTAAATCAAAAAATAAAAAACAAAGGATAGTAGCCTGACCAGGAGGAAAGACTGGTTAAAAATACTGGAACAATAACAGAATTAGAAAATAGAAATCAAACTTTCATGATCTTATTGCTCTGTCATTACAGCAGGATGTGTTGACACGTCTTCTTGACAATTACCACTGCCCAGGTCTGCCTGAACACAGGTGTGCACCCTGGCATCTGCACTGAAGGATTTGCAGGAAAAGCAGTATGGCTTCATGCTGGCTTGATTTTCATGAGAAACACCCAAATCATATGGCATTGTTGTCTTTATGTTGGTTGAAGTATCTAGTCAGAGACAAGGCCTGCTTGAAAGGTGTGGCACACCATCCTGTAATATATATATACCCTATTATGCCTCTGTGCAATGAAGGCACAGATATGAGGGCCAGGGGTGAATTCTGATTTTGGGATCTACATCTAGAAAGCTTTTTTCTTTCTTTCTTTTTTTTTTTTTTTCCTTTTTCCTCTCTTCTCCAGCACTAGAAGATGCAGTCTACTGATCTTTATTACCTTGTGCTCTTAAAGGCCTAGTTTGTGCCTTTTACACAGACCTGGGATATTGGAAGAGGTAGTACAACTATGAATTCACAAATACTTTCCTCAAGGAAATTGTTATTCTTTTGTAAAAGAACTCCACAGAAAAATCTTGGGTTGCTTTGTTACTTTACAGTAGTGCCTATGATTTTAGTAACATTTATTTCAACACGGTGAAGAATGGCTTATATGTTTATATGTGCTTTTCAAGATTGGTTCTGACTAAAAGGGTGTATGTGTGTCATGGTAATGCTTGAGGATAGAAGGAGATCCAAATACCCAGAAAAGCAATGCCAAACAGTTTACAAATATAATAGAAATAAGATGTTGGAAATAACACACAGAGTATTTGCGTTCATTCTATTTACTTAGTCCCAGCATTTGGATAA
Source organism: Chamaea fasciata (assembly GCF_029207755.1). Classification (NCBI taxonomy): domain Eukaryota; kingdom Metazoa; phylum Chordata; class Aves; order Passeriformes; family Sylviidae; genus Chamaea; species Chamaea fasciata. Next base: position 58,323,665 of record NW_027094086.1, on the reverse strand, counting down.
AGATGTTAGCCAGTGGTTTTGATTTTAGGAAAAGAAAACCCTTCATCTCTGAAATTCTCTGAGTTGTTAAATAACATCAGGTATGAATATAGCTCCTTCTCTAGGATAAAGGCCATAATTGAGGAGCTTGTATTTTTACCACATCAACTTAATTTTAAACACTTGCTGCCTGACTTCTTAACTTGGTCCTGTAAACTTTGGTTTGGCTTCTTGATTAGAAGAATCAGACTAGAATCAGAGTAAATGCAGACTTGACAGCTACTGCCCTGTAAGAAGTTAGCCTTGACATTGTAACACCATCAACAATTATAAAAAAAATGCAATAAGTGTATAGTTGTATAACCCTTTGTAAAAATGTTTGCCTTACATTTTTACAGAGTAAAAACAGGATTTTAGCACCATCGCAAATAAATTTATGGTTTGAGGTGACAACAAGATACAACTGTTTCTTAATGCAAAAGTGCCTGCATCACCTTTTGTAAGTTAAATATTTGCTGGAAAACAGAAAGGAATCATACAGATAAACTCGAAATTTGCCTAAATTACGTTAGATTTCACTTGATATATCCTGCTCATGTATTGGTGAAAACATCAATGTAATTATTCCAAATGTGCCTTAAGAGTGGATAAGTCATTTAAATGTAATCTACTAGACAGTAGTCCTGAGTTTTTCTTAAAAAATTGAATATAAGCAAAACTTCTTTTAAATGAAAAAAAAAAAATCAAGCATTTTTGCCAGTCAAGCAATGGAGACTCAAATGGAGGAAGAGACTGTGCTTTGGAATATTTATGGTCCAAACAAAGCAGAGAATATGGAATAAATTTCAGATGATACCACATTTTTCTTAGATATCCAGTTGTGTCTGCTCAGGAGATTTTGTAGGTTACAGGATTTTTTACGCTCAAGTTGTCTTAGCCGTGGCATCTCACTATGAGCAATCAAAACTTTTAATATTAATATTTTCTCTATGACTTCTGTATAGGAAATGAGCTTAACAAACCTGAATGGATGAAATGGCTCAGTAACTAGGTATTTTGTATTTGATGTAGGTTAATGCAGACACTGAGGCACAGGTGGTTTAGCTGTCTCAAATAAGATTAACAGCCAACGTGTTACTCAGAAAGAGAACTCGAGATTTCCATTTGCAGGGATGCATTGTTTAAACTGGTCATGGGATCACTAAAAAATTCATGTGTTCATGATAGATAGTTTTATTCTTTTACTGCTGCAGTTATTCACTGAAAAGGACAGTTTTCTACACAGAACTATAAATCTTTGCTTGAAATGCAGAATTAATATTTTCAACAGCTGACCTTTACTGTGTTTTTCAAGTAGGAAAACGACTAATCTGTAAAAACCTTTATGCTAATAGGCCTGGATTCTTAAAACAAAGCATCAATGTGAGTTAAAAACATTGGTCAAGCCTTTGCATCCCAAAAGATGCTCTGGGGTTTGTTCCCATGGTTACTGAAGAAAGTGCCTGTGTAGCATCCAGCAGAGAACCCCAGGAAGAGGCAACAAGGGAATCATGGTTTTGGAAAGGCCAGGCTGTAATAAGCATGAGTGCTGCTAGGAATATCCCTTACAGTCTATCTTCCAATGGTGATCCTTCTTACTGGTACTGAACCAATTAGTAGGTAGTGTCATAATGATACAGGTGAAAATGCCTCTTGGGACAGAGGAGAGTTGATTTAAGAACTGTTTGAAACACCCTGTCACTTGCTATGCTTCAGGCAATGTGAATTAGTTTTCAACCATTACTCACTATAATAACTTCACTATTTTACTTAATGTACCAGATTGATGCCACTGTAACTAAAATGAGAGTTTAACTGCAAAGAACAAATAGGGCTTCCTATCTCCCTTTCTGTTTCTGTCTTAGGACAAAATTTATAGTATAAAATGATGGAAGGCAGCGAATTTAACTGCTGAAAATGCAAAACAAATGGATGAATTTTAAGTCAAACGATCAGTGCATTTTTTTTTTTTTGACAGCAGAATATTGGTATCAAACAAAGTGCAGCAGAGGAAAGGTCAAGTCCACCAAGATTGTGATGACTGGCCTGTTCTGAGAATACAGTTGATATAGCTGAGCTTGACCTGATGAAACATGAGAACAACCTTACCTTAAACAAACTCAGACTTCCCCCACGCCCCAGTAATTCAATAAATGAAAGAAAGCTTCCCTCAGCTCAGAGGCAGAGGAAGCACACACCTAAGAGTACAAGTGCTTGATAGATTCACTCAGAGTAGAATGAAGGCTTTAATTTAGCCTCAACTCACATTCTAAAAATAATCCCAAAAAATCTACAGAGTCCAAGATGCACGGCCGTGATCCAAATTTTCTCCTGGAACAGGTCCCTTTGCAGCCAGTTCTTTTCCTTGGCTGCTGCTTCCCAGGCCCAACACACTTGCAGATCTGTCCTTTTTCTTCTGTACCTTAATAGTATCCACAAATTTTCTGCTGAAAAAAATGTTTTTGAAGTTCCCACTAAGATTTTGCAGGCCCTTGCTGGGACTTTCTCTTGCTATCTATATTGACTCTATCCCTGATATTTCTAATAAATCCTCCAAAGGCACCAAAATGTTTGTCGGATGCAAAATTTCTCTCAGGCCATGTTTGCCAGTGGTTGTCTTAAAAATTTAAATGTCTTCCACTTTTTAAAAGGTGCTGGTTTTTTTTTTTTTAATTTATTTTATTTTTATTTTTAAATTTGATCTTCTGGTTGTAATAGTAAGCCTTACATAAAATGACATGGGTAGAGTTACTTTTATAGTTGAAGTCACCAGGGTAATCCTTTAGAACACTCAGTGAAATGTTACAATGTAAATTCAATTTTTAAATCTTGTTTTTTTAATCCCTGTTATTTTCTTGTGAAGGCATAGTGAACACCTTTTTTATTTTTGTAATTAGAAATGAGCATCTCTGGAAACAAAATGAGTTATGATGTGGATAAATATGCATTTAAAGCTACGCTGGCTGTAACACTGAACATTAGTAGTGTGGGGTATAAAACTGAGGTTTTTTTTTTCTAGTGCAGAAGTATGATCTTCATGACATTTGAATCTAGCACTAAATTTACCTAGTTACTTTATCCCTGTATCCCCTCCTGCCTATGACAAATTTTTGTATGATCTTCATTTCTACATCCAACATGAAAATACTCCCATTTTTACAGTTGCAATTTCTGGCATGTTATTCTACCTTTAATTCTGGATTTTATCTACTATATGATTTGGGCTTTTAATATAATGAAGATTTCTTAGACTACGTATGCTGCTATCTTAATTGCTTTTTCAGAGGAGGGGGAAGGGGATGGATTAAATCTGGGTTTTTGAAAGTAGACAAAATCTTGCTTGTATTGTAGTGATTTTTAACTTACTCTTAGTAAATATTTTATGTAGAATTAAATCACTATCAAGATCCTCATGTGTATGAGAGCTTTAATTATGTCTATGTAATGTGTCAAACTATTATTTTTATGAATACATCTTGAGGACCACTATGGGAGGGAAAGAAGCTGGTTTCAAAATGAAATTAAAATTGGTAATGAACCTCTTGGATTGATGCAGACTTAATCCAAGTGAGCTCTAATACATAATAATTGCGAACTTTTATGCTGAATTTGATCATGTTACCAGTAGCTCAGGGTTAAGGGATGATTTCCAAGTAGTCACCAATGACTGAACTTCTAAGAAGCAGAAAAAGATGAATCCTGCCCTAGATGGAAGTCTCCATCAAATGTACTCATGAGGTGAGTATGGAGTACTTGTCTTCCTGAGGGGTGTATGGTTTGGGTATGTTTAGTATGAAAAGTGGAAGAAGTTCCTCGAAAATTGTGGCCGTTCTTCATGACCGTCCTTACCAACTCCCAGGAGTTTATGCCTATGTCCACAAAGGCATTTGGTGACCACGTACCGTTTTAGTTGCAAGTTGTTGTAGGCTGACAGCAAAATGTACTCACAACAAATGGGCAATTACACTACAGACTCCCTTTAAATCCCTTGTGATGGCTGTGCTAGTAAATTATACAAGTTGATTTCTGAACCCAAAAGTATATATGGAAAAAAATTAAAACAACTCAGGTTTTTCATTCTTAGTTACATCTCACCAATTGTAATTCTTATAATTAGTCCTATTGTGCTTTCAAGTTTCAGCTATTTTCATTGTTTATATATTATGGTTACAGTCTCTCACTTCTAGATCCAAATACATGAAAAAAATCTATCCCAGAAATACAAGTGAGAATGCAATTTCTGAAAGGGTGTGATGCTTTATTTTGTCTTATGTAGTTCTCTGAGAGCTGACTTCAGTAAACATCCTTGGATGTTGGCATTCTAATACATTTCAAACAAATGAGCATTCACACTCGTAAGATTTAAAAAAAATTATATGAGGACTGCGGCTTTAGTGACTTGAGGCTTGTAAAACTGATCTTATCCCAAAATGCTGGTGAAGTAGAATTGACAACTTCTTTTCAAAATTGAATTTATATATCCTGCTTTAATTCTCTGTTGATCAGCAAAACACCATGTTTAAAATATCTATTTATCATTTGTCAATTTTCACGTTTTTGAGCTTTCTTTTTTTTTTTTTCCTATCAACCAGACAGATGATATAAACCATAATTTAAGAGATCTCTAATAACAAGGAGAATGATATGGCAGAGGATCAGCTGAAGCTTATTTGGGCAGCCTGACCATACCAGGACAGGAAAATCCCTGTTCTTTACAGCTAGATCTTTACACCTAGTCTGAACTTGGCACTTCGGGTCCTTTTTCTTTTGAGTGGACTGAACAGAAGTTGTGTTCCTCTTGGTTGATAATGGTAGTCATGAGAATTGGGCATGAAATGGAATAAAATCTTGACTCAAGCTCTAAAAGTCGTACAACATTGGCATCTGGATGATAGGTAGATATGGGCATAGTATCTGTATTACACGTTACAGGCAAAAGTAGCTCAGGGAGGAATTTTACTTATTTTTCCTAATTATTTCTAGTTAACACAGACTTTTCATCACTGATTCAGGTTATAAGTGACAGAAAATAAACAATCAAGCACCTTGGGAAAGAACTCTCCCTCTTCTGGGCTCAATATCAGTCCTACACCTCTCCTTCCCTATCATAGTCTCACGTCCCCTTTTGCTGGGTGTTGCACTTGGTGCCTCACAAACCCTTGGTGCAGGAGGCTGGGGACTCTGTGTCACACTTCGTGTCTGTTGCTCCTCTGCTCCTACTGGTTTTCCTCTGCCCCACCTGTGCATCACCCATGGCTGCAGTCCCTTAGCCCTTGTGTCCCTGTCCCAGTGAGAGTTGTTCAAGGCCATAGTCCCTTAGAAGTGGGAAAAAAAATCTTATTTGATATCTAATATCTGTCATCAGTGTTTACCATGCTGCAGTTTTTTGTTTTCCATTGATATTTTTTTTTATTAATCAAATAATAAAACCCCCGAAACACTGCCAAGACAGTGATTTAAACTGAATTTGCTGCAGCATCTGGTGTGATTTTGGTCGCCAGTATTTCTGTAAATATTTCCTTTGCTGGATGCATACTTTTAGCTACACTTGGGAAATGGATGTAATATTCCCCTGAGAGGCAACATTTGCACTGAAGGTGTGCAGGCAAATTGCTAATTCTTCCATTCCGTCTCCGCAAGAAGCTCAGTTATTGAAAAGCTAATTATTCAGCTACAGGCAGCAATGGATGAAATTGCTACCTGGAACTGGGAGACTGGAAGGAAACGACACATGTTGTAATAAACACCCTTTTCCATCAGTGCCAATGGCAAATATACTCCGTAAAAATCTTATCATTTCATGTTAAAAAAAAAAAGGAATAAAAATGCATGAGAGCTTAATAAACTCACCTAGAAAATCAAATATTTCTTATGATTCCCTTAGGAAAAAGGTGATAGTGATCCTAAGCAAGTCTAGGAACTAATTATACTCTGTTTTGAATGTCTGAATGTAACTCTACACATAAAAGGTAATAACAAGTGATAATGGCAGGAACCTTTATTTGTTTTAATACAAAGCTCATTAGCATTACTAAAATACTTTCCACTGTCTGATGTAAGCTTGTTTAATGTTTAGTGAGTGCTAAAGTATTTTGAAATCTAGGGAATAAACAGGGTTTTGTTTGTTTGTTTGTTTATTTATTGCAGAAAGCTAGATGTTTTTATATGCATTTTTTAACAAGTTATCTCTAGGACAAATGGAAGGGTGATATAGAAAACCCTGAGCTCAGTGTCATTGCATGGGTTTGTGGTGAGCTGGTTTCTGTCTGCAAAATCTTCCTCTTTTCCCAGAGGCTTGTTTCTTTGCTGTGGGTCAGTATATTTTCTACTGTGCAGATGCAGCTATGTGCGGATTCCACTGGAAATCAGGATTGCTGATAGGAACCTGGGTTAAAGAAAACCCCAAACCTCTTCCTACAGGAAACCAGTGTACTAGTCCTTTTCCTATAAGTGTTCTAAATAGCTATATTATTATTTTCAGTTTTCAGAAATTGCATTGGAACATCTGGTTCAGCTGCCTGATTGCCAAAGCTGTCTGCCATTAAAAAAATTGGCATAAATACAGGTGGTTTTCAGTGAGCTGTTACCAAGCAGGGGAGAGGAAAAAGTACAGGTGCTGTGCTCCAGCTTCAGAGTTTCATTGTAGCTAGGGATCAAAATGTTATTTGGAAAAATACAAAAAGCTGACTATAGTCAAGTTAGAAAACTCATGAACATGTCCCTCTGGAAATTTCCAGCATCTCTTGTTTATGTTTGTGGCATTTTCAGGCCTTCTTTGATTAAATCCCAGGAAGAATTCTGTGACGCTGGCTGCTTTGCTGGAGCTCCACTGAGGGAAAAATAGTATTAGTCCTTTGACCTGGTTTTGGATTACCTGACTTGTTTTATATAAGATGCCACTTGATCCAAGTATTCAAAGAAGTATAAATAAACTTGAGCTATAGGGGAAAAAAGGGTGTATGTAAGAAAAAATTGACATTTTGAAGTGCTGTTCAGAGTAAAAAAAATTAAGATTTATCACTTTTGCATGCTGAATGAAAATTTGATATTATTTTAGGGCTCTGGTGTTTGATCTTATGGTTTTAAGGATCGAAAGGACCAAATAATTATTACTAATGATGCATTCAAATATCTTAGCCAAATAGTAAGGATAGATGATTACCTAAGGAGCTGTGAGAAATCTCTTGTACTTTGACACTTTAATAGTGGGGAAGAAAAGAAAATGGCACTCCCCCACCTAGCACAGTCTGAATTGCAGCGCTTGCATCCATAAGCTAGCCTTTGAGAATACCTGAAATGATATTACGTCCCGTAAATCTGTACTTTGAACTTAGTACCTAAGAAGGGTGCTGGACACTGGACTGGATCCCTCTGAAACGCTACCTTGCATAAACAGGGAAAAAAAAAAGAATTAGTGGCCCACTAGTGACAGCTTAACTATGTGGGAAGGTCTGGTCAGACTACAAAAGATTCAACCAGAAAAAGGCAGCCTGAATATTGTCCAGTTGGCTTAAGAATTGGCATAGGGTTGGCATGTTATAATAACTTGGAAAGGGAATTAAACCTTGCAATTTGAAAGAGGATTAATGTGGCAAGCTTCAGTCCATTTCCATTAATGTCTTGTCATCCAATTCACTTTTAGTGTTTTCACTTGGATTTTTTTTTAATTTATAATTTTTAATATTTCATTTTTTCCCCTCTCTCCTGATTGGCCTTTCCTTCAAATTTAAGGATATGAATTAGAGTAGTTTTGGCAAGTTTGGTCTTTGTCCATGCACCTACTTTTATCTCAGTTGAATTCGAAGTAGTGACTTCATTTCAGATTTTTCTGGACGTTCTTTCAAATGCGTTTTATTTGATAACAACTCCTTTCCAGAGTGTTTGTGAGATTTGGTTCCCTGATTTCAAGATTTCGTTCCCTTTCCTGAAAAGAAGACTTTCCTTTCAGAAAAGGGAATGAAATCTTGAAATCAAAGAATCAAGTCTCACAAAGGCTCTGGAAAGGAGTTACGATGGGAAAGACTACAATTGCAAAAACTGAGAAAAAAAAATGGGAATGGAGTGGTGGTAAGCACCTGGAGTGAGATGGAAAGAGGGGCTGTGCAAAGGACCAAGACTTGCCAAAATTACTACAATTCAGATCCTGAAAGTGAAGGAAGAAATGTACATGAAGAGAGGGGAGAAGAAACTCGAGAAAAAAAATCCTAAAATCAAAAAACAGGCAAAATTTTGAAAGCAAGTGAAATGGAACAAAGGTGGGAATGGAGTGATTGCAAGCAAATGGAGTGAGATGGAAAGAGGGGCAGTGCAGCAGGTGAAGACTTGCAAAAAATGACTGCAAATCAGACCCTGAAATGAAGGAAGAAATGTAAATAAAGAGAGAGAGGAGAAGAAACTAGAGAAATGAAATCCTAAAAGAAAAATCGAGCAATATTCTGAAACCAAGTGAAAACTCTAGAAGTGAATGGGATGACAAGAAGTGCAGGGAGAGGCAGCGAAAGTTGCCCAATTAATCTTCATTGAAATCGCAAGATTTCGTTCCCTTTCCTGAAAGGAATATCGTTTGTGTTTTTCCTCTAACTGAGTCCATTTCGGATTCCAGGTAAAACGTGGTTCTAATTTTCCTTCTAAATGACTGTGTTCCTTATTCCAGGAAAAATCTGCTCTGGGTTTTTTGTCCAACAGACCCTATTCTGGACTCCTGGAAAAATTCTCTCTGTTTTTCCTCTTAAATTGACTCTTTTTCAGATTTCCGGAGAAATCCAGTCAGGGTTTTCCTTGTAACCAACTCTGTTCCGGACTCTGGGAAAAATCCTGTCCATGTTTTTTCTCCAACTGACTCCATTCTGGACTCTGGGAAGAATCTGGTCCTGGATTTCTGTCCAACTGACTTCCTTCCAGGCTCTGTGAAAAATCCGGTCTGGGTTTTCCCTCCAACTAACTCGATTCCAGATGCCTGGAGGAATCCATCTAGGTGTTCCCTCCAATCGACTCCATTCCGGACTCCTGGAAAAAATCCCATCCTGTTTTTTTCCTCCAACTGACTCTTTTCCACTCTCTGAGTTAAATCTGGTCCTCATTTTCCCTTCAATCGACTCCATCCTGGACTCTGGGAAAAATCCTTTCTGTGTTTTCCCTCCAACCTGTTTTTTCCCTGGACTTTATTCCAGATTCTGTCAAAAATCCTGTCCCAGTTTTGTGTCCAACCCTCTATTCCGGTCTCTGGCAAAAATCCCATCCAGATTTTCCCTCCAACTGACTCCATTCCAGATTCAATGAAAAATCGCATTTGGGTTTTCCCTCCAACTGACTCTCTTCCGGACTCTGTGAAAAATTGAGTCTGTGTTTTCCCTGCAACCGACTCCATTCCGGACTCTGAGAAAAGTCCTGTTGAAATCTTGTGATTTCAATGAAGATTCTTTGGGCAAACTTTAGTGCTTTCCCCCGCACTTCTTGTAATCCCATTCACTTTTATTTTTTTAATTCATGTCCAATTTTTTATTTATTTTATTTTGAACATTTCATTTCTTCTGTTTCTTCTCCTCTCTCCTTGTTTACCATTCCTCCCTGATTTTTGACCTTAAATTAGAATAATTTTATTAAAATTAGTTTGTTTTTACTTCTCCTCATTTCATCCCAGTCCATTCGTTGCCGTTTCTTTTTTATTCCAAAAATTTCTGATTTATTTTAAATTGCTTTTTATTTTATCATATCTCCTGTCCTGGTTTACAGCAAATCTGGGCGAAAACCTTTGATTTAGGGGTCCTCTGGAGAGTAAACCCAAATGACCCTCACCCCCATCTGGTCCAGGAAAAGAACTTTCTCTGAGAAAAGTGGAAAAACAATTTATTTAACAAAGTTCTCAGAAGCATAAAGATTGAATAATATGAAAAAGTAAAACCTCTTGTTCTGGAGTGAGATGGCAAACTGCGAAAGTCCTTGCTGTAGGTGTAGCTCGACTCGATCAGTCCCTTTTTCATCCCTCTGGAGGTCCGTCCAGGCCCTGGTGGGTTGCAGTTGCGAGGTCCCTGATGCACCTCTGGGTTTTTCAGTCCAGAGCAGGTTTAAAGAACCTCAAGAAAAAGGAAAAAAATACAGTCCAGGAAGCTTCTTTGCCTCAGCCACCTAAACTACCTAAAAGCAAAAAATATCTGTCTGGCCACTGTCCATGTCTCAGACGAACACCACCATCCTGAGAAAGAAGAAAATGCAGAGGAGTAAACGTTGTTATCCGAAACAAACTGTGCGCTTCTTCTTTCCCTGCCTCACCCTCAGAACCAGTCTTAAAGGCACAGAACTCAATATACAGCACAAAGAGAACAGATGACTGGGGATACAAGCATCATAAAATCACCCTAGGACATCTCCTTTCCAGAGCATTTGTGAGACTTGGTTCTCTGATTTCAAGATTTCGTACCCTTTCCTGAAAGAAAAGTCTTCCTTTCAGGAAAGGGAACGAAATCTTGTAATTTCAATGAGGATAAATGTGGCAAGCTTTGAACCATTTCCTTGCACTTCTTGTCATCCCATTACCTTTTTTTGCTTTTACTTGATTTCAGAATTTTTCTTCTTTTTTTTAACATTTGGCTTTTTCATATTCTCCTCCTTTCTCTTTTTTTATGTTTCCTCCCTGATTTTAGGATTTTAATGAGGAAAATTTTGGCACCATTCATTTGTTTTCCTTGCCCCTCATTTCATCTTAGTTTGTTTGTTGCAGTTATTCCATTTCCAAAGTTTCCGATTTTTTCAGTTATGTTTTTTTATCATAGGTACTTTCCGAGCTTTTTTTTTTTTTTGTCTTTGTTTTCTGATTTCAGGATTTCATTCACAAGTGGAACATTTAAAAAATCTAAAGCAATAGACCACCATAGATTCTGAGACTTGAAATTCTTTCCAAAATTGAGTGACTCTGGTCCTCTCAATACTTTTGATTACAACCACTTATTTTCTGTATTTTTTTAAAAATTGTATTCCATTGAATTTAAATTTCTTTAAATATCTTCCAATTTCATTTATTTCAGTTTCTGCTCTGGTTTCCAGATTTCCTTTTATGAAAGGAAGCTGCTTTTTTACAGGTTCTTCTCAATTTCCCATAGGCACTCTTCTTATTTATGAATGATTACACCTTCTCTGATTGTAGGTGCTCTAGAATTCACATTTCAAGCTTGTTCATATCCAGTGGTCTTTATTATTTAATTTACAGATCATCTTGGAAAACCCAAGTGTTGTGCTGAGTCAAAGCAATTTCAGTAATTGTGAAGATTATTGAGTTTTTGATTAAATTACTAGTAAACACTGCTATCTTTAATTAGTTCAGGTTATGTGATAGATGGGAAAGATGAAGACAGAAGTCATTACTATGAACTGTTTAGACTATCAATCTCTTTTAACAGAATGTGCCTTGTAAAACATTTGCGCTCACTGAGGTCAGTACAAAATCATTAATTAACATCCGGTGATGACAAAATCTTTAATTGGTTTTGAATGTAAAGAAAAGCTCTTCAGATTTTGAAAGTAAACTAGAACCTTTGTCTGTATTTTAAATGTAATTATTATCAGAGTTTCAGGCATTTTTTTGTGTATGTATTGTTCTCACTGTTGAATAGAGATATTACAAAAAATATAATATTTAGCTGATCTTTTCTGTTATGGTTTTTGGATAGAAACTTTTAAGCAACCATTTACATTGGACGTTTTTCTCCTCTTGCTCATAAATTGTGTTTTCAGTCCATTTTGCATTTAACAAGAGTTGGATTTTTTTCATGTATTTAATCAAAACTATTTTCCTTATGAAAATATGACCTTACTGTAACTGAAGAATAGATAATGGTAAAGGAGGGTGGGAGGAATTCCAATGCATCAGTTTTCAGGAGATGTTTTGACCCAAGATATGAAGGAAGTAAGGTTTTATATATTTCATGTTTTCAGCCTTCCTATTAGCCTTTTCTCAGAGAATGGATTTGAGATACTGGATCATTCTCTGGACACTTGACCATCAATTGCCCCTCCTGAGCTGTGGATCCTGACTGGCTAAGATCTTATTATTAAGGACTCAATAATATGGACTGGAGAAGATGCATTATTTGTCTGTTAGACTCCTTTTCTTGCATACTGCATTGTGTTTTGCAGCTTTTTTACAACACCCTGTTGACTGTTTTCAGGTCAGAATTCACTAGGGACTAAATTTCAACATCACTTTTGCCATTCTCTATTTGTGTGAGTTGTTTTATTCCCACCGGAAGGTATCTTTAATGATTTTTGTATTCCTCTTTTTCAGGTTGTTGTTCTAATTTCTCTGGTGTAATAATTTTTTTCTCAGTGTACTTTCAGTCTGCTCCAGCTTCACATCTTTCAATCTCATAAGCCTACTACCTTTACCACAGTCTTTAATGAACAGTACCAGAAACCACTATAAGCTAATATATTGTTCATCACGGCTTTGCTGTGAACCACTGAAATTCTCCAAGTGATTTTTTTTCTTTATTTTGCACCCAACTAACATCAATTTCAGCTTGACTGATTTTCTGTAGCTTGCTTTGAAAACGCCACATGAAACAGTGTCAGAGGCTGAGCTGCACAGCACCTACAGCATCTCCTGTTTGTAAGGCCTGTTACCCTGCCCTAAGGGTGTTTAGGTGTGTTTAACAAGCTTTGTTCTTGACAAAGCCATGTTAGTTTCTGCTCCAGCCTTCTTAAATTTCAAAATTTTTTTTTTGTTGTTGTTGTTTTTGTTTTTTGTTTGTTTTTTTGTTTGCTTTTGCGTGTTCTTATCAAAGCCAGGCTTGGATTTGTCCCAGGTAAAATAGTGCCCTCTTCCCCTAAAAAGAATAAAGAATTAAAAAAAATTAAACCCCCTCCAAAATAAACCCTCCCCCCACTAATATATTCTAATGAAGATTAAAAAAGAAAGAATCAACATTTAAAAAGTGAGAACCAGAGCTTCAATTCAATCCTATGCATTGGAACCTAAACTGTGTTCAAATATATACTATTTTTCTAGATTTTTTTTGAAGTTCATAATTAGAAAATGTAAATCTGTATTAAGAAAAAAAAAGATTTTGGTTGGTAACCTCATAACTCCAAGGTAGATTAGAAGTTATTATGGTGATCAGTAGCTGTTTCAGAAAAAATGCTTATTTCTCAGAAAAATTCCTATGAAGTATTTGCCTAAACATCTTTCTAAATTAACATGCCTTCATAAATCATGATGCCACTGTATGGAGGTGTAGCTACAGTTAAGCCACAGATGGAAGTTCATTGATCAATTTCTAAAATTTAGTATTTTCTAACATTTTTTTCAGAAAAGAAAAGCCAAAGGAAAGCAAGGTTGGTGTTATCCACTGGATCCTACTGTAAAGAACTCAAGGGCAGTCTCATATACTTCTCTTAACAGCTTTACAAGTGTTTCATGTCCTTATTGCATTCTGGTTTGCACAGGTTGAAGCTTTGTCAGAAGACATAACATAGTTCGATTTTGCCATGAAACTACATATTTATAAGAAAAAAAATTAGTTTCCTTCAGTCACAGGGATTTGAAACAAGTGCCCTTCAGGGTTGTGCAAGTGCAAAGAACACTGAGTTCTGCTGAGTGCAAATTTCAATGAACACTGGCAGAAATTGCTGGGGCTTTCTAGTATCTTCATATGTACAGGTTGTGTGGAAATGAGTGGCTGTAAGTACATAAGAAAACTGGAGGAGAAGAATCACAATTGTGTTTCCTGCCTGTTGAGTATTATATTATGTAATATTTTTTTCTGTCTTCCCACTTTTAAAATCCTTCCTACACAGACTTTTAAAAATTTCAGCTTATTGGTGTTTCCTTTGTCTTCCAGCTTTTACATCAGATTATGGTGAGTTTTAAAAAGTCTTTCCTCTTTTGTTATTTTCTTTCACTCTGTTTTTCTGATTTTTGTTTTCTCTCTATCTGCCAAACAGAGTGGCTCATTTAGAGCTATATTTAACAACACATTTTACCAGCTCTGTCGTCATTCCTGGAAATAAGGTAGCATTTATATAATCAAGTCATGCTCTAGTCACTGCTTTCCGATACTTGCAAGGTAAAATGTAAATTCTATTTGTGATTCATCAGGATATTTATAGCATTTGCCAGAGTACATGTGGGCAGGTAAGTACACACACAAGTTAGATAATTGGGTCAATAGTGAACAATTTGTCCTTAAAAGAACTTGATTTAATAAAGGTAGGTTTAATCTAAAATGAGATGCCCTTTGATGGAGAAGTTTTCACAGAACTTAGTATTCGAAGAACATCTGGCCTATATTAGAGAAAAAAAGAGATATGTACGCCCTGTATATTGGACATACATATTTAAATGACAATTTTTATGATTGAGTCAGATATTTTGACGTCTTCCTAACTGAAAAGTGTTGACTATAGCTTGAGACCCTAATTTGGAGATCAAAAATTGGATCTCACATTTTGAGGGGTTTTTGTTTAGTTGGTTTTTCTTCCTTTTTTTTAGATTTATATATATAGATATGTTTAACTGTCTTTGAACTTTTTCGTTTGATGTAAACATACTGTCAAGGTGAAGGATGAGGAAGAAGTGGAAATACATGTATGTTTATATAATGTTTTTTCCTACCACAAAAGAAAGACCTTCTGCCTCTTTGTTAGGTAAGCGTAATACAAGCCTGGCACACTGGGGAGCTGTCACAGACTGACGAGACAGAGTACCTATGGTACCCTGCTGCCTTCTGTAGCACCCTGCCTTGGGCAGCTTTTGACTTCATCTGTGGCCGGAGCTGTCCTTGACAGCAGTCACATACACAGAGCAAGGCTGCAAGAAACATGGCTGTGCATATCCAGAACAACTTGCAGGGCTCCTTCAAGCTTTTCTCAGCAGTGTTTACTCTAACCCAAAACTGAATCTCTAACATCACAAGACAGTTTTCTGGACTATCACAATAAATAAAAACTCTGCTGCTTCTTAATTTAAGGTAAAGATCACTTAGTCAGTACTAAGATATTTTCTTTTCTGTAAACAGGAACTTTCATTATCTAATAACTGTCTGCAATACTTGCATGAGGTTTAAAGGTAAGTTTCAACAACTACTGAGCTGGAATTAAAAATCAGAGTTATTTGTTATACTACTGAAATAATTGGTGCCAATCACAAGCCTTCACCCCATTTGCAAACTTTAAAATGGAAACAATACTGACAGAACCTAAATCACCAAACATCTACACTCCGAATTTGAATGTGATTATTTTCAGATCTGCTGCACTTTCTATAAATGTTCTAAAGAGAGAGAAATTTTCTGAACAGAACCCTTAACTTATGGGCTATTGTTCTAGATACAGAACTCCACCTCACTCTGTGCTGTTGTACAAATTTGCATATTTTATATGCCATTAAATGAATGTAAGAGATCACATGTGAAATTACACAAAATAATTTGACTTCACATCAATTCAATAACTATTCTCCAACTTCTTACATAGGCCAAGCACAAAATTACTCAGATCAGCAAGATCTCATTAGGAAAAGCTAGACTGGCTTCCAAGGTGTTACAGTTTTGCTCTTTCCTTCATAGACTTTAATGGATATTTGGGCCACTGATTTGGTTTAATATATGTAACTTTCCCCAGATGAAAACAAACCAAAACAAATTTATTAACATTTAAGTTCATTCTTTAAGAAAAGAATCTTGCATTATAAAATTTAACAGGAATTTCTATATTAAAAGTTTAGAATTCTGCATCACATAGACAGTAAAAAGTTATTAATATCTTCATGCAAATGATTCACGATATATGGTTGTAGTGGTTTGAAAGCAAAACAAATGAGAGGCTCCAAGTCAGAAATACAATTTAATAGGAAAAAAAGGAAAGAAAGTAAAATAAAATCGATGCAATAATACAAAAGACCACTGACAGAGTCAGAATACAACCTGAGCGGAGTGATGGAAGCAGTCCAGATGAGGTGGTCTTCCTGAAGCAGTGATCCTGTAGAAAGGTCTGGTAGCTCGGGTCCTCTGGGAATCCAGTGGGTAAGCGCCCCTCTGGTGTTCAGAGTCTCAGCTTATATCCAGGCTGAAATGCTTGGTTCCTCCCTCTGGGCGGAGCATCTCACAATGGGATGGTGAGTCATGTGATAAGGCCTGATGGGCCCATTAACAGGAGATAGCCCAGGAGGGGGTTATCTGTGAGCTGTGTAGCAAAGGTGCTGATGGGCCCATTAACAGAAGATAAGCCAGAGTGGAGGAGGCAGGGAGCACTGCCTCACCTGGTTTCAGCAGTTCATGAAGATGGTGATAGAATATACTTCAACCCAGGACAATGGTAATGATTCAAAATGTGTTAAGGGGGAAGTGAACTTCCTTGAAAAAATTAATCCATTTTCTTCCAATCGTCCTCATCTTTGTTTTTGTCTGAATCCACTGTTTCGCATTTCTAGATGTGCTCATTTTCTTACCTTATGCTTTCACACTAATTTTATTAGCTAGATTAAACAGCACTAAAATGATTTTTATTTAGAAAGAAATATAAAAGTAGATTAAAAAAAATTTAATTCTTTTAATTACAATTCCCTCTCTCCTGACACACTGTTCAAAGAAGTAGAGATAGCTGTACTTTGAGTTGAGTTCCAATGAGGGACTCAATAGAAGTAGAGATTACGTATCACAAAAAATTCAGAGAAATAATACTGTCAAATAATTTTTAGCCAAATGCTTCCAGTTTTAGTGCTTATTATTACCAATTTTTTGTAGAATGTAAATTTATTTTAATGTAAATTACTGTAATGCTAGGAGGCTTAAACAGGATTCCATTGTACTGCTGTTTTTCAGATGTGTAAAAATCATAGAATCACAGAATGGTTTGGGTTCAAAGGGATCTTAAAGATCATCTAGTTCCAACCCCCCCACCATGGGCACAAACAACCTCCACAGACCAGACTGTCCAGAGCTCCATCCAGCTTGGCCTTGAACATTTCCAGCAATAGGGCATCCACAACTTCTCTGGGCAGTGTGATATGCCGAAATCACAGCCAGGTGCTGCATAATTTGAGGGCTCTGTAGGGATGGGGAGGGGCAGAGGCTCCCCTGGGATCAGCAGGGCTGTGTGTTGGAACTGGACTTTTTTGGCAACACAGAAGCACCATAATCCCAGTGGATCAGGATTCCCTTTGCTGTAGACATTGTTAAAACACAGTAAAAAGATACAATATCTGCTTTTAAAAGCTAAGGGAAAATGGCAAAGTAAAACAAAACACAAGATGATACCGGTTGGTGCACTGGCTTCTGAGCATGCCGCCTCTGGGTACTATTGTGTTTGTTTGTGAGCATCTGAAGGGATGAAGGTTTGGGGAGAAAAATAATGAATTTGTTTTGTAGATGTTCACTAGGGGCATCTCTCAGGCATGAGTAATGGGGGAAACAGAAAGGCCATACAACCTCATTATTCATTTTCTGGGTGTAAGTGGACATTGCAAGGCCTTGTGAGCTATGTACAGAATTCACACACATAAACCCCAGCTTCTTTCCCCAAAGAGATCTGAATAAGCTGTATATAGCCTGAATAAGCTGTAGACAAAAGATATTTATGGAGAGTTTCAATTAGATGGTTTTAAAAATACTCAAAATAGTCTGCAGTGAACATGGTTGAACTGCATGTCCTGAATTCCAGTTTGGTGACTTAAAAACTGAATTATCTTTTTTGACTCTTACTCTGACTCCTAGAAGTTATTTTTTCCCCCAGTATTACCCTTAAATTAAACTTTTAAAATTAAACAACTGGCAACAGAGAGGATATTCATAATTTGAATGTACATAGCAAAGTAGCAGTTCTATTGTGAGTTTTTAACGGTGTCAATGTGATTTTTCAAAATCTATCTTACTTTACATGTCTATTAATACCCAGGCAAACATCCTGACAGAACTGGCTTGGGTGTGTAATCATATCTTCATCACTCACTCTTTTTTGATGGCACAGCTGGGAAAAGGATGGAGGGAGGAAAGATGACTACATAGCCAATATACATTAATTAAAAGTGTGTGTGAGTATGTGAGAGAGATGATAGTATATACATTCAAGGACATCCTCACAACCCGTAAAATCTTCATTACCTGCCTGATTTGGGGCACACAACTAGCAAAGCAATAGAGCTACAAGGTCATCTGTTTATATGCTTTGTGAGTTGCATGTATGATAAAGTAATTTGCAGATGCAGTTTTGATTGGCACATCCATTTGTAAATGGAGGGAAGGTGCATAAAATTCAAGACGTGTTCTCCTTTTTAGTACATACTCCTTTTTATTTAATTCCTGTGTGTAGCCATTTTTATATTCTACAGGCTTTCACCTATCTCATAATGCTATATTTAACCATTTCGTGATGAACTAATTTCATTTTCAAAATATGCAAATTATAGGAGCAAGCTTTTTAAAATGGTCTTTATCTAATAAAATGAGTCATTTTTCACTTATCAAGTTCAGAAATAAAATTGCATACAGCTATTCTTGCTCTACTAAATGAGAAAAGGAATAATATTTCTTTTATTGCCTGTCAGCCCTGAATCATTTAAAGTGCGCTGTGGGTGGACTGTGCTCCAATACTTTCTTTTCAGCACAGCACCCAGAAATCCATCGGAGTCTAAAACTCACCCCTTTTATTAAGGTCTAACTTGTGACTCAAAACAGTAATGTGGCTGTAACCTATGATTTTTCTTCAAGCAAAGTAATATTTTGTTCCAATTAGTGCCTCAGTTCTTCTTTCAGTGGAGCATGTCTCTTTGTTCCTCAGCTGATGCTTGTGAATTTGCTGCTAACTAAGAATAGTTCACTGTATTGACTGTGCTCACTGTTAATGCACCAGAATGTGAGGTCACCCAAGAGGATTTTCTTTCTCCTCTGTAGTCTTGTTTGTTTGAGTTTTTTTTTGTTTTTTTGTTTTTTTTTTTTTTTTTTTTTAAATTGTAAACTGTAGAGATGAATTTTTGCCTTCTGAAATACATCATGTTTCTTAAGTGAAAAGAAATAAATCCCAATTTCTAACATACTCTATTCACTCAGTATTCAGAACACAATTTCACTGGAGGGAAATTCAGCTCCAATTTATTTATTAGTAGAGCTTCCTATGAGCTATACTCTAGAAAAAAAGTATGCCATATGACTCTGAGAAACATATTACTATTCGTAGTAGTCTACTAGTATTGACACTGGAAGGTGAATAGTGTCGTGAACTATCCATGAACCAAAAAATCTGTTTATCTGTTTCATAAACTGGCAGGATACCCATTTTATTGCTTCTTCCCTTGTAGACCTGTAATATGTGGACTTTTTATTTTAAAAAGTGTCATGTGAGTGAAAAGAACAGTAATAGAACTTGTGTAGTATGTGCTGAGTGGTTTGATATTAGAAATTGCTGTATGTATTAATCTAACGAAATAAAAATGGTAATGATTTGCATCATTAGTGATGCACTATTTTTGTCTTGCTAGGTCTTTTTTATACCTGTTTTAGAAGAAAGGTCTTTGTAGAAGATCTGAAAAATCTTTGTAAAAGTGCCTCTCATAATATAAAACAACGATAAATAACCCATCACTGCTCAGGTTGCAAGATGTGGCTACAAGTCATATAGGTGTATTTTGGTTGATTTTACATGGGATATTTTGGTACTGTAGGTGTTGTGGAACAGTGTGGGTTGTGGGAACCATTTTGACTAAGACATCTTAACAAATTTTGCTGGCTTTTGAAACTGAAGAAAACTTTTTAAATAGCTACCAAGGTAATATGTGTCCATATTACCAGGATTTATACCTCTGAAATAAAGAGAAGGTGTACCATGAAGATATTCAAACATGTCTGTCACCATATCCTGGGCACTTACTGTGAGTCTGGCAATACAGCTAATGCACAGCAATTTTACCTCTCTTAAGCTTAGGTATTGTGGTTTAGATTTTCCAACAGCAGGTCCTTCTACTAGTGCTTCATCCACCATCTCTTCAACCAACAAAAGAACTGTTCAAGTCATAACCTAAAAGCCCTTTCATTTCAAGTTAGAAAGTAATTACTGAAGAACTGTGGAAACAGGAATGAGCAAATTGTTTGAGAGATTTCATTCCTGTTTATATTTTTTGAGAAGAAATAATTCAATTTTCAGTTAGAGCTGGAGACCCTGAATAACTTTAGATAAGCTTAAAGAGTGAATAAGTACCAGGATCCTGTTATCAGCGTCTCATACTGAAGCCTCTTGCTTGCATCTTCTCTGTCCAAGGTGATTTATTTTGCAACAGCTTTTCTCTGAAGTTGGTCTGTTACTTTTCACTAGTTCCTCAGTGAAATGGGGAAGAATTAAGATTATTTGTTTGCTTATAACAGGAGATGAGGAAAAGAAAGAGAAACATTGAAATTGTTTTCTAGTTCTGCCTGTTCTTCAAACCCCCGTGGACTTCAGTTTCTTCATTACAGATATCTCACTATCCTGGCCTTGTCTGAAACCCTTAAATACTTTGAGTCTATCTTCAGCCTTTCCACTTGCAAGTGAATGTATATCTTCTCATTTATGCAGGATTCTCTTATGTAGTGTCAGATGATATGTCAGCAATGATTAGTAAGTATATTGATTTTTGAATAGAACATGAAACAGCCTTCTGTCCAACTAAGCCATGTACACTCACAAGAGTAGCCTTGTTATGTGGCTGTTCACACAAACACAACTGCTTTGCTTTTTCAGAGTTTGTGTAAATCATCAACACTTTGTATGGTCAGTATTCAGGGCATCTGCATTTGGTGCCTTCTTTCTCTGTTTAGTGGCTGTTGATGCAGTATGCTGAATTTTAATGGTTAGTGATCCTGAAGGGTCCAGAGGCATAGTTAACATATCTAGAGGCATCCTTACGCTGCAGTGTGAGTGTGATTGTGGAGTAATGATCTAAGCATCTAGACAAGGCGAAGTCTTGGTTTGCACACTTCAAGGGTTTGTTTCACTCTGTTTCATTTTTTTATTCCTCACTAGTTGACATTATTACTTCATGTCTTGCTAATAGTGGAAAGTGGAGTATAGTATAAGAATACTTCATCTCATTGTGGTGGTATTTTCAGACATAGTGTGGAAAATAGTTCAGACTAATTTGTCCCACAGAGTGTACTTTTGAATATTTGTGCAGGTGTCATAAGCTGTGCTGGTTTTGAGTTGATTGAAGAAAAGCTGTGGCAAAACCAATCAGTGACTAGCTTTGAATATTGACAACCTGTATGACCAAAAGAGCTGGATACACCTCTGGACTAAAAGGTTAAAAATCGGGAAAAATCCTGGGAAATTTTCTTTCCTTCCAGCGTGAGAAGAGGTAACAAGTAGGCCTGGCCTCCTCTTTGCCACAACGGCTTGGGCTGAGCAGACCCCTGCCAAGGGCCTGGCACCTTCCTGGGAAACCTGCCAGGCATGGAGTAGGGGCTGGGCCTGGGTCCCTGGCGGCTCTTGTGCAGGCAGAAGGGAGAAGGCCCTATCCCAGCTGGATCAGGCTCCAGTGGGTGTTAACTTCATGCAGCTAAGCCCTTCCTCCCCCATGGCCAGTGGCTGCCAGGCAGGGGAAGAGGGGGTGGAATCCCACCCGCTCGAGAGATCATCCAGCCAAGACCAGGGTCACCTCTGCAGCCATGCAGAGTAGCCCTGCAGCTGAAAATTGAATGCAGCCAGAACCCCTGAGATCCTGGCCCAGACCTGGCACAGCCTGAATTTACCACCTTCAGCCACTGCCTGGAAGAACCATCATGCCCTCTGCAGACCTGCAAGAATGTTAACTCTTTGCACAGATGAAACTTGCAAAGCACTAATCCTCCCTTAAGTGAGAGAAAAAGGCAGAGTGAAGACATGTAGAGACACAATATGTAGGTATCAAAGTCAGTGAAGGAGGAGTTGAATCTTAGATGGAAAGAGAATGAGAAGATGCCTTGGTTTTAGGCTGAAATTCTTTTGCAAGCCATGATAATGGACAATGATATACTAGAATATCCCTCTAAATCATGGAAGGCATGGATGGGGAGATGAGAGTAATCAAACTGTAGATCTGAGCAAAGGCATTTGTAGTGAACTAAGTAAATATTGAAGTAGTTGTGATCTTATGAGAAGTTTGAACAGAGAGAGAGAGAGATGAGATGAAGATGAAGAACTGCCCCTGGAGAGAGACAAAAATCTCTGTTCCTAGAGATGAAGGAAACCTTTGCTATTTAATCATTCATCTTTAAAATGGTACCCCATGAGTTTACATGGCCTATTATGGAGCTGTGGGAAGGCTGTGTGATATGGGAGGGACTTCACAAATGTAGATTCCTGCGTGGCTGCTTTTATGAGAACTTAAAAGCCATAAGAGAACTGCTCTTTCTTTTCCATGGCAGACAAAAAAAGACTTCTCTCTCTGAGAGAACTCTCTTTTGAAAGACTCTTTTAGAGGTGGTAACTAACCTAAAATCTAAATTTTGTCTCTGCATGTTGTCAGACAGAAAGAAAAGAGTTTGTAGGCAAGACAGGAAGTGTTTTGAAGGTTCTGATTCTTATTAATATTTTTTCCTCTCTTGTTGTTTTGTTAGTAAACCCGTCTTTATACCCTTTAAAGTTTTGAGCCTGCTTTGCTTTTTATCCTAATCTTATCTCACAGCAGAAAAAGAGTAAATAATTCTAGCAGGCACTCAAACCACTACACTAATTGTTGCCATGACTTGGATACAGAAATTGGCAAACCTGAAACCACTTCACAAATTAGTGTTTCTGCCCACTTTTGACCTGAAACTTTCACATAAACTTACAGTCTGATGCCTTTCTGGACTGAGGTTATGTGCAACATAACGACTTTCATAGACACCTCCTGGTGATTAAAATGCTTTAAAGGTTCGTATAATATTACACTTGGGTGTGTTGTTTAGATACATTTAAAGACATATTTGATGTCAGGGTATTTTGCTGAATCAGTTCCGAAACCCCCAGTACCTTGCAGAGTTAAGTCCCTGACGAAGTGAGGAAGCACAGCAATCCCGGGAAGATAACTCACCCAGAGTGCTATCACTTTGTAGTATCGTTCCTGTTTCCTGATCCACTCCCTGCCAAGCAACTCCTCTCAGTCTTACCATAGACACATGGCATCGTCTATTTAGCTGTCACTCTATAGCAGCAGTAAAAAAAAAAAAAAAGCTGTTGCCTTTCCAAAACTGAAAAAAAGAACTGACTTTTAACAGTTCTTATGTAATTTGGAGATCTCTCTCTTAAAAAACAACAATAAATAATTCTTCCCTCCCATTTAGTATGGGATATTGTCATGAAATACAAACTTTTTTTGTACACTTATTAAGAATATTTTGAATATCACAAAAAGTTGTAGTGGTTCTAATAATTTCCAAAGACAAATGTAAGGATAACTAACTGATACTGTACCATCCCCCTCCCCAAGTTATGGAGCTGATGAAAAACAATAAAGAACTGCAGTTCCAAAGGAGTTTATTTGACAAAAAGACACCCCACATAAATTGCTAAAATGGGTGCTTTAATCATAAAAGGTCTTGCAACCTTTATTCTCAAAGACACTCTAATTAGATCGATTTAGAACATACTCACTATAAATCTAGTGAATTATCTCTGAAATAGGTTTAGCAGACAGCTCAGTTTTATAGTAGGGAGAATTAAGCTCATTTTGGTGGATTTTGTAGGTATAGTAAGTATTAAAAACCATAATAGGATCTAATGAAAAAAGTTAACTTTTATCATGGCAAAACATTAGGTATATGTTAAGACTAAATACTTAATTAAATGCTGAGAAGTTAGTTAGGAGATAATCTGAAGGTATTTTTATGTGAAATAATCTGCTGAACCTTTTCAAGACAGAGCTGAATAGGGGAAGATGGGTAGAACTGAATTTCTCAGAAGGAATTCACCCTCAGTGGAAGTTAGACAAAATTTAAAATGAGAAATTTGCCTCCTATTTTTCCTGTTTCATTTCAGCTTTTGGAACCTATTCTCTTCCTTTGACTTTGGGAAATGGCAGCAGTGGGACAACGATTATTCTTATTATTTACATTAGAAAAGAAAATAGTATGTTTTCATTTAATGTTTCTCATGTAGTGTTAGCTGGTGAATTATCACATCCCAAAATGATAATGGATGACATTAAAAACACTTGATGTTGAAAATTTCCTCTTCTAAGTCTAGTGAAGAATAGCATTGTACAGTGCAAGAAGTTTGCTTTTAGCACATACAATTCTTAATGTTGATCTCTCGTCTGCTATTTTGAGTCTGTTTCATCAGGAGCACAACTGATCTCTTGAGGGGTATTGCCATCTGCTTTCCTGCTATGATGATAAATTGGTGATGATAATCCAAAAAGAAAATGAACAATTCCTTCAAAAACATTTTTTTTAGCAGTAATATTTTGGTACTGACCTGTTCACTTGCTGGTACTAAGATCTCTTTCTGATAAGCATTAAGTTCTGTTGTTTCTGTTGTTGTTCCACAGCGGCTATACCCATGAATGACTTTTTGGTGAGTCACAGAATCATAGAAGGGCTTGGGTTGGAAGTGACCTTAAAGGTTATCTAGTTCCAACCCTGCCACCTTTGTCAGAGGCACCTTCCACCAGACCAGGCTGTTCAAAATCCCAGCACAGATTAATCTTGGACACGTCCATGAATGGGTCATCCGCCATTTCTCTGGGCCTCCATGGCCACACCACCTTCACAGTAAAGAATTTCTTTACTGGATTACTTTGTGTCCTGCTGTGTTGTCCTTCCAATAAATGGTGAGATGGCTGAAGTCCCTCATGAAGACCAGGGATTGTGAATGTGAGGCTATTCCTATCTGTCACAGCAGCATCACCTGCCCAGTCTTCATGTGCAGTCAACCAGTAGCAGTCCCCCCCATTCTTTCCTGCCCTCTCTTTAATCCTGACCCATAAGCTCTTGGTTGGCTTCTCTTCCGATCTTAGCCGTAACTAGGGACTTTTTTCCTTAAAGAAAATTATTTCTTTTTTTAAGATGTGAAAATAAAAATAAAAACGGGGTTAATCTAAGGGTAATTATGAATTCTATGTAAGAATGTATTCTAGACAGTCTAATCAAAATCCCGAAGTATTTTCCATTACAACCTGAGTACCTCAGATGGTCTAAGTCCTTGATTGTGAAATAATTTATTGATGTTGGGTTCTTATGTCTTTTCAGGTTTTAATTTAATTATAAATGATCAAGCAAAAAAAATGCAAGGCAAGACTAATTTTGTTTAAGTAAACTTCTCAACCTAAGTATCAAATAGCTGAATTAGAACAAGAGTCTAGAGAATTAGTAATTGTGGAAAGGAGATACCATCACCACAAAGCCAGAAAATCATTATATGCACTTTAATACTAGAAATACTCTTTTGAAATATGTGTGGTGGTTTCTGTTTGTTTGTGATAAGCATTATATGGGCAGTGCACATTCTGTATAAATTAGGGCTTATACAGGTGCATTATTTTCTGAGTGAAGCATGGCAAACCAGAAAAAAAAGCACTTCAAATTCTCTTAAAATGGAAGATTTTCTCATATGCATGTTTTTGTTTTACGTGTTTATTACCAGCTGAATTAGAGATATTTTGGTGCCTGTCTTCTCTTTCAGCAGGCAGTTAATTGTATATCTGTAGAGTCATTGCCCTGGGGATTCTTTCTTCTTCAGATCTAGTGACTGATCAGAGCCTGTGTCATACATAAGACTGAGTCCTTGGGTCACATTTTCCTCCTGTAACTTTTGCTGCTATTTCAATTAAGCATGCAGTCCTTAGAGAAAAAGAGGGATCTCCAGGCTAGAGCCTGGAATGAACAGGACGAACCATTCTCAAGGTACATGTTTAAATATTGTTACAGGAGTGTACTGTGGAATGTTCTGATGTTTCTACATTGTCAAAACATTCTAGGGAGACAGCGTTATTGCCTGTAATTGACACTTTCTTAAGCAGAGATGGAAATATTAAATCATCTCTGAAGGAATTGTAACTCTATATTTTTAAAAATATCTTCACTTTCACTTGGCCTAAACACATGGATTTCTCTCAATCATGATAAACACTGCCATGCAGCCTCTTCCAAGAGCAAAGTTATAAGTACCTTGAGTAAGCACAAATCACTAAAGTATTCTGGTCTCCCCAGATTCACAGACTCTCTTTTGCTCCTTCAGGAGTGGTAGTGCCCTGAAAGAAATATGCAGAGAGGAAATCTGCTGTGTGGGTTAAAGGGTAATAAGCATTCTGACTTCGACTTCTTAAACTATACTCCTCTGGCGTATTGAAGTGGTTTTTTCAGCCTTGAAGGCAGGGACTTTAGAAATTACTGAGTGTTGATGTTCTCATATAGTTCCTTAACTCCTAATAGGCTGGGTGTCAGATGAAGAAGTGTAAAAGCACACTGTGGAATATTTAAAGTACAAGACAGGCTTTTTTCATTTTCATTACCTTGATTTCATGATGGTGTAGAAGTGTCTTGTGTATACAGCAACGTTAATTTTATTTCCTTCCCTTTCTTTCTTTTTCTGTGGGAGTGAACTCATTCTTTGTCACAGGTGACAGCATTTTGATGTTGTGGGAGGGAAGCAATGAAACCTTGTTGCGGAGCAATTAAATTCAGGAAACATGTAGTCCAAAGGCTGACCTCGTCTACTCTGTGACATACACATTATACACATTCTTGCCACTCATTACATATTGCAGAAGTTTTACTTGTAGATTCTACTCCTGTGAGTGATTTTGGCATAGCAGACAAGTGACAAAATTAAAAATGGATGCTGCAGTATCTAAAATCATACGGTAATCAGCCAGTTACAATCAGGAACTTTGGCATATGTCCAAATAATGCTATGTGTAGAGTCTCAATATTTTATTTATACATAAGAAGTGGTAGCTTTGTTAAGAATTATGATAGTTACTTGTGCAGCCTTAGTACAAAATTCAAGCCAAGTTCCTAACTTGACTTGGTATCAAGGAATCATCTCTCTGCCTGGTCAGTGTTCACTTTGAAGCTTGTACCAAATAATTAAATATCCAATCTATTCCTAATTGCAGAGCATTTTCTATTAATGGTGTATTCTTTTCAAGGAAACACCCCATATTTTGATGCATTTTTTTAGCCTTGGTCAGATACACTAAAAAGTAGTGCATCTAATTCTTCTATTTAATTAGAGAAATAAGAAATAAAACAACCAGTTATTACAATGGATATGCAATTCTGTTGGGTTCCTGATTTTATGTAAACATGAGATATGGACATCGGAAGCTACATGACTGATGGTAAAAGTGATTAGAGACTGTATAATATGGAGTGTTGACCATTGACTATTACCTTTTGTTACCCCAGCAGCACAGTAATTAATTCTGGCCAGTAAAATTCAGTCTCTTTTTGTTTGTTTGGTTGGTTTGGTTCAGTTTGGTTTTTTCCTTCTTTTTTTAGAAGGATTTGGGATACGCGATTTCACTGGACAGAACCAGAATTTTCACAGAATTTCCATTTGAGGTTAAGGGCTGTGAGAATATTCAGGAAATGTACTTTTATATGTTTGCTCAATTTTTCTACTTAGGTGCTTACTGTGGAGAATCATCAAGAACAGGAAGAGGTGGGGAAAATGGAGCTTATTCTGCTCAAGCATAGCTTGTCTGAAATAGTGCTATTTTATTCAAGTCTGTGTGTTGAACAGCCTGGAACACAAGTAGTGGATGTCACCTGGATGTTTTCCAGAGTGTAAGGGCCTTTTCTGTTTAAAATTGATTCACACCATTTGCAACATGACTAAGAAGTAGAATTAGCTGAGGGAGTAAAGGGAAGTTTGCCTCATAATCCTCCACTCCTCTGCCAGACCAGTGCCAATACTTTGAAGCTTGAGTCCATCTTCCGGGGAAAACTGTATTGGGAACAGTACAAGAAAGAGACAGACCAGTTTGGCAGACCTAGCATTGCAGCATGTTTGGAAAAATGACTGAGGTGAAAAGATAAAATTCAGCACTTGCTGTTTTGATGAGTGAAAAGTGGCTTTTACCATTCTTTGCTTCATAAAAATGGGTCAAGTCCTATCCCTTTAATGAATGACAAAACTCTTTTTGAATGTAGGTTATCAGGAGATAGCTGTCTTATTCTATGTGGTTTTGAAAATTTTAAGATTCAGAATTGAAAAACATAGAATCGTTCCAGTTGGAAGGGGCCTACAATATCATCTAGTCCATCTGCCTGACTACTTCAGGGCTGACCAAAACTGTATGTATATTACAGATATTGTCTAAATTCTTCTCAAACACTGACAGGCCTGAGGCATTGATCACCTCGCTAGGAAGCCAACTCCACTGTTTGACCACACTTTCAGTGAAGAAATGTTTCATAACGTCAGTTATATGTTTGTTTTGAACCCTTCCCATGTGTCTTGTCACTGGATGCCAGGGAGAGTGCTCAGGACTCTCCTTTTCCACTTCACCTCCTTCGTAAGACGTAGAGAGAGCAGAGGTCACCCCTCAGCCTCCTTTTCTCCAAAGCCAGCAAAGCCAGTGTCTTCAGCCTGCTTGGTCATTCCTTTCATCTCTTTCATCTACTCTGTTGCTCTCTTCTTCATGAGTTCAGGTATCTTAATATCCTTTTTTAATTGTGGGGCCCAGAACTGCACAGAACATTCAAGGTGAGGCTGGATCAATATTAAGGAGAATATTTCAAAACAAATTTTTGTCTTATTAGGGATAAACCATCTGGCTTTCAAGTTGAAAACCATTCTAATCATATACGTAATTTTGACCATATCATGCTAGACCTTCCTTGGGTTTTAATACTTGTCCTGTTATTTTTATATTCTGTCAGAGAGGAATATCATCTTATATATGTTTTCAATTTGCGTGGCTATCGCCTCCTTGTTGGTTCATTGAAGTACTAAATGTATCTTGGATCAAAATGTAGTGGATTTTATGAGACTACATAAATACCCCTTCTAATTCAAGTAGAGTGGCATGGTTCATTTTTTGACACTGCATAAAATATCGAATTTTTTTTCAGCTATTGCTATTATATTTGTATTATATTTGGCTATTGGTATATTTGATGTGACACTCACAAAACCTTAAGCTGTTCCTGTATTCTTGAGACTAATGCAACCCCCTAGCCTTAACAGAGACAGATTATGACACAGAAAAAGAGCCTCCAAACCATAAAATATTAAAATGCAATTGTAATAGCTCCGGTCCTCTGTATTCGGATGTCAAAAAATTAAGCAACACAAGGCAAAATGAAAGGTAATGTAAAAAGGATATTATGCTTAAGAGAAAAGTAAGAATAAGTAGTTTAACATTTGATAAAGTAATACTTGTAAACCTCTTTGTATTCTCTAAACTAGGAGTAAAGAACCAAATACAAGCCAAACTTAAGAACTGGAGACCTAGACCTATTATTGATTTATTAAATCCACCAAGGAAGTTTTGCTATGACCTTTTCACTTCAGCTGCTTAAAAGATAAGTGTGTCTTGGAAAGTTGAGAAGCTACTGTATGTTTTAGATTAAGCTAATACTCTAAATAAACCATTCTGATCTTGAAACAGTACCCAGTGGTATATCAAAAATTTTCATGAGAAATTTTTTGAAACAGGTGATTCTTTAGATTTCCTTCAATAAATTCTGAGGAGTTCGTGTTAAAAGACTGTGATCTGAGTTCACCCTTGAAGAAAATGAGTTGGCCTTAGAGGAATTGCAGCAGGGAACAATATGTTCCAGAATGCATTTTTGCCTTAACTGTGTCATAGGGTGATGTAATACCTGTAGAGGACAACCAGTCCAAGGAGAACAGGAATTAAACTGGTTATTAAACAGAAGTTAACCCTGGTGGGGTAGAATTATTAAAGAGGCAGGTATGTGAGCACTGAGTAATTCTGTCACATGATTTGGAAATCACAAAGGTTGACACTTTGCAAAGACCTAAAACTGAAGAAAAATGTACATTAAGAAATGTTGTTCTAAAAAGCTAACGTGTATATGAACAGAATCTTTGTCTAAAATAAGAACCCTATCTGTGACCGGATTTCAAGGTTGCACATAGCAAATCAGTGATACATCTGGCAATCTTGTATTATGTCCATACTGAGACTAAAGCAGAACTTAGGTATCAGGCAGTCACCTGTGGAAAATAAGTACTCTTTGTAGACAAGCACTATGTTACCCCAGGTAATTTACTCAGATTTAGTCTGGCTTGGTAGCTTAAACAAGCGCATTTCAAGTAAAAAAGCACTGGAGAAAAGATCACACATTTATGCCAAAGATGTGATTTTTATGATACAATGTCAGATGGTTTCATCACTCTTGATTAAAACATTTGGGAAGAAAACTGACAACAAAATTGGAAACTATGGAAAACTAGCTAGCTACCTAAAAACCTTTGAATATTTTGATTAAAGCTTGAGGCACTTTTAAATTTTGTTCCTTTAATTCAGTTCTCTGCTATTCATTATGTCCATCCTCCCCCTCTGTTCCCTATGCCCCCCTTCACATCCCTTGTGTATTGTGTCTGGTTTTCCTTAGGAAAATATAAAGAAATATCGAAACAAAAGGAGAAGCTGTTGTAATATTTCAGTCCTTGTTAAAATCAAGTTACTGGAAATGTTGACAGAGACCTGATTCCCATGAACTACTCAGCTCATTAGGTTTGAAGGGATATAAGGCTTTCAGATGTTTCTCTGAATTAAACCTTGAAACCTTTTGAAATTTACTGGTTATTACTTATCCTGAGCTTGGATACAGCAAACTATCAAGCAAAAAACTTTGAATTATGTAGAACTGGAAAAGAAAGGAGGGCTTGTCAGACTCATGCAATGGCTCAAGATTGAATGCTAGGGCAGGCAAAGTGCTTCAAACTTCTGCAAGGTTAGAGACTATCAGGATTTGATCCCACTCTTTGGCTTCTTTACCCCTTCAGGTGAACTCTTTTGAATACTTTTTTTTTCTAATAGTTATGCTCTGTCCCTGATTTGAGTGTGTTGCTGGGATTCTAGGGGAATGAAGTAGGATTAAAAAACTCATCCACATATAGAAATGTAAATGCATCCAATGTAAGTACTTCCAATGATGTCTTTCAGTAATGGATGAAAAATTTGATCTTTCCCCCCTTTTTCTGCAGGAATAGGAACACTCTCTATATGCACCTATACCTATAGGTGTATTGATTCATATATGTATGTACACACACACACACATGTATAGAATATATGTGTGTGTATATATATATACATACACACACACACACACACGTATATATACATTCACGCCCCCACCCCATACTTAAGGTATGAGGAATCCTGAGCGAATTTTGAAGGAATGGCCAGCCTCCGTGAACAGGCTTTTAAGAGTCTGTCTTATATTGATGATTTTCCTGAAGCTGATGGATGATACGGACTTCTGCCACACAGCATTGCTTGGTCTTACTGCTCGATATTGCAATCTTGTTTGCTGCAAGAATGTTACAGGCACTTCATTAACGTTTCCCTTACCTTTCTCTCTCTCCAGTCTCTCTTCCCACTGCCAGTGTCTATCACTGTGTGCTCTGCCTGTCACAGGGATGTGGGCTGCTACTGCCAAAGGGGATGAAATGGAGGAGGTAGCAGTGGCAGCTACTGCTGCCAAGTCACTGCTGTGCCGCTGGTGGTCTGGGCTGTGGTGACAGCCCCTTTCTCCTGGACTGGCTTCTCAGGCAGTATCCTCTAGGGAGCTGGCAGCCAGGAGCTTCCTGTGGGCATTGGTCCAGCTCCTGTGTCACCAGCTGGCCAGCACTGTGCCAGTCAAGCAAACGACTCAGTGCTAACAATGGGGAATTCAGTCCCTGGAGCTACAGCTGTAGCTGTGCAGGAGTCATTTGCATTAAGATGTCAGACGTCAGTATTCTATGTATGAGCTCTTGTATTTTCCTAAAGTAATGAAGCCTGAGCCATCAGTTTGGATAGCATCAGGGGCCATTCTGAATCAGACTGAGTTGCTTTATTAAAAAGCTTTTCCGGATTTTCAAAACTCCAGTTATGAGCAAAACTGCCTGGCTATTTAGTATTCTTGTGTTGATGGTGGTGAGCATCTTGGGACTGCTTTAAGCAATCAGATTAGCTCGGTATAAATGCACTTTATCAAATACATCTATAATGAACTTTCCGAATCCTTC
This sequence comes from Chamaea fasciata, assembly GCF_029207755.1. Lineage (NCBI taxonomy): Eukaryota > Metazoa > Chordata > Aves > Passeriformes > Sylviidae > Chamaea > Chamaea fasciata. Next base: position 58,291,517 of record NW_027094086.1, on the reverse strand, counting down.
ATTCATGGATTGAGAATTGTTCATTTTTGGTGCAAGTATTTCAAAATTCTTTTTTCTATATTATATCTCTTTACACAAGTAGAATTCAGTGTCATAATTTCTTAGGTTTTCTTCAATAACATTTCACAACAGAGTTCTGGTCTGTTAATGTTATGCTACTAACTGAAGCCTAAAACAAGTTTTAGGCCAAAGAAAAAAAAATTATTTGTTCTTAATTTACCAATAAACAATTTCCAGTCCTGCCAAGGCAAGTTATGTAATTAATAGATGATCTTCACAAGTTCACAATTTTTTAAAAAAATAGATCTTCAGGCATGTGATTTTGACTTTATGGTTTCTAATAACATCTGTAAGCATATGAGTGGGGGTAGTGTTTCACTCCAAATGCTGGGATTTATACATTTTTCTCTTCTCACTTAAGAGAAAAATAACTCACTCAATTATTCATGTCATGCTTTAAGTGATATAAAATAAATCTGTCCTTGACTTTTTCTCTTTTGAATATGTAGTTACATTTTCTTTTTTGCTGAATTTTATGCTAGCCTGACAGGGAAAGAGGCCTGTTCCAGGGCAATAAGTAGCAATAAAACTTTCACCTTTCTGATAGAGCAGGGAAAAAAGAAAATATATTTCCTATTTTGCCACAGTGCACTTGACCCAAATACTTTCAGCCAAACTGACAGAAAAGGCTGTTTTACAATCTAAGACATGTATATTACGGTCACACGTAGTCTATATTTATTGTGTGAGTGTTTTTGCCAGATAGAGGACTTTGCATTACCACGAGGAGGACAATAATACTCAGGAAGTGGAACAAAAAGTTAACTTGAATGCATGCCAAAAATAGTCGAAAACCTTGTTTACCGGTTCCAGTATGCATTCAAAATAACCCATTGGGTCTGCTGGAAGACCACATATGGCCATAGCATTTTTTGGTTCCAGTTTGGTTCAGCTGTCAGTGAAACTTCAACAAAATTTCACAGACTGAAGAAACATACTTTTAACAGGCTGTAATAATTTGATATCATGAAAAGTAACTATGTTTTGATTCTTATACATTATTCTTGTTGTGTGTTTTGTGTGAGCTTTAATTCTAATATGTTTTAGCTACTCATTAAGGCTGAGATACTCAGAGTTCAAGTGAGCTGCCTGGAGTTTTGACTTAGAGTCCGGTGCATTTTCCCTCCTGGCCCCTGAAGGTTCAATCTCACCTGTCATCCCTAAGCAAGAGACGCAAGGTAAAGTAGCAACCCAAATTCTAATCCACAAGCTTAATATAAAATTTTGTATTTGATTATCAGTTGAAGAGAAATAAAATAGACACTAGTTTTAATAACTATTTTATAGAGGACTGGACTTAAAATTATAAAAATTTGCAGTCTGATAGTCGAATTTGTTTATTTTAAGCTAGGAATTTGAGCATGTGTTTTAAAGAGTTTTGCTTTTTAAAGTTTTTTACTTTATTAGCAGGCACTTGGACAGAGAGAGTCAAATCAGAAGATGCTCCAAAAGAACTTTTAATTCAGAAACTAAGAAGATGCATGGAAGACGGGCAATGATCAGCAACATGGTACTCGGCTACTATGATGTAGATTCTGAAGCAGGGCTGGATCTTGTTTCACCTGGATGGGAGTGTGTATGAAGGTGATGTGTGCAAGCACACTCCTAGACATTGCCTAAAGCTTAGCACAAGAGATTCAAAATGGTCATTCTGTGCATGAGATGAAATTGTCCCAGCTGTAGTCCAGGGTTCAGAGGGGAGTAATCAGAGGGTAAAAAAGAGTATCTGTACTAAAAAGTGTATTTTGTCTGCTTGGTTAATATTTTGAATATTTTGTGTTAATGTTTATGTAAGAATTATACTTCTCTTCAGGGGGAGGAGACTATAAATAAATTTAAAGATTTTATACAATTAAGAAGAAAGTCTTAAAGACTATAGCTTTGAAACAATCCTTCTTTAAGTTTGTACTGTTCTCTGATAAAGATTTGAGCACATAGGATTGATATGAAAGCATCTAATACTAAAATCAATGTTATTTTTTCTTTGAAATTATCAAATTTTTCTTATCTCTTGTAATATTTTGACAGTTTGGATGAATGGCTAGGTTGGTTATATACTGGAAAGGATTTTCAGAGGAAATTGCTAAATATACCTAAAAACAGATTTGCAGTTAATAGTAGCGCATAGCATTCTGTTGTACTTGGAAATGTGCTTTGGGTTTTTTTTCTTTTTTGAAAATGAACTTACTGGTAGTTTTACAAATACCTTTGTGTAATAACTTCTCAGTATGAAATAATGACAGAACTAAATAAGGTATTGCAAGGAGGGTGACCATAGGACAGATTTCCTCAATCCCTGATAAAAGACTCTGGGTTTTGGTGTTCCTTCAGTTTTTAAGCAAATAAAATATGATAAATATGTACCACATGTTAGAGTTCATGTAGAAGTAGTCCTGATTTCCTTCTTGATAAAGTATTGTACTTTTACTATTTGTTTGAGAGAAGGGATGAGGAGGAAAAAAATGGGATAGCATTACTTTCCACATTTGAGATCAAAATGCCGTCAAATGTCAAAGTGAATAGCAAAAGAGAAATGTTTTCTAGATTTTTGTTTTTGCTCTATACGGGCTAATAATATGCACTGTATTTTAATGACTTATCTTGAATTGTGAAGGCAGATAATAACTGTCTTTTGAAGACCTACTTAAGCTGATGTAAAATAGATACGTGTATAATAAATTATGCAACTGAATAATAACTCAGTCAGATGAAATTTTTCATCACTGTTTGTGAAATTTGTCACTATAATTTCTAAGGTAAGACTGAATGACATAAAAAGGTGCGTTTCCCATATTTCATTATATTCAGACCAATATAGAGTAAATTGAGATATGCAAAAGAACTGTTCCTATTTGAAAAAGGAAGAGGTCTTAAAAAAGAAGCATGGTCATAAGCTGCCAGAACTGTCTGCAGTAAAGAATATATTGTCCAGTCAGGGATTTTCCAGGTTGTACTCTTCAGGCAGTAATAAATAGTACAGGCCAAAATGTTCACCTGTATATATAGTTTCTATTTTAATTAGTATATTAATATAAGGATTTGAGGTATTTTTTGTGTGTGTGTTTGGTTTTGTTTGGTTTTTTTTTGCTTTCAACATAAATTTTAGTAGTAGAGAGACCCTTACTTGCTGATTTCTGTGGAGCCTTTAGTATTTCTTTATTGCCTATAGGCATGTGGATACTTTCTTTTGCTTTTCCTGTTTGACTGACAGCAAGGATGATATGAATTGAATTAATATTAATAGTGACTTAGTAGATATAGAAAAGGAGCTTCCATATACTGTCAGAGTTTCAATTTTTCAGGAGATAAGCAAGAACCTTTTTGAGCTGTCAGCTATTAAAGTGAGTTAAGTGGCTATTTTCTATTAAAACCACATACAGTATTTTAAGCAGTTATAAAATTTGGGATTAGCACTAGGGCAATACTATATAGATGCAAAATCCCATTCCAACCTCCATTATTTTCATTTACTAAGGCACCAGTTTAGAGTACACAAACATGTATTTACAAGATTTATTAACCCAGTGAAAGAAAATTGCTATTGTAATACCATAAAGATGATTTTTGAAATAATTTTTAAACTCTTAGTTAATATGTAATGAATGCTGCTCACATCTATTTTGAGATACTTTTCAATTTAAAGATGTTATATTTTTAAAAAATTTAAAGATTAACATAAATTTACCTCACTACAAATATATTTGAATACAAGGGGAGTACATGTAATGGCTTGATCTGGGTGAAGCACATTTTGGTGACATATTTCAGTGGCTTTTTCTGCACATGAAACAAAACAAAACACATTGAGAAATTTTGCATATGCTTGGTACTTTCCCAGAACCTTCTTATCTTGCAATTCTCTTGAACTTCAGTTCAAACACTAAATAAATTTTGTACAATAAGGTATTGATCGCTCTTAGCTATACTTATTGCACAGTGTAAGCTTTCTTCTGTGTTATTATAAATTATAGGCTAGAATATAAATGGATGTATTACATCATAAACTGTAATAATATAATATGTACAGGCTAGAAATACAATACAAACTTCAGTAATTTTTTTCTCCTTTTAATTTTGCTCTGTTAGATGTATTTGACTAAGTACAAAACAGGATGGCAATAAATGCTTTATATGCCCAAATGTTTCCATAACTAGTACGGTACTGAACTTTTACTTGTCTTTCAGTAAGCTGGGAATCTCAAAACTTTCCTCACCTTTACCACTTAATTTCTTTCTCTGTCTTATGCTGTCTTTCTGCAATATTTTTCATTACATTATACTGATGGTTCTGGTGAAAACTGATTTTACAATTATGATGCCTGACTGACACACATTAAGAGCACAGATTTTTTTTCAATTAGAATTGCTTGAATTACTGACAAAATATTACTTTCTACTGACAGATGAAGCAAAAGGCACTGAAATTCAATATCAGTATTTCTAAGGAAGAAGCTTTACTGGTGACATTTAGACCTTTGAAACTATGTTCATGGCAGAGTGAAATTATTGTTCAAGCTGTGGGTGGGAAATAAATGTGGAATGGCAACAATTTCTTGCTGTCACATTTCTCCTAGCTGTTTTTAGGGAGATAATATGCACACCGGATACATGGACTAATGTCACAGTGAAAATTTGGGATTGAGAAGTCCATGTCCTGAACAAGCTGTGTTGTATTGACCTTGGCTTGTTGTCAAATCCCCACTCAGCCTCTCTCTCATTACCCCTCCTCAACTGCACAGAGGAAGAAAATAGGATGGAAAGGCTTGTGGGTTGAGACTAAGATGGAAGATCCCTAACCAGTTACTATCATGGGCAAGACAGTCTTGATTTGGGGAAAATTTTCCCCTTCTTCAGGATGGAGTCCTTCCTGGAATATCCAGTTCTTCACTGATTGTTCCTGTGTGGGTCTTTCCCAAGGCTGCAGTTCTCCAGGGTAGATACATGTGGTCTCACCATTGGCTGAGGGGAAATTTCTGCTCCTGAACCTGAAGAACCTCCTCCTACTTCTTCACTGACCTTGGTATCTGCAGAGTTGTTTTACCCATGTTTTTACTCACTCCTGTCTCCCACACCTCCTGTGGTTTTTTTTTAAATATGGTTTCCCAGAGGTGCCCCCACCTCACCTGTATCAAATACATTCTATTCCCATCTCTTAGAAACACACATTTATGAGTAATCAAGAAGATTTAAATTCATTGCATACTTTTAATGACTTTTTCTTGCAGCAACAACAAAAAATTCCTCACACCAAAATCAAAGTAATGTTATCACAACACCAGCAAGCATCAACAGTATAGGAATACTCCTGGCCTCCTGGATTTGGGTGGTGTGGAGCTGGAGGGAGGGCCCTGATGGTGTGTGAGCACTGCTGCAAACAGGCAAAATGCTAGTGTGGCACCAGCACTTCTGCAGCCACAGATGCAAAGCATACCACTGTACAAGCTGCCGTGAAGAATCATACCCCCAACCCAGGCATACTCTCTGCAATATCATTCTTGTATCATCAGAGAGATAAATTTGTGAATTCATGGTGTACCTTGCTTGCTGATCTCTGATTTAAGCTAAGAACAAAATAAAAAATACTGTAGGAAAGCCATAATAAATGGGGCCATGTAAATGCACTGACAGGAACAGTCATTCCATCTGTTATAAATGATTAAGAGCCAATCCAAAATCAAAGAATTTATTTAGCAATTTCCAAAATCAATTTGAGAAAACCACAATAAAATTGGTCAACATCGATCGAATGTTGGGTGGACAGTGGAACAGCAACAAGGGTGCCTTCCAACCTTGGCCACAAATGCTGGATCTCGGTGTGCGGTTTTAATACAGTTTTTCTGCCTGGAGGCAATGTCCATTGAAAGTTCAAATATTCATGTATTCCTATATTTCCAAGTGGAGTTTGAAAGGATTTCTTGGTGGTATGAAAAGACGTCCCAAAAATCCTCCCATATCCACTCTTTGGGGTGCTGATTCAATCATCTTCCAGATCCTCCACCAAGATTGATATCAAATCTTGAGTAGCCATGAAGTGGGGTCCCCCCTTGATGAATGGGCCATCTCCAATCCAGCCTCATCAGTTCTTTTGCAAATTTTGTGGTTTTCACAGCTTGCACAATGGACCTTAGAATTTTGGAGACGCCCTTGAGTTGCTTCTGAGAGTCCAAATTTTAGTGACAATTTATAAATTTACCACATACAATATTTTATACATGAATTTATACACTACATCTATTAAACATCTGTACTCTTTGATGTACTTTATGAAGCTGATAACAAAGTCAAATTTTTTTTCCCTGTAGTATTCTTGCTGCCTTGTTAGTGTGTTAATGACTTCTGTGTGAGCATAATGGCAAGCTCTTTGGGAATTGTGATTTTAAAGCATGGGTATGCTATAATATTTTAGTGGTGACTATCAACAGCATGACTATCAACAAATATCAAGCATTTGTGCACCAAAAGCAAAGTGCTAATAGCTATAAATTAGTCCCCAGATGATGTTCACGGGGTCGTATTTGCTTCTTAGCCCAAGTGAGAGACAATTTATATGAATGGTGTTTAGGTTCTATTGAATTTTGTTTATTATGTTTGTATGTTACTCTTATTTCTCCACTTTGTGATCATCTGCCAGACAGAATACACTCTCCTGAAGGCAGAGCTTGGTGATGCTTCAAAGAGTATTTTGACTGCTTCTTGTTGAGAGCTGTTCAATGTCTCTGAAAAATTAGCAATACTTTTGAGGTATTCATCAGAGAAATAAAAACATGATATATGACTGTAAATTATCTGTACACCAGAATTTTTAATACAAAACCCTCTGAAATATATTATTTTGTAAGTATTTTAACTGGGCACTCTGCTTTCTGCAGCCTTCACCATCCCTTCATTCAAGAGCTGGAAATCACCTCTCTCTTTTGGCCAGTTTCAAATATTTCCTGCAGAATTCAATTTCTGTGAGTCTCATATTCACTTGAAGTCTTTGGAGTCTAAAGGTTAAAGGGGGCAAAAAAGATTGTAGGTAGAATTAGCTACAAAATAGAAGATTTTTTTTAATTGCATAATTTAGGAAATCAGTGAAATCAATAGGTGGCCAAACAGAAAGGATTGTAAGCACAGGTAGGTAAGATGGATCATGCTGAAGTCAAAGCAGATAAAAATTACTAGACATTTCCAATTTTTTATTACTAGAATCTCATTTGATTGGTAGCTTAGCCATGTAATATAAAAAATACTCTTATTTAAACAGAGAATCATAAATAGTAGTGGTTCTGTACAGAAAGGTAGTAAAATATGGCATCTGTGTGCTGTAAGAAACCCTTAGAGATATCAGTATTTATTGCATAAACACTCTGGTAGAGCAAATAGTCAGGAGATTTTATAGCAACAAAGGTTTCAAAGACTGCAGATCACCTTCATTAAAAAAGTTTCTTGGAGCTGTTGTGTGAATTCCCTTCCTGAGAATTTTCCACTTCAGAAGGCATGAGACCTTGCACTAGTCCCTTTGTTTAGTAAGACTTCAGCTTTGTCCACAGTACTCGCATTTCTCCATATGATTTAGGGAGATAGTAACTGCTGGGTGGGTCAAGTCTTCTATCCTTTATTATATTGTGCTAATACTTCTAATTGATCCAGGATTCATGTTTCTTATCTAGAAGAAAAAGTCATACAAATCAGATGAAAAACCAAATACAAAATCATACTTACTGATGCCTAATGTGAGAAAAAATATGAAAAACTGAATTTCCTTTCTTTTCACATTATTGATAATCATGAGAGTGTATCTTCCCTGCAGTATCTGGAACAGACCAATAGGATTGGGATTCAAAGTGTTTCCTTTGAATTTTGTGTTTTTCTTTTCTCATATTAACAGTACTTGTAGTTCTTTGTGCTGGCTGAAAAACAAAAGCTGCAAGCCAGGTAAGCCTGCAGCTGTTATCATATTAGTTTTTAGACACTGGTGAAATGTATAATGAAGATGGAAAATTCACATCCTGATTACTTCTTGTGCAAGAGAAATATTATTATGCAATAATTTTGTTGATATTTATTACTAAGAAAGCATAATATATTTGATTTAGATCTATTGGAAAAGGAATTTAGGGTCTTGAGATTAGATATAGTTTCCTATTTGTGTCATCAAGAACTGTGCAGTACATTGGATAATAGTCTAAATGATCTCCTTTGAGTAGTAGGAGACATAAAGGGTTTTAAAGAAGTAAGAATGAGGTGAGAGAAATAAAATTTACTAGTCGACAGGCTCCTAACTGTTGTCTTAGAGAAATCTTTTCCTTTTGGCATGGCACTGAAAGCTCCTTTGTGGACTTATCTTGTACACAACTGTAATAGATTGGTGCATTAATAGACAAGAGTATTTAAAGGCTTAAGAGACATGAAAACATTCCCACAAATACTGACATCTGGTAAGCATTCAAGGTTGGGGAAGTAGGGTAAAGCAGTTGAGGATGGTGAGCTAGAAGAGGTAAAATTAATCTTGAGAGAAATGGGAGAAAACCTTTTCTTGGTGTGGAAATTATTTATAAAACATTAGTATTTGAAGCCTCATGTTATAGGAAATGAACATATTAAAGATTTCAGTTTAAGTACCTTTCTAATAGTAAACCTCCAAAAATTTTAGTACCAAGAAACAAAAATTAAAATAATGCCATTTATCTAGAAGTGTCATAGGAAATAAAACACATACATTTGAACCTTTGTCTAAAAGTCTTTTGACATTATTTCTATTCCTTTGAGAAATTTTAAAGATCCTGTCCAAACACTGTTGGTAGTCAAGGTCTATATGATACTTGAAAGGGGTCCTCCCTTTTCCAGGATTGCTGAGATTGTACAGATGAAATGAAGATATTTTAAACCCTGCAACTTTTATTTCTCTGGATGTACACAGCTAAGCTTTTTACTTTGGAGGATTTAGAAGCTTGTCTGAAACCTGGAATTTTTTATTTTAAATGCATTGTCTTGTATATTAAGTCAGCTATAACATGAATCACGGTTATTGTAATTGAACTTACACTGGTAGGTAAATGTGGTTTTTCTAAAGTTTATAATTTTATCTCTATCACATTTGTTTTTAAGAATCTCTAGTCACTAATGATGCTTTTGTCTGAAAACATAGCACCTCTGGAGCTTTTGAATTTCAGGCAGACAGTATCTTAGAAGCCATCATTAAAGCTGTGTAAAAATGGTTGGTATGTGATCCTGACGAAGAAAATAATATAAATTCTCAATTTGAAATTATTAATGAAAAATAAATAGAAAAATATTTGTTACCTTGATTGCTGTTAAGATAAAGAGGGACTTCCTTATCTGTTCAGATTAAGAAGGCATAAGTATATGTGACTTGATAAAACTAGAATGATTTAAAATTCCTTTTGTGCATATAAATATGTTCATTCTCCTCTCTCTTGATACTAAGGTTGCCGATTTGAATCATCAGGCCTTGAGTAAAGGAGCTTGTGGAAGTCCAGATGAGACAGCCGTTCCTGTAAGCAATCCATGAGCTTACCATGATTTACCCCAGTTCTGTTTGAATTACCCACTATTACTGTGATTGTGACTCCTGTAGTGAGAAGCACATGTTTTGCTTAGAAGCTGTAAAGGCCTCTTCAGTGAGCTGCTCTAGGCACTGTGTTTCCTTCCAAGGTTCCTCTACCTAAGACAGGTCCTTGTCTAATTAAGAGAGGTCCTGTTTTCTTCTGTGGTAACATTTAGTCCAACTTTGGGCCTCTGTGTTCCATTCTCCATTCTCACAGTTTGATTGTACATTAGAGCAGAGTAGCAGAGAAAAGAGATTTAATATAAATCTCATACATACCACTTTTAAAGAGAAATCTGATGACCACTGTTGCAGCTGAGAAAAACCCAGTCATAGATCTAACTTGGGTGAGATGACTTATAAATTGTGCTGGGATAAACCCTGGAGTTCAAGCATTTGTCCTACATTTAGTTTAGAAACATATCCAAGAACAATTTAAAACCTATTAGTAGTGATACTGTCAATAATTTTGCCTTAATCGTAAGGGAAGTAATCTGATAATTTCAGACTTTAAAGGTAATTCACTTGATTAAAGTAAACTGCTTATCTTTTCCCTTCCCCTATGCCCAGGGGAAACCAAATAAGCAATTAAATAAAGTATAATGAGAAATAATTCTTCTTGACTCTTCTTCTTTCCATCAACTTTGTTAAAAATTCCCCAAACTGTAATTCAGTTTGTGCCCAATGCCTGTGGCCCTGTCACTGGGCTCCACTGAGAAGAGCCTGGCTCCATCTTCTTAGCAACCTCCTTTTAGGTATCTGTGACACACTAATAAAACCTCTATGAACAGGAGTTCGTGGCTCTGATCACCATCCTCTGGGCCTGGTGATTTTGATCCATTCCCCTGTCTACTCGTCCAGTCCACACTCCAACAGCTTGTCTATGAGCATCTTACGGGAGACCTTTCTGAAGTCCAGATAGCCAATATCTGCTGCTCTCTTCTCATCTACAAACCCATTCATTTCGTTACAGAAGTTAATCAAATTGGTAAAGCATGATTTCCCCTTGGAGAAGCCCTGCTGACTAGTCCTGATGACCTTTTTGTTCTTCATGTATCTAGAAACATTTTCCAGGATTAGCAGATCCATCACCTTTCCAGGGACTTAGGTGAGGTTGACCAGCCTGTAGTTCCCTTAATTGTCCTTCTTGCCCTCCTTAACAGTATGACTAAAACTGGCTTTCCTCCAGTCTTTAAAAATTTCTGCCAGTCAACATAATCAATAAGATTATCAAAAGTGGCCTTGCAGTGACCTCTACCAGCTGCTTCAGCACACATGGATGCATCCCATTAGGGCCCATGGACTTATGTATACTGGAAAATCTTTGGAAAGAACTGCTAAACATCAATTTTCACTGTCCCACTCTTGACAGCTTCGGTGCCCAGCCAGGGACACAATGCTGTTACTTACTACCCCTGTCCAAGGTCATCTGCTTCCAGCTCCTTGAAGCGAGCAGGGAGGGACACTTTTGACTAGTTCAGGTTGCTCACAGCCGTATCCAACTTGACCTTGAATTTTTCTAGTGATGGAAAAAGAGCATTTACCACATATCTGGGAACCAATTTTCACCATTACCTTCATTGTAAAAAACTTCTTTCTTGTATATAATCTAAATAGACCCTCCTTCACTTTAAAATCATTACCCCTTTTGCAACAGGCCCTAAAAAGTTCGTCCCCAAAATTCACATCCTTAATAGAAGGTACAAGTTGCAAAAATCACAGCAACAAAATTCTGTGAAAGAAGATATAGATATTACCCTGAAACTTGACTCTAGTAATTGCATATAAAATTTTTTGCTGATTCAGAAGCTTATTATCTGAAACAGGAATTCATGTAGCACCACAGCAGTAGCCAGACTTTATCTCGTAAGTTTGGAGATGTTTGTTGTAAGCACTATTGGCAGGAATGCCACTGTGCGAGATGCATTTAGCATGAAGCAGAACTAAAGACAGTGAAACAAAAATTTTAGCATATCCCCCTATGTGAAGTCACTTAGGAGAACTAAATGACAGTGTCATGGAAATGCTATTACAAGTAAGCAATAGCAATGTGTTCAGACTGTCCTTACAAAGCTTCTATGCCTCAAACACGTGAACCAAAAATAACTGTTTGAAAATATCAGCAACTGGAAAGGTTACTCACAAGTTATTAACATTATTCCCCCCCATGTTTTGAAAAATACAGAAATTTTGAAAATTATCTTGTTTCTCTGCACTATGGTAAACAATAGATAGGCTTTGAAATTTTTAGTTTATGTATTTTGGTGAGAAATAGGAAGACATGTTAACTAAAATAAATTTATTCTTCTTTAGCTTTGCAAGACTTAAAAAAATCTTGTTTTAAGATGATGAGGCAAAAACTATGGCATTTTGAAGTCAAAATTCACATTATGCAATCTGAGAGGTGCTGTGAGCTAAAAATATCTTGCTTGGAAGCTGGGCCACTTATGCACTATTTATGCTTCCACTGAACTTGTAGCTTTTACAGAGTGGACTAGCTTTCACAGCAGGAGCTTAACATCATCCTCTTTTAGCCAATGGTCAAGTCACTCTCAGGGTAAAAAGTATGAGCTTTGAATTCTCCATCCATCAGGATGAGCAGTATATAGGATCTTCGTCTCCCATAACCTGATGTAAAACTATAACTTCCAAACAATTAATTTCTACTCCATTGAGCTAAACAATGTCAAAAGGCAGGTTTGTTTTTTTAATAACTTGAACCTTGTGGTATGTCTGGGGTAAAACAATGAACCATTTCAAGTCAACTGTACTTTTGATAACTACACCATCCTGCCCCATACCTTTTTTTTTTTTTTTGAGGGATAGGAGGGAGAGGTTTTGATGCCTTAAGTTTTAGCTTTCATATTTTCCAGATTCTGTATTGCCTTAATGTGTGACTCTGAACTTCATAAAAAGTGTTAGCACGTTCTCCTCACAGTGTACTTGGACAAAAGAATCCTTTTCCAGCCCGAGAACCAAGGACACCATTGCAGCTTCAGGCCCCAAAAGTACAAACAACAGCAAATTGAGGAGAGCAAACTGAGAGGATGAGACTTCATAACGTGAACCTGTAATTGGAAAATTAACCCCGATATGTAAACGGACCAAGACTTATAAAAGTGTGAAAACGTTTGACCTGTCATCCATCTTGGGAGTAGCCTTGGCCAGGCTCTTGTACTGTCCAAGGTGTGTCCTTTGAAGGCCTTTTTAATAAATATCTACTCTATTCCTTTAGCTCTGTCTATCCTCTCTTCCAGGGAGCCTCTTTAGGCATCAGTTTGGGGTTTTACTTTGACAACTTCTGGTACCAATATCTTTCTGTGCTGATGTCCTAGACAAAAGAAAAACAAAACAAAACAAAACAACCCCAAACAACCAAACAAAAGACATACCACTTTTCTTTTTGAGGGACTGGCAGAAGTTCAGATCCATGAGTAATACAGTCAGTGAGTCATGAGCTGAACCATTTCTATGGTTCCTTACCAAATACCTGTATTTCATGTGAATTCGTAAGTGAGGCAAAGGCTATTTATTCTATTCTGCTGCATTAAAATGAGCAATTTTAAAGACATTTTGTGTACTTGGACATTAGTATTTGTAAAGAGGCTGATGCAATAAGCCAGCACAGAAGCTGTATTTCTAGCAAAGTTACTAGACTTTTCACTGTCATGGTACAGAGAGTGGAGAATGGATGTAGGCTATACAGAGCTCAGCCTCTGGTCAGCTGGGTCACTCTCTGCTGCCCATCATGGGCTGTATATCTGTCTCTCCATTGTTCTTCATAAACAATTTGTACATCTTCAGAGATTTAGTTAAATGTTAAATGTTCTTAGTGGGTGCTTTGAGACTTTGCTTTTGGTTAAAAAAATAATTAGAACATCTGATTTAGTTAAATGTTCATCTCTTTCTAAAAATATGCTCTTATAAGGAAAGATTTTCTATTTTTCCATATTCATGGAAATTAGATGCAGAACTCCTGTCATACTGATAAAACTTCAACTTCAATATTTTTCCTAGCTCAAGTCTGAAAATCTATCTCTATGTCTCTCTGCTACTGATCCTTCTTCCTCCCACAAATAGATCCAATTAGAAAAGCCATCATATTGATGTAGTATGGGCAGACATAAGTTTGCAATGACAACAAAAGTGTAAAAGAGATGTCGCTATTTTCAACCCTTTTAAGAGGGAAAAATTGAAGTCAGTGGATGCTATTTGTAGGGCTAAAAATGTAGCCCTCTGACAATAATTGGGATCCTTGGGATTCTACAAGAAGGTAGGGGGATTTTCTGCTACTTTAGTCATTGCAGATATGCTGCTGAGTACATCGCTGAAAACCAGAAAAAAGCATTATCATTAGTTCACAGCTCTCAGCAATCACCTCTTATCCAGCTTCTGTTTAATGCTCTTCTTATTTATTTGTCTGTGTGCTGTGTATGCAGCAGTAAAATTACTAACACATACTTAAAAAAAAATGCAGGGCTACAGTAGAAGTTTGACCTTGCTATGGCCCATAGTGGAAAATTCTAATCACATATATCAAATATTTCTGTAATGAGAAAACACAGGATAAGATTTACCAGCCAAAAATTACCTATAGCACATTTTAATATTTTTGCTAGAGTCCAGTGCTGGCTTTAGTCCCTCTCCCTCTCTTCAATCTCTCTCTCTCTCCTTTCTCACTACTGCTTATTCAAAATCCACCACCATGTGTTTATACCAGAAGATAAGGGACTAGCTTATTCCAATTTCCATTCTGTGTGTGTCATTTACTAATAAAACTCTGTAACTTTTTGCCGCCCCTGTGAGTTATGACATTCCTTTTCAACTGTGGGCATCTGTGAATCCTCAGTGCTCCCTTCCCCTTTGAGGTGGGACACCACAAGAGCTCTGAAAGATTATTATCTGGTGTTATTATTGGAATCAGCATTAAAATGACATGTAGAGAAAGAGATTTATGACTCCTTATATATAAATTGGTGTAGAGATTATGAAACTTATTTTGTAGACTGAACTGCAGAATAAAAATATCTACATCTTCACTGCTAAAGACAGTTGCCTTTGAGAAAGCCAACTGGAAACAGTTATCAAAGTATACAATTCTATTGAAGAAAACATGGAATGACTTTTCATCTTAGTCTTGCTTTTTAAGCTTGGCATGTGTCTCCTCCATGTTTTACCTTTTCTAAGGAAAGCTCCACAAACCCCCAAAAGTTGTGGTATGCTTTATGCTTTACGAAAAAAAAAAAAAAAAAAAAAAAGGAAAATTCAGTTTAATGTCTATAAAAGTAATCTATGGAAAAATCTCTTACAAATTTTTCAGTCAATATTCAACTGCTGACAAAATTTAAACCAAAAATTAATGGTTTCATGTCACTTAAACCAAGGTTTTTCTCAAGCTTTCTATTTATGAACTAGGTCTAAGATCAAAGAGCTTATCTTTCAGGGTTTCATCTTTGTACAGAAAAATCACCTATAAACATCCTGTGCTGGTTTGAGTTGGAGTAGAGTTAAAATTTTCATAGTACCTACTTATGGGATTATGTTTTGGATTTGCGCTGGAAACCAATGAGTCTTCTCACTTTTGTGTTTCCAATTCTATTCTCCCATCCTGCTGGAGGGAAGAAGTGAGTGAGCAGCTGCATGGTGCTTAGTTGACAGCTGGGGTTAAACTGTGACACATCCTTAAATAGAACCTCCTTAAGAAATAAAATCTAGTAAAGCTGATAGAGCGTGAGTTCTGTCTATAATACTTTTTACACCTTGCCCTGGTTGTCGATGAATGTTTTTTGGGTTTGTAGTGTACATTGTTCAAAATGGTTCATAGAAAAGCTACTTGGGAATGGAAATAGGGCTGAATGAAGTAATTTTGTTTTATCACTCCTCTCTATGTAGGAAACTATGGCATACCTCTTTGGTTTGGAGCTCAATAACAGCAAAAAGGCTGAGAATGTGGTATTTTCTCTGTGAATAGTGCTTGAGGATAAAGGACAACTATTGTGTTTGTAGAATTCAGAGTGGCCTGAAATGTAGAAATGCTTTCCTTCACATGACATAGTATTGAGATGATCTTGCTTTAAAATAGTTTTACACTGTTATTACTTTTGAAATTCTATTTTCTGTATTTCCCAATAATGTTTTCTTTTGTTCAGCTTTGACATAATTACTTTACTGACAAACTCTTTGCTTGCCAATTTGAAATAAAATCTTCTGGAATAAAGGGATTGATTTCTGGAAAAGGGGGATGATGAGGGATAGAAAGGTAGAGATTCAAGGTTTTTATGTTTAAACGTCAATATTCTTTCTACTTGTATACACCTATATCTGTTTATAGCTAGCTCAGTTACTGAAATAACATATAAAATATTTAATCTAAAGAAATTAATATGTTAATGAAGTTAAATAGCTCATGTCAATGTGTCTTAGGTTGAGCTATTACTTTATTCTAATTTCCCTTCATTTTACCCAGTTGATACTTCTTAGGCACAACAAAGCCTGTTCATTCTACCTATTTAATCTCCTTTTTTTTTCCAGTTCCTTTTGTGGATGTTTTTGGTCTTAATTTTCTGGCAGGTTTTTTCTTCTTTAGACATTCAGCCCAGTTCAGGGATTAAGTTTCTTTTATTATTAGAATAGGATTCACATTATTGCTAAAATGATGCAAATTTTTCCACTCTGTGGTTTGTGCTAATGAGGAGGAGGGTGAAGCTCTTCTTCAAGAGCATGTGGTTCTCATTTATTCAGCCAAGTCCTCCATTGCCCCATATTCTCAGTAGACCATCCAGACATGAGAAGTCTTGAAGTTTTCTTGCATTATTCATAGCATCAAGTGGTTGGTTGTTCAGATTGTAATTTACTATAATCAATTTTCTGGGTCCTATCAAAAAGACTTTTAATTATTAAATACAAGGTTATACATAGGCTCATCTCCCAGAAGATTGTTAAACCTCACTAACTTATTTAAATTCCCTTAGAAGCTATGAGACCCATGAACAGGATTAAGCAGTTCTTCAATTATCAGCACATATTACAAACACTTTTTTTATTGTTTTCTCTTGAGTAGTAACCCCTTCTCTGGCTGTGCTTTTTCAAAAAAAGCAAGAGGTTCTCTGTGCTTTGCCTTTCTCCATTAGGTTTTTAAAATGCCAGAGTGTTGCCACTATCAGTCCAAAGCTGTGTGAGGATCCCCATATTTCCTTTGCAGCTCTAACTGCACACTTGTTACTTGTAGAGCATTTAAGTGTTACTGTCAAACTCTGGAACTCAAGGCAGACACCATTCTTTTTCCCTTGTGAAAGGAGGTGGCTGGAATATGAATGCAATGCTTATCCTGAGGGTGTTTGCTTTCTTTGCAGTAGCACTGGTCTGGAATTCTGAACTTAAGTGCCAAAACCTGAGAGAGAACCACTCTTGCTGACCATTTATGACTCATTCTGGTGAAAGTAGTGGAAACACCAGCATCCACAATCAAAAAAAATCATCCTTTGACAGCTTGTTCTTCCTTGTTGACTTACACTTTCCCATTGATGCTTTCTCATTTTTCCCTTGGTCACTTGCTTTTTACTTTACAGACTACATCTGACATCCACTGGTCCTTCTGCTCCTTTCCAACTTCTCTTGGGCACCCCCAAATTCAGCCCTGACCCCTGCATGCAAGATTTTGCTCAGTTCTGATGAAGTGTAATGCACACAGGAGAGGGATACATAAAGTTATCAAGAAAGGCATGATCTTGTTTGACTCCTGAGCTCTTCTGGCAGAGAAGTGTTTCCCATATTTGATTTCAAATGGCAAAGTATCCTCAAACACAGCACAGCTATTGTATACATTATCACTAAAATCTTATGTGACAGGCCTGAGTATCACCAGACACCCACTGTAAAGTAACACCACCAAAAAACTGCAGTCACTTTTCCTGCAGTTGGAGAAATACAGCTGTGGTAGTTTAAGAGAAATAGCTTTCAGTTAAAAGCTACCATCTCCCTGGCAGGAGCAGCTGAAGTAGTATGAATTCATTTTTCAGCTGCTCCAGTTTAGAGCTGTCGGTGTTCGTGTGGCTGTGCTGGCCCCTTATCAGGTGGCAGTGCTCTACATGCTGGAGGCAAATGAGGCACTGTTGTGATCCCTTCTGCAACTTCTGCAAGGGACTGCTGGTAATTTGAGGAGAAGGAGCCATATGTTTTAAACAGCTGCTGCAGCTGGAGCCTCCAGAACTTCCAACATGCAGTTTATAATTGGGATTTATGAAAGTAGGAGGCAGAGGTCAATATTCATTCAAACCACTAATGTCATTCTTATCTTGTGATTTTAGGATTATTACAGATTAGTGTATGTGACATACTGAAGAAAGTCTAAATATTTTCAATTCAAATTTCAACTTTCCATTATGTATTATTGGATGCCTTGGCTGTTTTAGTATTTTTTATTTAAGCATCTGAATTTATCACCACAGTCTTTAAATGAGTTGTCTTTTCAGGCACATAAAAATGCATATGCATATATATGAAGATAAAAATATGTATGTATATAGAGCTTTATCTGTACATAAAGGTAGATGAAAATGCTTGGTTAAAAAATAAGTAACACTATAACTTGATTGCAGAAGTAGAGCAACAGGTTTGTTGGAATATTTGTAATTCTTTTTGCCCAGTGCAGATTATGCAAAATTGCGTTTCAAGGACTGGTGGCAGAGAGATTAGCAGCAAAGTACAGTGTAGTGGGAGGTCATAGAGGTTGAGTTCCCTCCCAGAAATCACTCAGTCTTGAAAGAAGTCTAAATGAGTTGAGCACTAATGCTTCAAAATCTCTTGGCTGGCCACCTGTCTGGGAAAGGGTAAGAACTGGTACTTGTCTGAGATCGGCTTGAAAATGGAATTGAGAGCCCAGTGTGATGGCCTTAAAAGAAGGGGAAAATAAATGTTGAATCAGGGGCAAGGCAGAATTAAATTTATTTGCCTAAAATTTCACTACCTTTGAAATACATTTTGGTTATGGTAAAAGTAAGGTAGTAGTGGGTATTGATAAAAACAACAACAAGCCAGAAAACACCCACACATCTTTAAAGCTAAGGAATCAAAAGGAAAGCAATGCTCACAGTAGATAAGAGTCATGCAGTCTGCAGCACGTAGCAGTGGCTGGTTGTAGCACCTACTTTGGCTTGGCTCCCAGTGCAATCCCTCCTGGTTTGGCTATATCAGAAGTGTAGCACCAGAGAAAATCCCTTGAAGTGCTTCTAGTGAGGTCATTCAAAGAGCAGCAAGCTTAGATATAGAAGCATATGCTAGATGAAAATGACCTCAAGAGTCATACAACAGGGTATTTGAACTATACCTATGAGATTTAGGGGGACAAATCTCATGGATTTTTAATCTCTCATTTGCAGTTGTCTTAGCAGCATCAGTAAACATGTCTGTTTGCCTAGCTAGAGACAAGTTCCTACGGCACAGCAAAATAAAAATGCTTCTGACAGCATGCTTTCAGAGAGACACACAGAGCGCTACCTCCCTGAACTTACTCTGCTAGTTTATTTGAAACAGAAGAAAAATATAAAATTAAAAGTAATGTAGTAATATTCCACAAGGGGTGAATCAGAGAGGATGGGATGATTGTGTGTGTAGTTGAATTTAAATAATGTCTTTTTTCGTTCAGAAGGAGGAATCTTGCTTGTGTTTCTTCTCTCCCAGTTTTGGGGTTCTACCCTTACAACAAGATCTGACCTCAGAGATTCATTTTGGGATGTGGTCTGACTCATTAAGATGATAAAAAAACACTTCTGGGTTTTTAAAGTAGTTTTTAGGTATTGCAATATGCCAAATTATCTTGGAGAAAGGAGGGGGCAGAGGTTTATGGGCTGGTTCACATGACCTCCAAAGGTCCCCTCCAAGTTTTCTGATTCTGGCAGAAGAGAAGTTGATGCAGGAGGGATGATACATTGTAAGGATGTGAGGCAAAAAGTCGTGGAGGGGAGGAGGTAGTGAAGGATTTTTCCATTCAGGAGCAGTGAAGTTATATTTGGGCTTTTCCTGTTTTTTGAAATGATACTTTATGTGTATCCTCATACTTCTTTGTTCTTGCATTTCCTTTTCCTGGTTTGTATAGCTGTCAGCTGAGAGTGGAGGCTCTTCATGGTGCAGATCTTGTTACTCAGTCTCTCTGTAAACTATCTTGGTAGCATGAATTGCTGTGTTTGGTGGGTTTTTTTGTTTTGTTTGTTTGGCTGGTTTTTTTTTGTTGAGTGCTGTTCAGACTTGCCTTTTTTTGGTCAGCAGATGCCCTTTGATAGAGTTGATATTTTGATACAATAATATTTTAATCCTTATTTATAACTATTAAATATTTTCTCATAGTTTCTGCATCTCAGCATACAAAGAGAATAATTTGGTCTCTCAGCCTTTTCCAGTTTGCAGTGGTTGACACAGAGCCAACCTCTATACATTGTCCATATCCTCTTGGGTATTTGAATTGAATAAGTTTGAATTTCAAAGTAAATATGTTCACTTTGTTTTCCTCTCTCACCTTAAAAATTGTGCTCCCAGTGTTTTACCATAAATGCCTTCAGATTGACAAGTTGACCTGCCTCACTTTCATTTAGTCACTTGAACCAAATTCTAACTTTTGTTAGATTTGACAATTGTATGGTACTTGAGGAGAAGGCACACTGCATAATACAAAGCACGCACTAATGGTCTGTTATCCCTTGCATGCCCTAGAAACTTTACTGATTTTTGAGACTCTTTGTGATGTCTTTACTGCAGTGAGCAGTGAGAGTCTTTGTTTTTTGCATTTTCCTATTCCATAGTGAGATATTTTAGGTACAGAATAAATGACTACACTAAAAGCCTGCCTGTTCAATATCTGCCCGGCACTACTTTAAGGAATGAAAACCATTATAGAGCAAATCAACGCACATTTCTCTTGCCAACCCTCCCCATCCTCCCCCAAGCCCCCCTTTTTAAAAGGTTAGAGAAAAGGTAATTAAGAAAGAAGTAATGGCTTCACCCTCTCCTTACATACTTGAGGCATAAAGACTGTGGGATATGAGGGGGAACATCAGCTGAGGTTGGCATCCTATCTGTGAACACTAGGCTATGCCTAACATTTTGTATACATCCTTTCCCTACAAATGTACATTTCCTATATTCACAGGGGTAAGAGCAAAGCAACAGTAGTGCACCAAGTCTTCCCTGGAGATGATATTAGTGGTGATGTGCTGTTGAATCCCATCCCTTTGCCTTTCTTTACACCCTTCCTTTGATGCTAGTATGCTAAAATCAGTGAAATTTTTGATTGATTGATTTTAACTGCTCTTTCCTACAGAAACAAAAAATGAAAGAAAAGTCCCCTGGAGTATAAATGAGTACAAGTTAGATAACTGGTGACCTGAGACAGTATGCACAGCACGAAATACTTTTTTCAGGTATAGATACAACTGTTCTTACCTTACCTTTTATAGCAGTGATGTCTCTAAAGACATATGAAAACATTAAGAGCTGACTAGAAGAAAAAGCAAATAAAATTCTCTTTTATCCTTTCTTCTTAGTCATCTACAGGACTGCATGGGTAGTGTTGAAACCCTTATGATCATAACAAAAAGGGGCAATGTGTGAACCAAAATACAACTACTGCTGAAAAAATACTTTTTTAATAGAATAAAAAGCATCAATTTGTGCAGTTACTTGCATGCCATCACTTAGCACTGTTGAGCATTTCATTAATGTAACTTTTTACACAAATTTTCCACACAAAGCCATGGTCACATCACAAACTCAGGAGCTGAACTGTGTTTCAAGGCAGCAAAGAGTGATATGGACCAGATGGACTCTCAGATGTTTTCTGAGCCACAAGTCCTGCCTGAGTGTGTTTGTACCAAAGAACTCATTAGAGCTAAGTGATGAGTATAAGACGCAGAGACTCAGGGTTCCATGAGAGGAAAGTTAGATATCTGTCGGAAAAGAAAGAGGCAAAAAACCACTCACCATAGGGGTGCTCCCAAAAGATCCTTGTTAAATATTTATACTGCCTAAAGGTGAATCTATAAAACACTGGAGAAGTGACTGCTGTATGCCTAGCTTTGCAGCCAACAGCTCTTTCTGGTTAAAGCAGCTGATGATTGCAGTGGGAGCAGTGTGGGCTTCTAAATATAAGCCTGTGGAAATGTTTGGATATATGAGGGGAGAGTCAGGAGGAAGCCCATGAGATTGAATCCTCACTGAAGTTTTTGTCCAAACAAACCAGTTCAAAATGAGCCTAGTTACATCTCCAGGGAGCAGTCAGGCCTTCCAGTAGCTGCAAAGTCTGATTGCATAAGCATGAGTGGCTAGAGAAACTGTTCACTGGAGTACAGCCCGTACTGGTGGAGGAAATTTTGATTCAAACATACAAATAAAGTTTAAACAAAAAAAGATTAATAAAGGAGGATTATTAAGGGGAAAAAAAATCATCTACAAAATGGAACAAAAACCACCAACATGCATAAGTGCTGCAATGGCTCTTATATGTGCTCATTTGTTGCTGTAAGAACAGCTATATATCAGAACATGCTAATAGCAGACAGGTAATTGTCTTCTGCCATAAGCTGATGCATATACAATAAGTAAAACTTGGAGATTTTGTAGTTGTTTGTTTTTAAATGACTTTGTTCTGTTCCTGTTGGTCAATGAATAATGTGTGCTGTTTGAGGGAAGATGTACTGAATGCAATGGAATAAAGATAAGCCACAAATTACTTTTACAAGAGCAGCAGCTCAGATTCTTAGTGTGTATTCCACTTCTGTCCCAAGGGCTGGGAATTTTGTTGGGTAAACATGCCTCAACACCTCCTCTACCTACCCATAGGAACCTCAAGGACACAGCCACAAGTGAAATGGACTATGTGGTTCCTAACTAGTTCTAGAAGATTCCATTCTTCCAGAATATCAGGCAGATTCAATTATGTTATGGTGTCTTAAAAATTCTGTAGTGACTATTTAGATGAGGAGTAACTTATGGCACTAAGGAGTTTATTTCTGTAATGAGAAACAACAGTGAAAGGATTTTTAACTCTGGCATAAGTGTTTATTAGATTTTACAACTACTTTTTAGGTATAATGCTAATTTGATCTAAAAAAATCTTGCTGATAATGGTTTTGAGCAGCAAAACCGCTTTGAGCAGTGGACTTCCTATAAATCCTTGTAAAAACAGCTTCAGGAGGCATGCAGCCTTCTTCGAAACTACATGAGACCACTGATGAATTAACATTGTCTTTTGCTGTGGCAGAAAGGCTAGTAAATGGTATTCAGAAGAATGATATGAGTAACAGAAGTAGGTCAGCTTGGCAAATAAATAGCCTGACTTACCCACGGGCCTTGATTTGCTGACACTTTGAGATTCCAGGCCAGCTATGTTCCAAAGTTGCTCATCCTGTATCATATTTAATCCATACCATTTTTTGGCTTGTCAAAGATTTATTTGATATACTGTGCATATAAAAACTAATATTCCAGAGCTGAATTTTTTTTAGTGGCTAGTTTAACTTGATTCAATGTGACATTCCCATGTGTAATGACATCTTAGCTACCAGTTTCACATCATTAATTATGATATTGTTCTGTACTGTGACAAGAGGCCTAAATTAAAACTCATTTCAAAATATATAAATTGACATTTTTGCAGGGTCATTTATTTCATGAAGTAATAGATATTGCAGGGGTGAAGGAAATATCACTCCAAATTCTGTGTTTTCCTAACAATCTTTATGGAGCAATAGCTGTTGGATAAACAGAACCAAAATTGATGTGAAGACATTTTTTCTTTTTCCTGTTCACCCCAAGCTAATGTTTCAAAAGCATCAAGAGTTGTAAAAAGATTTTATACTTTTCATTGAAGAATTCTACTGAATGTGACCTTATATTATCCATTTAAGCATATGGCTAAAAAGGGTGTTCCAAAAGCTTTTCAGCAGGAATTTAAGCAGATGCAGGCTTAGGAATTTAATCTAAATTGTTTAGGATTAACTAAAAAAATAATCATGATCATTTTATCCAGTGAATAATGGATTTCCTTAATCTGATTAGAAAACTGGATGCAGCAGCAGTATTTCCTGTGTTTTGGCATAAAGCAAAAATGGACTGTAAGAAAAAGTGTTCTGATTGTGTGATTTTACCTTTTTTGTGTTGGTTTCACAGTTTACCATATTATTTCGGGCACACAGTTGTTTGAGAGAAATGACAATTTCTTGCTTCTTTTGCATTTCAGCACTGCAGGTATCTAATAGCTCTTTGCTTCTTTTTCTGCAGTGAGACATGCATTTGGTTTGTCAGCAGATGGTCTTTTTTCTCTACAGTGCTAATCAAACTTTGATACATTTGGATTTGCACAAGGGAAAAGCTGACAAGGCTGGCTGAGTGCATCTGCTTGGCTGTTTCTTACAGTTCCTGAGATATGACTCAATATTTACTTAAGACTGAAATGTTGGAATTGGAGAGTCAATGTGGTGGCAAAAGTTTCCTTTTTTGTAGTCAGCTAGGGCAGAGCACCTGCTCACACATCTCCAAACAACACTCAGGCTGGTGGAACCAGCTCCTTTTAATTGATGAAATGCAACATTACTCTTTAGCAGCATCTGAGCAACGTCCTGTTTATCAAAAACCTGAGTAACCAGGGAATTCCATTTGGCTGTTCTGAAATGGGCTGTTTTGTAAACAAGGCAGTCTCAAGTCCTGTTCGTCAAACCGTATTTTGATATGCATAGAAGTTCTGCATATATAGAGAGCTTTCAGAATTGAGGTTTGAATCAAACTCCTGGTATTGGAGTTGTTACAGCAAGAATGGGCAGAAAGGGAGGTCTAGTAGTCTTTCCATGTGAATAAGTACTGTTTTGGTTGTTTCTTATTGTTGCTTTTCATTTTGTTTCGTTTTGTTTTTTTAACTTCTTGGTGGCTGTGTCAGTAACATATATGATACCTGAGCTGCATCCAGTAGCTCTATTTTTTTGCTAGTTAGACTCCCCTCTGCATCCTAATACTGTGCTTTTTGGTTCCTTGTACTGTGAAAAGCTAAGCTTTTGTATTTTCACATTTTTTCCTTTCTACCTTGTGTATCGACATGTGGGAGACAATGACTTCCAAGTATTCACACTGAGGTTACAGAAAATTGTTATGCAGCTCTAGCTTTTCACTTGTGGAAATAGAAATTCAGACTCATCTGTGGTAAAATAACATAAATGATCTCTTTGGTGACCGTGTTCTTTCATAGCACTACTTGACAGAAATGCAAGTCCTACCACAGAGGAAGGTCAAAACTGTCATAGAGAAGTTCAGTTCTGTGTGGCATTGAAAAGCAGTTTAAGAACACAGCGATGAAAACTGTTCCCTTAGTCCCTGCAGGGCATCCATCATTTGGGGCTTCCTTAGCATATCTTTTGTGACTGTTCCAGAGAAGAGGCTTGTAGGAGGACATATGTTAATAAATACCATCTATTCTTTTGTTAACTGAAGACTCTCATATGATTTCCAAGAATGTTTCTGGCTCATTTTAATATTTAGATTCTGCCCTACATGTAAGTAGCTCTGCTTACAAAGTCATTTATGACCAGGAAATATTTTAATACTCTCATGATTTAAGAGAACGTAGAAATAATCTGAAAAGAAGATATAAGAGTTGAAAAGAGTGAAGGATATGATAAGAAAAGACAGTATCTGAGTGTGCAGTGGAAATAAAGGATCTCCTGTTTCCAGTGAAAGGAACTCCAAGTAGTTAGTTTGCTTTGTAATGGTCCCATAAATATTTCTGTGTGTTCAAACTGATATCTCTAAATCATCAATTTAAAAATTTTTTTATACGGACAACACCAGATAATAAGGTTTTTTATTTTTCAGTCAGGGAATTTACTTTGATAATGAAGGATTGTACTGTTAGCTGGATTTAAGAAAGCGGAGTTTGGCTTCTTTATTTGGTTCCCTTTCTTTCTTCTTAATTCATGTTCCCTGTGAATGGGTAACTCCAAACAACTATGTGAAAAAGAGGATGCATTTTGCAAGACAGAAATAATTCAATGAGTATCATCATAATATTGCAAATCATTCTTGAAATGACGGTACTGAAGAAGGATGGTTTGGTGCTTCTTTGTAGACAATTCTTCTGCATGTCTTGAAACTGCAGTTTTACCTGAAGTTTTTAGAATATAAGAGAAGGCGAAGACTGATTTTTGAAACAATTTTTGGTTTCCTTGTTTTACTGTATTTTCAGAGTTAGATAAGAGGAACATTCGGTTACTTTGAGTTGTGGTTAGGTTAAAAAATAAACAGACAACATTGGCAGAATTCACCCACTGCCATTGGCTTGGGCATCTAGCTGCATTCTGGGGTTATTTTCTCAAGTAAGCTGTGCCACGTTTTCCTTTATCCTAGAAAACAATACATATACAATATACTAACAATAGACTTAGGTTTTTTATTTGTTTGAGAGAATTAATTTTGTCTTTTTAATTTCAGTGCAACATTCACCACTCCAATCATTACCTGAATAATTTTGGTCCACTTTTATTCATCCCAATTCTGATTTCCGTGCAGGTAAGTATTTATATTACAGGTAAGTATTATTGGAATATTCGATATATATTGATTCATCAAGATGGCTGCATTTGTACTGATAAGTGAAAATAAAAATTGGTAAATTTTTAATTAGACATTTTCTGTCCTTTTTAATACTAAGCCCTCCAATCTAAAATTGATTTATGGTACTGTTTATTTCTGTTTTGTTTTGTTTTGGTTTTTTGTATGGAAAATGATTCTTCAACATCTTAAAACAGAGAAGATGTTCTTCACTTCTCAGTGTATACACATTTCAATGTGTATATGTATTATATAATATATATTAATATATATTAATTTGACTGATACAGTTCATCTTATATTCCAATATTTAACTTCTACTTGAAGTGGTATAGAGAAGATAACTTAAACAGAGAAACTGTTACTCTTTCAAATGATGTATTTTCTCTGTTGCACAGGAATACCATTACTTGAGATGGGATTTTTTGGAAGAGAGTGTAGTTTAATCCCTCATCCTTCATCAGAGATTCAGGAACTCTGTATCTACAGGGGAGAAAAATCCTTTCTGTACATTTTAATTGTGATGTTTCAACAACACAACACATCACTTTGTTTGTCATATAATGTTATGATAAAGTAAAATTTTCCTCATAGTGATTGTACACACTTCTGGGTTTAAAGACACAGTAGTGTACACACTAGTGGGTATGGGTTATGGGATAGCCCAATGGTATCAGTGGAATAATAAAATGAAAGAATTTTGCTTTTTTGCTAGTGTAGAATATAAAAAAATGAAGTTAGGAGACAGAGGTGAAGAAGCTGTGTTATCTAGAACCTATGGCAAGCCAGCATTCACTTGAGACTTTAGTTCAAGCATTTCATCATTTGGCTGTTATACATCAATGGTGACGCATCATTTTCCATGATAAACTATTTTTTAATATAAGTCATAAAATCTGAGTTGGGTTGTCAGATATAAGGTAGTTTTAGGGTGCACCAATATCTCTTCTTTCTTATAAATGTCCAGATTGATTCATAGTTCCATAGTAGACAAAATTGGAAAGTTCTCAGATCAAAAAACAATTAGAGTTTCAGCAAAGTTTACTTTTGTATTTGAAGTAGAGCTGACAATGACAAGTTCTGTCACATCACTTAGAATTGTGCTATACAGTGAGATTCCCTTAGATGATCACAGAATCATAGAATAGTTTGTGTCAGAAGGGATCTTAAAGATGAAGTAAAGCTGATGTTATTTCTCAGGGCATTAATTATGGATAATGATGTTATAAATAACTGGTTCTTCCTACAATTATAATTGGTTCTAGAGATCTTCTTTAACTCAGACTAAATTCATGTGCAAGGACGTACTTTATGTTGTCTCAACAGTTGTTCTTCGACCTCAGAGGTGATTGCCCATCAGGGCCTGGGAAATGGTTTAGATTTCTTTTGGTTTTTGCACACAAAAGGATAGGAAGAAAAATGAGAGTCCAGACCTCCAGGTGAATTTCTTGTGATTAGTACTGAAATATGCAGTAAGAGTGACCAAATACTTAAAAAAGATATCTGACATCTAAGAGGTGTAATTTTTGAACAGTGAAGGAGAAATGAGATGGAAGAAAAAAGTAAATCCAGTCTCCTCCTTTACATCAGCTTTACTTGGATATTTTGTACTGCACAGGCTTATGCAGTAAGTATGGGGTGTGACTGCAAAGCAAATCCTTTTGTTAGACATGATTGATTTTATTATGGGTTGGTAGAGATTTCCTTGGTCCTATATATGGTCCTATATTTGGACCATAGTTTTCCATGTCTCTTTGTGTACACATTAGGAGCTGTCTAGAAGAAAAAAGCATAGGAAATTCTCCTTCCTCCTTTCTTTCAGTAGTCTACAGGATCATGAGTAGTGCCTAGGTTGATGTCCTCATGCTCTGCTGCAGGGGTGGAAAACACAAAGTTACCTGTGGTCTTTCCTGGCATATTCCTGTAGCAAATGTCTATTTGTCATCTATTATAAATTTTATGTTATTTTTTTGAATGATGGAAAGTTTTATGGAGATGAAAGAGGTTCTCCATAGCCTCTAAATACTAAAAGTGAATGTTATGCCTGTGATTTGGAGCCCTGAGATTAATGTCTCAGCTCCTTCTTTCATGTTCCTTTGCTTTGGATTAATGGACATTATAACAAATAGAAGGAGTAAACATAGAAATACATTGGTATACATAGCTCAGATACAAATCTGCTACAGAAACTGTTGGTTAATAATGTTTCTGTATAAAGAAAAGAAAGACTTGGGATGTACATTTCTGAGTGATTATCTTTAAATAATGTTGCTGGGACTTTTGAGATCTTAAATTAATCCTATGATGTGCCACATGGTCATGTTTTAGTAGCTGAAAATCTCCTCAGCTCACAATTAGTATGTAAGCTGGAAAGCAATGGACTCAGAATCATCTGACTGCCACAGATTTTCCTCACAATTCCAGCTGATGCCAATATCTGAAAAAAAATCTACCTACTCACTTCTCACTCACTGGGAGAACTTGGGACGATAGCATAGTTCGTGTATGTGCAGTATTCACACACATACACTGGACATATTTATAAACTCTGCATATGTGTATATGGGAGCCCATATTTGTAGATGTGGCAAAGATGGTAGTTAAAATGCAGTCCAGATACTTACCTATTGTAAGAACATATCACATCCAAGCATTTCACTTCTAAAATTCTTCCACACAGTCTAACAGAATATTAGGATTTTGAAAACTTTAAAGGATGTTCTGAGATAGGATAAGAAGAACAAGTGAGCCTTACTTGCTCATAGTTTTTCAAAGACACAGGCCTAATAGTCTGAAGATGCATGTTCCTTGTGGAAATGGAAACCATATTCTTTGTTTATGAAAAAATGATGAGACCCTATTTTTTAGAATCCCATTATCTATACAACAATAGTTTCCTGAATGCAAGGTGCAGCAGTCTTAAAAGGCACAAAGATTACATGTATACCCTCAGGTAAGCTGAAGAAACATAATGACTGTATAAAAAAGAACTAGCCTTGAAAAATTGCCTTTGTAAGTCTCTGTAACGAAATTATGTTGCCTCCATTTAACAGATGAGGGGAATTGACATGAAGGAAATGTTAAAGCAAGTACCTATCTTTAAGCAGCTTTCTGAGCTTATCTTTCAAGAGCTTAGACTGTAATTGACTGAAAATCTATAGCACTGTTGCCTGCTGAAGCACATTTCCTGATCACGTTCCTACACCATAATCACAGGACCTTCATATCTTAGTACAAAGTCACTTGTCTCCATATCTGCTATTACTTAACAAAGCCCAACCAATCCTGAGGCATTTGGAGCCAAAAGTGAAGTGCTTATGAAGATCAACAAAGAAAACATTTGTGGAGTGTTATTCAGCAGCATGTGCCACTGGGCTTGTAACACCTCTGGTATTTGAATAGCACCTTAGATCAGAATCTTGGAGATTGTGTAAGAAACATCCAGGAAGATAAAAAGGTATTGTCCATTCAGTTTTTTGTGTCAAATACTTTTTCAAGTCAGTATGAAGAAATAATCATTGAAACCTATCAGCTCATCAATCAAACCATGACTTTGAGAATTAGGAAAACAGTTCCTTATCTGGACTCTGGCAGAAGTGTATCTGTGTTATTGTTTCTGATATTAAGTTAGGAGCTGTGTGGAAGGATGAGGGGCAGGAACTTCTCAATGAGCTTGTTTTTCACAGTAATACCTCTCATTATTTGGAAAAAGTGAAATTATGTGAATTATATCTAGTATAGCATAAGTAAATTTATTTAAAAAATTTAAAACTTTGAGGAACATACTACAACTAAAACTACAATGAATACATTTTTCATCATGAATATGCAATCAGCAGCTGAAATGGGATTCAGGAGTACTGTTTGGAATGTTTTAAAACATTGGTGTCACATAAAAATATATGTATTATTCCATAGTAATCTTTTGTTCCAATATGCTGCTTTGAAGTGCTGGGGACCCTGGGAGAAGGCAGCAATAGCCTATTACTGGCAAGAGTCTGTTATTGCCAAGAGGCATAGTGTGACGAAAGACTAGATCTGAAAAACAACTAAGAACTCAATAGCAATAAGGATAAGCTCCCTACAGCACTTTTTCTTGCTTCCCTTCATAGAAGTGATTGGGGCAATGGGATGCTTCCCTCTGGTAACTAGAGGGTGTCAAGACCCTATGCCCTAGAAACTTCACAGCTCTTAAAGTGGTAAAGCTGGAATTCAAACAAAAGCTCTCATCTAGGCTTATGCATACAAAATCACAATGGGGACACAGAGCATCTTAAGGCCAGATTGGATATCCACCACTTTTAATTTCTTACCCTTACTTTATTCAGTTCATACTTTGGGGTATTAAGCAATTAGTCAGATTTTAATGCCTCAAGCTGAACATAAAATAATAATAGTAAATAAAATAATGTGCTGCTCCTGATTACTTGGGAGAAACCCAGAATAAGTGACCTCCCTATCTGGTTGATTAAAATGCAAGGATGGAATCCAGATCTTCATTCTGTCTCACCTTGGGATTGCCATCTTTTCTTGCAATACCTTTCTTTACTGTCTCCATACTTCTATGTAATACTAGGGTAAAACTCCTGTAGATAAAAGCCTCAAACAATTTGTGATATTGATCATATGCAAAACTGAGGAGAAAAAGCTCTCCTGTAGTCACATGTTCAAAGACTGGTAAGTTAGTACAGGATGGATTTTTCAGCCAAAGAAAAGAGCAGCTGGGGGATGTGTTGGCTTAGTGTGGGAGAGGAATCTGGGAGCACTTCAAAACTCCAGATTTGGAAGGTGTTTCAACTGCAGTAAACTACAAAAAGGTGCCTGAAATGCCCCAGAATGTGTTTTTCCTTATCCACTGGCAAAACTTCCATCTTGTCCTTCAAGGGGATGTCTTTTGTCCATGACTCGCTCTGTCCTTGGAGTGATAGTGCTGCATGAGGAGGAATAGTGAGGTGCTGCATTAGAATACTGCAGGATCTAAAATCCCTGCTGTCTGGGCCATTTTCCCCATGATAATGTGTAACTCTGCTTGTACTTTCCAAGGCCATTCTGGATTTTATGTACCATTCCCATATACACCTTTTCATAAAGAGAGTTTCTCACTGTACAGGACCAACTTATTTGAGATTGAACAATTTGATTACCTCTCTGCAGCTGTTACAGGCTACTCATAGCTTGACTTTCAAGAAGAGCAATGACAGCATGATTCTTATGGCAGCAAATTTAGGTGATTCCATTCCCTTGTCTGCTGGTTTGAATTTGTGCATTCTCCACTTGGCAGCATGTGCATATGACTTTGAGTACCCATAGGGTGTTACTTCAGTGAGATTTGTGGAGTTTTTAAATATATGAAATGTTTGTATATACATATATTTTGTGCTGAAACCCTCCTTAATTCTCTGTAATGATCTTAACAGCATGACAGGAAAGTGATTCCAGCTTTCAATACAACATAACATTTTAGCATTTGATAAGCACTGTGTAATGCATAAGTGCTGGCATTAACAGGAATGAAAGCAAGTGGTTTCACGGAATAGAAACATGCAAGTTAATGGCACCAGAGTGACTGGTGCTACATGTGGTTACTTTGATACAGGTGGCCAACTCTGTCTGCTTTGATATTGCTACAGAAGGAAATGCTGCCCCCCTGATGTATGTGAAACTGTAAATATATTGGAGGCTGGGCTTTAACTGATACAGATGAGTTACTTGAAAAGACGGTTTTTGTCTTCAAACTCTACATTTGCATGTTCCTTCTTGATAATAACATTTATATCCCTTTATCTTCTGGTTTCTTTCCCAGTTCTTATGAAAAATCTTTTCTTGGTTGTAAGATTTTTACATAGCAATGACATTGAATATCTGTGCTTTAAACATTTTTATTGATGTGATGTTATCTAAGAGATTTTACCATGATTATCTTCAAGGAAAACTTTGAGGAAAAATTGGTGTTTTGTTCATATAATTTCTCCTGGTTTGAACCTGACCTGTTTTGGGGCATTTTACTTAAAAGTATCTAGAACCTAATACATAGGACACACCTGTGTCACTCTGTTAATGCAGAGTTTATTAAATGGAGAGGTGGAGACACCAAAGGCTGCTGACTGAATTTATTGTGAAGAGGAAGCTTAACAGTGTAGGCTACTTTTTAGTCCTTATTTCAGTAGCTGTGGTCCACCAAGATTCTTGAGTGTTGTTCTGAACTAAAAGCAAAGTAATATCCAGGGCATTTTCCTTTTTTACAGAAGACTTTTACCAAGAACAAGGGCTCAAGTTGCAAGCTGTCATCTGTCTGGAGTCAGCAGCAGCAAAGACTGCCTTTGTAAGTGTTTTGTTAGACCATCTGGAAGCTGTTTGGATTTGGTTTAATTTACTGCTTTTTCTCTATTTCTCTGTTTAAAGGTTCTTTAAGATGAATGAAAAGGCTCCTAAAAACACCCTCTATGCAAGGAGCATTGCTGCTGAGTGCATTGCTAGCTGAAGGTATGTACAGCTGAGCTAAGCTCGTGATTCCTCACTGCCAAACAGGACAACCCCACTCCCTTCCAGTGACAACTCACTGACAGCTCTTCTCTGAACCAGTTCAGTTTGCTGTCTCAGTTGGACAGGGTTTCCTTTTCCTTAGGGAAAATGAGTTTGCTGCTGCTTTAGTAAATTGAATTAACTTGGCAATGGGAAGTATCTTCAGTGTGCCTGAAATCCTGTGGGAAGCAGCAGCACGTGATCCAGGGAAGGACAAGTGTCAGGTAATGTGTAAAACTGTGGCTTGGAAAGGTGTCTGGGAAGCCATTGGTTTACAGCAGGAGCATACTGCATTGTTAACAGGCTTACCAAATGTAATACAGAGCTGACTAAAAGCTCTTCTACTCGTTTCCTTACTCAGCCTCCTGTGTAGTGGTAGAGCATAAGAGAATCAATTCTATGAGGTTATTTTCCTCAGGGCTGATTCTGAAAAACCTATCACCTTTAATTTCCTTTCTTTCACAGGAGGGTCCACCCTTGCTTTTTACACTCTCCTCTCATAAAAACCCGTCACTTTTAATCTCTTCTGTGAATTAGAGCTTTGGCCATGGGAGTGTGATAAGGGTCACAGTTTGCATACCCCTTGGGTCACAGAAACAGCAGTATTTTGGCGTTTTTAAAGCTGGAGTTCAATGTTTTTCTTTCCTGTTTTCCAATGTACATTATTGGGCTTTATTAATGAGACTTCTGTTCCCACAGTGGGTATTGCAAAACTCAACCTGAATCCCTGAAAGTGCCTTTAGAAATTACTTTTCTTATTGCATCATATGCTGCCTTATAAAGGAGAGTTCTCTGACCTAGGGACTGGATCTTGGCAAAGAAACAACATTGTCTAATTTTCCTTCTCTGTTTTCCCTACTTGTTGATATTTGAGAGAAATCAGGACTTTGAAAGAACTAGATAAGTTTGAACTCTCCATGTCAGTCATTTTGTGTCTTTTTGGCTTTATTGCACTTCACTGAACAAGTAAAGAATGTAAAACCAAAACAAGAAATCCAGCATTATCTATGTATCCTATTACATTTTTCATTGTAGCAAAAACTGTCATGACTAGTGAGAGCTGATAGTTACACTGTTGCCTGTATTTTCTCATCTTTATTACTAGTATCTGCCTTCCAGTGGTACACAAACATCCTGATTGAAATTGCACACCAGATAATTTGCTGAAATATAAAAAAACCCCAAAACCTTTCAAAGTAGAGTCCTTTATTTTTCTTAGAATCAGGTTACAGAGCCATTCTCATTATCAAACACTCATTAAAAAGGATCTAATTAGCAAAGTTGTCTATTGACCATTTTATTGTGCACAGTACTCATATCCCCACTAAAGATAACCAGTGATGTCTGCCTTTATATTGCAAAACATCTGAGAAAGAATGTCATTAAACCAGTATTTGTACAATTGTGAACCATATGTTTTAGAAACAGAAAAGCTTCTTGGTCTACACCTAGATTTTGCCAACATTGAATTTTCCAATTGGATTTTTTTTTCCATAGGGAGCATATTATGAACTGCTGAAATTTATACTCGACTACTATAAAACACATATTGCATCAGTTTTGTTCTCTAACCAAGCTACTTTTAATTACCTGTGATCTCGGAAATTTACTTGATTCTCTAGCTTATGTTCCTGTAATTGTAAGCAAGTGATTTTCTCTTTGATCATTACACCTTAAAAACAAGCACTTATCTTAATGGTGTCTCTTAATCAGAATGTTTTTTTTTGTGATTTCTTTTTGTTTGTCTCTAGTTCAGAGTCTTTACATAATGCATGGTAACGAATATCTAAGGACTTCACTCACTGCCTGAGTATTAACTGGTCAATCTGGCCCTTCCTGGCTGGTCTCTGAAAAGGAATGTGAACTGGAGCTTTTTGTAACAAGACTAGGACTTCTGTTTCAAGAAGCAGTGTTAAACCCAATTGTAACAAGTTGTCAGCAGGTTTTCTGGGTGGTAGAGGAAGGAAAAGTAACATGTTAACAGCAGGAGATCTTCCATTCTCAGTAATAATGTGTTACTCTTTTCTTACCTGGTTTTATTGTGCTGATCTTGGCATTATTTATTGCTAACGATTAAAAGACATTTCCTTCCTCTGGTTTTCTCATTATGTCAAGTCCTACATGTGCATAAATTACTGTCAATACTATTTTCCCCCAGCATTTCTTCTTTTACTGTACAATTATTTTGCATTGACTTTCATTGCCCACTGACATTTCACTTGACTGTCTCCTCAATATATTTCCAGAATTCTAACTTTTCCAGTTTCCTTCATAATAATATTTCTCTTCTTTATGTTAACATCAGTGTTCTATCTAGCAGGAACTAAATGTATGCATTTAAGGTGGTCATTTCACACCTGTCATAACTGGTTGATTTAGTTTTGCTTATAAATAGAAATTCACTTGATTCTGATTTCATAAATTTATGTGTCTTGACTGCAGTTTTTCAGTTTCTGAGGCTTATACATCAACCACATTAAAACACATTTCTTTTCCTTTAAACAAAATTAACATTTATGCCTTTTTTTAAAAAAAAATTCATTTTCTTACCTCTTGTCTATTCCTTTCCAGGAAAATCAAGTAATTTGTAGCCTACTGATGTAATTTGCTTTTATATGCCCAGAAGTCTTTTGTATCAGAAAAAAAACGTGATATCAGGTTTAGGTTGCTCTGCAGTTAAAGGGATATTGTGAGAATGGGTCAGAACTGTTGGGTGTGCCAGTCTGCTTTTCTCATGCAACTGGAAAATACACTCTTGGCCTGTGAAAGCCCCTAGGAGTGTCTCAGCAGCTGGGAAGCTGGAGTGGGTCAGCTTCACAGGCATCCTGGGGGCTGCTTAGCACATCAGAGTCGAATGTTACCTTTGACAGAGGGAGGCAACAGTAGTGCCACACACTTGAACCTCTGTTTTTTTTCACAGTCAGTGTTCCTGTGTCTCACAGCTGGCAAAGCTTATTCTGGTCTAGTTTAATGGCCCTTTGCAGGCTGTGAGCTGTGATAGTTTTAGTAGTTGTAAATCTGATTAATTTCATAAGCACATGAAGGAAAAAATGGACACAGATGAAGGTCTAATGATGAACCATACAGGCAATAGTTCAATTTATATGCTAAACTAAGTTAAGTTAAATTGGATTTATTATTCCCCTCTATGTTATGCTTGTTGTGGAAATAAAACTACAATTTTCTTGATGTCTCTAGTTATCTTAGAAATAAGACATTAGAACTAAAACAGATAGAAGAACAGGAAAATGGAAAATATTGTTTATAAATATATGAACAGATTTTTGCATGCAGAAAATACTGCAGATTTCCACCATTAGTTCTGTACTCTCTAGCTGAGTGAATGCTTGACAATTGCCTTATCCTAACATATGTCATCAGTATGATTCTCCTGTAGATGAGTTTATAGCTCAGTTTATTGATACTGGAGACTGTTTTGGCAGGATAACATCTCTGACAGGACAGATTTGATAGCGTTTAAAAAGCTAAATTTAATCAAGGTAACATCAGCTGTTTACAAGCTAAGGTTTAAAGAAAATAGGAGAATCCTTTTGGTCCACTTTCAGAAAGATATTGCATGGTGAATACTGTATATATGGTGAATAGTCTATTCAGATATTTTAGTAAATTCACTTGGACTTGCTAGAAAAAGGCATGAGAATCTGCAGAGAGGAGAATTCATTATGGATAATATTTGGAGTGTATCAGTTATCCAGTTCTAATAGTTTTTACTTTAATTTTACTACTGATGAACCTTTCAATCCTTTACATGGTGAAGAGGGCTAATGTACTTCATTACAACAGAAAAATGTGACTGACTTTTGTGAACAGAGTGTCTTCAGATCTTGGTAAAAATCATGGGAATACAAAATAAATAATAAGAGATGTGGAGACAATAGAAGGTATTCTTTGCTATACTAGGAACTAGAATTAAAAAAAATGGCCTAAAACCTTAATGTATTAAACATTACCCAGATTTAAGGTATTGTTTCCTGAAAGGCAAAGGAATGACACAATCTAAAGTGTGGGAGCTGGGCCTTTTCAGTCTTAAGAAGAGACAATTGAGGAGGGACCTTAAACATCTGAAGGGAGGGAGGTCAAGAGGATGGAGCCAGGCTCTTCTTGGTTGTGCCAAACAATAGGACAAGGGGCAATGGGAAGAAACTGATGCACAAGAATTTCCACTTGAATATGGGGAAGAACTTCTTTACTGTGTGGTTGACCGAGCACTGGAACAGATTTTTCAGAGAGTGTGGAGTCTCCCTCACTGGAGGTATTCAAGAACTATCTGTGCTCTAGAATGACACTGCTTGAGCAGGGAAGTTACACCAGATGACTCACTGTGGTCCCTTCCAACCTTATCCATTCTGCAGTTCTGTGAACCCAGATTCAAAAACAGCACTGAGGTATTTGAAAGGTTCATAAAAACAATTAGAAAATCCTGAATGCTGGGCTAAAAGCCAGAGAAAATGCCAAGTGCAAGAGTATGTCTCAGTGCTCCTTTCTCTCCAGATGCTACAAACTTATCTGCTTTGAGGTATGAAGACTAAAAGCTATCCTAAGAAAGACACGCTTTGGCATTATTTTTGAAAGAATGGAGCATTATCTTCCTTCTATCCGTCAAGACAGACTTAGGCAATAGAACCATTCTGCCAAGTGGTGTGTTTTATCTACTGATCTGTAGGAAGTGCAGAAGGGAGGAGAGTAGGACAAGCTGTGTAGCCCAGCAAGTAGGACCCTTATTTTGTGAGGAGTGAGGGTGGGGAATCTTGTCTATCAGTGCTGCTTTCACAATCATTTATGGAGATTGTTCTGTAAGCATGAATCAGAATCCGGATTTCCTCATCCTATGATGATGGTTCATTTGGTGTCCCAATGATGAGAACTTGGACTTGGTTTACTCATTCTACTGTTTTTTGCTTGGCCTATTCCTCTTCCTTTTTATGTCTGTTTTTTTTCTTTTTTTTTTTTTTTTTTTTTTTTTTTTTTTTTTTTTCTTTCTTTTTTTTTCTTCCTCTTTGTGAGAGACCCACTAATTCACCTAAGAATTCACCTAAGAATTTTTACCTCTGTTTTTCTTTTTTTTTTCTCTCTCTTTATGAGAGACTCACAGAATTCACCTATGTTAAACTGATGGCCTAGTGGGTGGTGACTTTTCTTCTAAGAGATGGAGGACGAGCAAGACATGAAACCAAACTTTACCCCTCTGGGTAAATATTTGAATGACCAAAGTATTACCTATTATCTACAGAGCATTTAAAATAAATATAAAAATAAAGCATTTTCTGAGATGCCTGGTTTTTTTGATCTGTGTAAGGGTCATGAAAGATCAGCCACCACATTCCACTCTGCCTGACTCCCACTGCTGGCTATTTCCTGGCTCATGGCCACTATTACCCTGATCCTCTGGCAGCCCATTCCCACAGCTCCCCAGTCAGGCCCACCAAATATGTCACCACAGGGGATCAGCTGCTGGAGCAACTGGTGGATATCTGAGCAGAAATCCCACCTGCAAAGTTGCAGGTCAGAAAGTTGTGAGTTATGCAGAAAGTTATGCTGGCTGAAAGGCATTTTTGAAACTGCCAAGTAGGGTTATTTCCTAGGTCTCTCATTGCATAAGGAAACAAGGCTTCCTCTTTGTTCTTTGAAAGTAAGGGTTTTTGATGAAATCCTATTTGCATCATCAAGTTATATTACTAGCTTCAGGAGGGTCCTGAGTATAGAACAGACTTGGAAGCAAAAGGGCCTCAGTGAGATGTACAGCATGTTATTTAATTTTTTAATTGACAACAGATTGTTTGAAATATAGGCATTTTTTTATATCTTATGTTTGACACGTACAGTTATATAGTGATGATAGCAGTTTCCATGTCAGACCATGAAAACATGACTGAGCTGATGTTCTTCTGCTCACTCTGTTTCCAGAAAGACACTAGTGTGTGTATCTGAAATTGCATGTCTGGCTTGCTTGGGTACGTGCTTTTCTGTGTGCAACATGTTTCTCTGTATATCGTCGTCTTGTCAGACATGGTGTCTTTTTTTTTCTTCAGTTTGTCCAGTCAATTTCTCTACCGGCATCATTGAACTCAGCCTGATTTCCCTAGAGCTACTAAAGAATTTTTGCTGATCAGATGACACTTTGGGGCATTTAAGCACTTTACTCAATCTAGAGCCTGAGCCTTTTACTAGGATGTACATTGGATTTACTACCTCTTAGTCTTTTTGCATAATAATACTACTGGAAAAACCTATACTCTGATTGTCAGAGTTCCTCAAGAGTTCAAAAAGCTGTTAATCTGGTTTCTTTTTAAAACCTTGTGTTTTTGCCCATGAAAGAAAAAACTAAGGGTGAGCAAGAAGTTTTAAGCTGATACAGTAATTGTTAGAACTTTTCTCTGGGCTTAAAACTTCAAATGAAAACATCTGAGCAGTAAAAAGTGAAAAATAACATGTAGGTCAATATGCAAACAGCAAACTCACATCCCAAAACAAGATTTTGTCAGTTCAATCAAGCTCAGACTGATGCAAAGAGTGAAATTTTCCAGCTTGAATGTTTCTTTTGCTTCTGAAACACATAGACTCTAAATGGCAAAATACTTTTTTTTTTTTAATTCATCTGAAAAATAATTTCTCCATAGCTGCAGTGTTTCCAGGTGGGAATTTCAGTCCAAGTCAACATTCTTACATGCTGCCTGCTTGTTTTCTGTTAAAAAAAAAAAAAAAAAAAAAAAAAAAAATCATCCTGTCTGCAAAATGATTTCTCGCATGGTATTGACATTAGATTTAACGGATTTAATATTTTTTTCTGTTTTTCCCTTTTGGTCATCTAAACTAGCTTAGTTCCATAAGGAGTTTTTATATCTTGCTAATATTTCCTTTGCTAGGGCAATATAAAATAAGATTTGATATAGGGTTATATTTTTTTGTAATTGGTTCAACCATTTTTTCTCTAGTTCAACATCTTTTTTCAATGAATAATTTATCTGTTATATGTCCCTCTGGGATGAAAATTGTCTTTGATTTGTCTTTGTTGATACATTTGGAAACAAAATGCATAATCTGTTTTTAATGGTACCTGGTAGAATTTCTATAATCTAGGAAATATTTTTGTCTTTTTATGCCCAAAATGTTCCTAAAATGGAACAGGAATTTCTTACTAATGGATAGACTTGTGGAAGTAAATGACTTCTAGTATTTGCTAAACAGGAAAAAATAAGAATATATGGGTGAGATTGCCCAGGTAAAAAAGAGAAAGTCCAAACACTTTATTATCACAAATATACATCCAGAAACAAATACATTTCCATACCCTGCAGATGAAAAATCTGAGAGGATTGAGAAGATATTCTTCAGCCACCTCCTTGCCTGGACACTTTGGTATTATCTGTCATTGCTCATTTGCTTTCTGTAGAACCTGTCAGATTCTAACATCCCTGTTGCAGTGGGATCACACATCCAAAGACTTTAACCATCATTTGCTGAATATTTTTGAATTTAACAACTGCCTTTCTCTTTGTTTAAATTTTGGTTTTACTAACCAGCTACCCAAACTCAACCTTTCAGATATAAGAAGGAAAACACCAACAGTAACAAATCAGTCTGAGTAAGTCTTCTGTTCTGATTGCTCTCACAGCTGATAAACAAGAACCTTACCATTTCCACCAGTTTCTTTGGCAGAGGTGGGAGGGCTCAACTGCAGAAGCTCATAAAACTCTTTTGCTGGTGTGGAGTACCCAATACATTTACTCTTCATTGCTGAATTTCAGAAACAGAGAATCACCAGGTCAGTAATACATTGTTCTTATGCAATGTCACCTCCCTGCTCTGTGTCATCCTCTGCAGGGTCATCTCCTTGCTGTATTTCTCTTATTTATACACCAAAACATTGTGTTTAGCCTCTTAGCTACAGCCTTACACTGGGGGCTGGTTTTCTGTTGGTTATGTGGCATGATTCTCAGTCTGATTTCATTATCTACCACTCCACTGTATTACACCTGTACTGTAGGTCTCTACAGCTGGACTCTATACCTGTAACA
The DNA here is from genome assembly GCF_029207755.1 of Chamaea fasciata. Taxonomy (NCBI): domain Eukaryota; kingdom Metazoa; phylum Chordata; class Aves; order Passeriformes; family Sylviidae; genus Chamaea; species Chamaea fasciata. The sequence goes on along the minus strand of NW_027094086.1, from coordinate 58,250,765 downwards.
TATTGTTCGTTTCACAGTGCCTCGCTTTGTGGTTTGGGAGTCCTGAAATGCATGTTTTTCAACTAAGACCATCCCTTGGAGAGTTTCTAGACTGGCCAGTTTGAGCGTCACCAGCCATAGTGTTCTCAGCATTATTAGCTTTAGAGTGAGCTTTGGCACCACTTTCAGAATTTATCTACTGTTGTCTTTTCCTATTTTCTTTATAAAAACAGTCAGTACAACTGAGTTTTAATAAAAGTTTTAATTAAATAGTCTTATCCGGGTTTTGTTTTTTGGTTTGTCGACTTAATAGGACCAGTGAGTTGTTTAGCATACAGGATGAATGGTGCTCACCATTCATGACCAGCTATTTAATTTTTTACTTTTATCTTCTTCATTCATTATTTTGCCTTATATTTTATTTATTTCAAATTATAAAAACATGCAGTGAAGGTGGAATAATTAATTTCCTCGTGGACTTTGCTTCAGTACTCAGTATACTGCATCATACTTTTCTCAGTGCTTCTGAGGCATGTATTTGAATACATTTCCAACAAACTCCTCTGAGGTACAATGCTATGAATATTCCTGTTGTACTGAGAAGAAACTTACATAGATGGAAGCTTAGACTGCACTTTCACAAGAAGCTAAGCTGGTGCTCTTTTTTTTTTTTTTTTTTTTAAACTTGTTAAACCCTTTTGTGAGTCGTTTCACTTTGTTACGTAGAAAACTATTTTTCTTTCTCCCTGGGTTAACTTCCTACTATGTTGGAGTGTTGCGCAGGCTTGTGGAGTGGTTTAAGGAGAGGTAATTGATGAGTTTGGACTTCTCTGCCTGTCAAGAAAGGTGGGTAGTTAGATTTGTTTACCTGTACCTCTTGCAATTTCATCTGAAGTTTCTCTTATACTTAGAAGGAGCTGCATTTAGAGCCATACTTGAGTTTAAAAGCCAGTTGTTTCCAAAAGCTGTTGCTACATATTCCAATAGTAAATAGTTCATGCAGGTGTACAGTGCTGTTTAAACATCTTGGTACATCCTCATGTAGTCTGAGTGCTGTTATGAATCTGTCTGCATTTTTGTGTTTTGAATTAGTTTTCTGAACTGTCACATTTCAAACTTTTGAATGGTGTTTTGAATTGGTGTTATTTTTCTTCATAAGCTTCTGCTGCAGCTGAGGGTAGCGAGATGAACAGGCAGCAGTACATGTTCTAAGGAGCAAATTGACTCTTCATTATCAAGTAGAACACATATTAATGTTAAGAAAGACTAATTCTCAGCATTTTGAATCTTCCCTAGCTACCAGTTTAAGAGATCTGTTTTCAGCTGCCTCATCCAAAAGTTCCAAGCACAGAAGTTTTTAACACAGGCCAGATAACGATCATTTTTGATTCCTTTCCAACTCAGGATATTCTATGAACCCCTGTGACAAATACAGAAGGGTTTCAGTGTATCTAGACTATACATTTAGTCATAATTTTTTTTCAGCTGACTGAGATTTATGATGAAGGGTTGAAGCTGAGTCTCTTGTGACAGCAAGACCGCTTTGAGGACTACAGTTTCCTTCTGTTTCCATCAGGTGGGAGAATTAGTTCAGGTGTCTCTTGCATGAGACTGAGCACAATAACATGGCTAATAACATTGCCAAAGCTCTCTAAGGAGCCATGCTGTGCTGTTGAAAGTCACCAAGTAGGATAGTCTGATCTTCTTTCTTACCAATCACAGGAACTCTTTACAGTGAGTTCACAAAATCAATCGACAGTATGCTCTAGCTGTGGATGACTTTCTAGAGATAGAAAGCTGTAGATAGATAGCTGTGAAGACTGCACTGTTAGTTACCTGCGGTGAAAAGTGAAATCATCTTAAGTGATCTGCTTAGCCCCACCCAGGATCTTTTGGGAAGGTGCTAGAATGGGATCTGCTTTTCCAGAGGGCACGAAGTTACAGCAACTCTATGTAAATTCTTCCAGTTTCTCTTTATTTATCTTTGCTTTCTAATCCTTACAAAGAAACAGGAGCTCTAAAAATGGAAGCTTTTTTCGTGATCTTTACTTGTTCTTACAATGTACTTATCTTATGCTCTGAGAGAGGGCCCTTCAAAGAAAAATAGCCTGCAATCATAACAAAAGCTGCATTTGTTATTGTCCCTATCCTGCTGAAGTAGGTAGATGTTATCTTGAGTGCTTGGTTTATTGCATCTCATTTTGCACAGTGTTAAAGGACAGTTTCTAAGGGAGCTGCCAGCCAACCAGAAAAATCTCTGTATAAAAGATCCTGGACAAGCCAATGGATTTCTATTCACTGAAAGTCTGGTTATTTATTTCCCACATGAATAAAACTTAATGAAAATGAAAATGTTTTAGATAATATCTATATTTTTAATTGGTTGTAAGGTCTAGCCTTATATAAAAAATGCTTGCACTGCTTCATTATAGATGGTGATAGCAGCTCTCAGATGGGAAAGGGCAACTTTTTAGCTTTGTGCAAATAATAGGTAAATTTTTTGGCAGCTTCTGTTTCTTTAGTGTTCAGGAAACACATGCAAGATTTCCAAAACATGTAGCAGGAAAATGCATTTCATCCACAGAACAAAAATTGCATAAACATGTCTGCTCTCACAAATGCTTCCTTTTCCTGCTGTATACTTTCTTTTTTAGTGTGAGATTCTCAGCATGGTGTTTGAGAATACCAAGCTCCCTTTATTGTGCTCAACACTGGAAGATGTGACTAAGAAATTACGTATCCTCTATTAAGTGAAATTTGACGAACTAATGAAGGGAAATGAAGCAGAGATATCAAGTCCCTATAGCCGTATATTCTCCCTTATCATGAAGGATCCTTTTAACCATTGTTGTCTGTAACGTTTTCAGGTAATGGATATCTCAAGAGAAAATTTTGTAGTAGTCTTGTACAACAGAGTTTTAGGAGGGCAACATTCATTGGGTAAGATCCATATAGGTTATTCACTGTAAAAATAATAAGAATAAGCTAGAAATATTTGTTTGGTACCCATTGGAAGCAGACAAATTGCCTGGTAGATTGTGAATAACCTTTTCATTCTCTCTTAAGTCCCCCTGCTCATGCTCATCTTGAGTTATCACTTGTCACGTTCTGCGGCCATGTGGGCAGTCAGGGAACTCGCTATTGAGGGCCATTGTGTGGGCACAGATTGCTTCCTGTGCTTGTGTCTTGGACTGCCAGGCTTGGTAGCACATTGGGATCCTTCCTTAATGCAAGAGGGAAAAAAAAGCCTCAAATGTTTTACCAAGGGTTATTGAGCTTTGCTAGGAACGGATCTTCCCCAGGGAAGAGCTGCCGCTGATTTTGCAGTCAGAGAGTTAGCTGCATTAACTACTGTAAAACTTTCTGTTCAAATTATCACCACCTAAATGTCATCAGAGCCACCACTGACTAAATATATGTTGGCTAGAGAGGATATTTAGGGATACTCTGTTTATTTATTTATTGTGTCTATATTTGTATACACAAAATGTACCCCCCCACACCCCCCCAGGGGTTATTACCTCTTCTCCCCATCACAAGATATATATACTTCTGTTTTTCTCTGGAATATGCCAAAGTCTTCCAGAAGTATATTGCTAATGCAACTCCTATCTTTCATATATTGTTTACTCTTTTCTTATCTTCTTCATGTAAGGAGAGTTTTTTCCTTTTCTTGTGGTAGGTTTCATTTTGACACAAGTCCTTTAGAAAACAAATACCCTGCTGTGTCTTTCAGGTAGGACACATCAAAGAAGACACTTTGCATTTAAAAGGCAGTGAAGTTTGCAAAAGTTCTGAGTTCTTTTCATTTTTAATGCCAGAGGTTTAATCCTGCCCTGGAGAAAGCTCAAAAAACCAAAAGTTATTTAGTTTTTTGGTCGAAAGTGCCTTTTCACTGGGCAAGCAAAAAAAAAAAAAAAAAAAAAAGAAAAAAGAAAAAAAAAAGAAAAAAAAAAAGAAAATTATCAAGCTTTAAAATAGCAGCTTTTACTTGTGGCTATTGATAGTGTTTCATATTTCTATTTAGGTATCAAGTACCCTACAGAGTACACTTCAAAAACTTGTGAAGATGTGAATGGTAGTCCAAAAAACTTGAAAAATTACAAGTGAAACATACAGGACCCTTGCTAGGAAGCTTTACAAATTCCTGTCAGAGGCTCAGATCAATCCTTAAAGAGTGACTTTTGTACAGATTCATTTTACATCTATAGCTACATCAAATCAGTTAATTTGATTTATGCAAAATGTTTGTGGAATTTGAGGCCTGTAAATTGACAGAGTTGAGGAAAAAAAAAAAGGAGACTGGAGAAGTGATAAGCAGAAACCATATGTTTTATATAAAGAGTGTGGATTTTTTTACCTTGTAAATAAATTTAGACCCAACTGTAAAATTGGCCTGTGGACTGTTTTTTTTTTTTTTTTTTGGCTACAGTACATGTGAGGAGTCCACAAAAGACAAAATTAAACATATACTGAAGTTATATGCATGCAAAGAAAGAGAGGCTACATTTTAATTTCTAAAACACTAAGGATTAGCTTGTGCACATTGTCAGTATTGTGTAAAGAGGAAGAAAGCATAACTGAAAATTATCTTTTGGTCAGTCTGGCCATTAAAATGATGCATGTGCTGTTTGTCTGCTAAAACCTGTTGTTTAGTGGGATTGTGACAAAAAGAAAATGTATATCCCTGCATATTGTATTGTTAGTGGTTTTTTTTTTAATTGCAAATGACTTCTTGTACTGCCTATATGTTTCATTCCAATAAGAAATGAGAACTTTCTTGCTCTGATGAATAGAAGTGACTGCTTCTAATATTTAGCCACTCCAATTTTCTCAAAGCTGCAAATACAGGGAATGATATCTGCTTAAGTCTTGAACTCGTTAATTAATCTCTTCTTCATAACTTTCAGTGTCATTGACTATATTTGAACTTTATCACTACCTTTACCATCTTAATTTCTTTATGTCTCTTATGTCTTTCTGAATTATCTCCCAAATTCAAGTGCCATTTCTTGGCACTGATTCTTTGATTGTTGTAATGTATAGTTATGACTATACTTATAGTTATGAATTAGTAGTCAGAATTCAGAATGTTCCTGTTTGTTCACCTAGTCCCCATGTGCGATACAAAGTCTGCCAAGCGGACTAGATTAAATCCCTAGGATTCCATTTGGTTTTCCACTTTCAGTGAACATTCTCCATAGCCACACTTTTGGTTTTTAGTTCCAGTTAAATAGGACATGCATTCTTTTCTTTCTGCTTAGTTTGTAAGACAACTAAATGTTAACGGAGAAGATAATTCTCCTGAAAATTAATTTTTGCAATAATTTCAAAAGAACACCTCTAGCCTTCTGCCTCAAACCTAGGATAACTTTGCTAGCAATACAGGATGGACCTGGAAGGTACTAATCAAACTCTCCTATCCATAAGTCATTCAACAGACTTGCATGGTGGAAGATGATGATCTGAAAAAGCTCTTAACTCTACCTAACCTCCTTTACTACACTGGATATGGTTTTTGTTCTGCAGCATTTAGCAGAGCATGTGCTCAAAATTAAACATATGTTTAGGTTCCTATTCAGTGAAAATGGGTTTCAGTATGTTTTTAGGCATAATGGGAGGTTTAATGAGAGGCAGAATATGGTCAGTTCAGTTATATAGCCGGGTTATAGCTCAGCACTGTCAGTGGTTATTGCAAGTTCAGAAAGGTTTTTTTCACAGAGCTATGAATTACCAGTTTGCGCTTTCCATCGCTTTTCTACTTTCTTTTAAACTAGTGATCTGTGTTGGAGCATTTATGGTATTGTTAGTAAAGTATAATACAGAGAATTCTTGTCTTTTTGGGAGCTGCATAGATTCTGGGGACTAATAATGGAGGACTGATGGTTTTTTTCTTCTAGCTGTTTCTGAGGAATGGATGCTGGTCCTGTGGAAACTTCTAGAAGAATGTTCACTAAGGTATAATGCAGCTAAATACCTAGATATTAATTAAGGATTGATATATAAACTCAGGGTAAGTGTTCTCAGTAATATTGCTTTTTGGAGTTTCCTTCTCTGTTTTTATTTTCCCCTGCATTCCCTCCAAGTGTCTTCTTCCCAATTCCATATTTTAGATTTGTATTTTTTTCTCTTTTGGCTTGAATTCAGTTTAGGCTCGAGTTTCCTAATTTTTCCTTGTTTCCAAACTTATGTGTGATTTTTTATTTTGGTTTTTTTTTTTTTTTAATGAAAGAAAAGAATGTTGGAACATAATTAAAAGGGCATTTTCTTTGCCACCTCCTCTGACTATGTACACGGCTTTGACAAGTAGGAAAGAAAACCAAGAGAATGTCCGTGGCATGTGAAATGTACCATGGAATGAATCATTTTCAGCAGCTTTGATGAAGTGGGAGATGTTCTGATTCGAACTGGAACCATCCACCTACTTCTGATCATTACATAGACATTGCTCTGTTCTCTTCCCTGAACTCTGAGAGCTACTTATCTTCCCACACGGTTAATCTACAGAAACCATTCTGAAAGGTTTGTTCCTTAACCTATAATCTTTTATACTTTCTACTCTTTTTGTGTCATCAGCTAATTTAGACTTTTTTTAAATTAAGCAATGTATGTTAAACCATATCAATATAGGGTTTGACTTGAAGCTGTAAAATTCTAAAAAGTAAATATATATATATTACAACAGGCATTTTATAAATAAAATATGGATTGTATATACTTTGCTGTGAGAGATCATAATTAGGTTTTTAATTGCATATTTAATATTTCAATTATGTGAAAAAATGCTTTCTTACTATAATTTAATTATAAAATGGTTTAATTCATTTTAGAAAAAAATGGTTAAGAGTCTTTAATCTTATTTTCTCTAGGGTATTTCTTTTCATTTGGTAAAGGCGATGAAATGAAGTATTTTTAACAATTTCAGAGCAGAAGAATATTAGATCTGCTTTTGACAAACAAAAGTGTGAAATCTCCTGTATGTGGCGTGTTTAGTATTGGCTTTTTGGTGGGTCTCTCTTCTTCTTTTTCCTATTCTCTCACCATTTTTAAAGCAACTTTCCACGTAAAAAAGTTGCAGTATATACGATGTTCACATGCTCTCACTTTCAACAAGTCTGGTAGTTGAAGTTTTCACAGCCAGTGGGAATTTCATGTGTTACTCATCTCCCCTCACTTTGCAGCTGTGCCTGCTCAGGAATTGTGCTTCTGTTCCTGCTTTCCATCTACATAATGCATCCACTCTCCAGGGCCACCTCGTTCTACCTGGAGTTGGTTTATCACAGCAGGCAGTCTAATGTACTATAAACCAAATTCCTTAGCCCCAAAAAACTAAGTAAAACAAACATGCCTTAATAGTAAGAGAAGCAAATTATCCCTGAACTTCATGCTGTGATGGCTGTGTTGCTCACATCCCTTATTTGGCAAATAGGGTGTTCCTGCATGTTGCATATGAGCAGTTACTGACGAGCAGACAGTCCCTGCAAAAGGTGTGATGGAAGCTATAAGCCTCTGGCACAATTTAGTGATTGATGATTTGAGTACGTTTCCTGCAAAGGTACCCTTTGACATTCCCTTTCCCAGGTGCCTCGACTGATGGATGTATTTTACTGAGAGGGATGCAGATTTGTTAAAACAATGTTTTACTGTTTCAGCCCTTTCATGTGGAGTAAAAGGTTGAAGGAATAGATTAATATATACTCTACTTTTTAATTCACTGTTTTTTCAGAGAAAATATACCTACATGAGCTTGCCCCTGACATCTAAATAAGCAGTTTGACAACAGAAGTTGTAGAAAACTAAACCTATCTGGAAGTGCATAAACCCAGTCCTATAATTGCATATGTGCCAAACTCTTCCCTCTTCCCTTGCTTATGCTTTCATAATTCATGGCTGTAATTCACCTGGGAGTCTCTGGTGCTCTGTCAACGTTTAATTGTTCTAATTACTTAATTATCTGCTCTGGTGAAGTGGTAAAGCCTTGACATTTCACATTTTCCCTAGGAATATGCACCTGTGGGATATATCAGTCTCTGTATTTGATAAATACAGGGAAAAATAACTCAGTTAATCCAGCCTTTCAGTTGCAAAGTCTACACTGTTACTGATTCCTTACCCTGGGCTACCAAGCCCCTTGTTTTCTCAATCTGTGGATCTTTGTGAGAGGTTTTCTCTTTAAAATGAATCTACTTAGGTGTGAATTTTCTGGTGAGATGGGAGAGCTAAAAATGATGTGTTGAGTGATATTTTTGCAGGCTAATCCAATTAAATTGGAAGTGACTTTACAGTGGGTTCCTTTGAATGGCAAGGGATAAACATAGCCTTATCATGCAAGAAATTTGTCTTGTTTACAGGTACTGAAGTTCAGAGATGATAGTGGCGACTGCTGAGTGGCACTTCAGGAAGAACTGTAATAGATGATGTGATTAGAACTTTGACTTTAAAAAAATGACAAAAAAGCATTTTTCTGCAATAAATAGGCTTTTGTTTCTATGTTGTGGATTTTGCTTGCAGAAGCAGAAGTTTCAGTCAAGTTAAAATTTTGTTTAGTAAATGTTTCTCTAGTAAAGAGAAATGGAAGAGTTGAGGATCCGAAATGCTATTTACTGTTAAGAATTATTTCCTTTAATGTATCTTTTGTTTTTCTTTTACTTCTCTGAGAGTGGGGAAGAAAATGTTTAATGTTTGTGTAAATGTTTTTTCATGGCTGGATGATGCCAGTTGATAAATGGAAAATACTAAAGAAAAATGATTTATGAGGTAGCTATTCCTTCAGTTTTTTGAAATAAAATTACTCCTGAGAGGCTGGAGAAGGTTTTGTGTTTGCTTTCAGTGTAGAAATGAAGACAGGTAGAATATAGTACAGTTCTACTAATAGCAGTTAAATAATGCCTGTGCTCTTACTGTAATGGGACATGTACTGCCAATTTTCTGTTTGCTTTCACTGGATGAAAAGGTAGAGGGTAATTTTGTTTCATCAAGAGGATTTATTTGGATGAATGCATTAAGGGAATGGGGTGCAAAAATCATGTACATGCTCTGTTCAGCTCCTTGGAGAATTTCAGAAGCTGTAACTACCAGGATTCACGGAACCAAGTCAATAAACTCCTGAAGATCAATGTCTCTCTCTCCCTCCTCCCCTGTTTACCTCCATATTTAAAGAGGGAGCATGCTTGTAGTAATAATAATAATCATACACTGTTGCATGATGTTAGTGCCCTGTGTCATTTAGAGAGAAGTCATTCTTGTACTGATGCTCCTAGTAACAAAACTACAGGAGTGGGAAGAAAGCTCCTTATTGTGAAGGCTTAGTGTAGGTCTGCTGATTGTTTGGACAAGAGAATTCAAATATGAGGAGAATAGGTAATGCCAGAGAAGAAGCTGAAAACCATGAAATCTATCAGCCTTCATCAATATTGTCATGATTTAGGCCCAAGGAGCATGTTTTTTGATGTCAGTATAGTTTTCAAAATCTCACGAAGTAAGTGTGCTTTCTTGATAAAGCTCTGGGCTGGGATTGGCAAATGTGCACCTGATGCTTATCTAAGGCATTGGGAGATTTGCTTAAAGTCACTTATCACCAGTTTGTGACATATATTTTTGTAAGTTATTAAGGCTTTATGTATTGATACATGAATTACCTTCTAGAGATAGTATTTACATATGAAAAGTCTATATTAAGATGTAGATATTGCTATTTTCACAATTTATTACATTTAAAAAATACTTGAAAAAAAAAAAAAAAGCTAGTTCTACAGTTATGTTCCTGCTGTAAAGCTGGGATTTGTTGAGGATAAAGACATAATTTTGTTTTTTTTACTTCTAGACTGGTGAACCTAGAAGCGCTTTTAAGTTCCCTGCTAGATCAGGGCAAGTTTTACTGGATGCCAGCCCTCTTCTCTGTTCTTTTTTTTTTTGTGGGGAAATGGCTCATGCACTTCCTTCCCAACCTTTTCTCCCAAACCAGTTGGGGGAGGGGCTGCTGAAATTTGTTTTCTAGAGGAGACCCCTTTGGGAAGTTCCCTCCCAAATCTGGCCCAAACCAGGACACAAACATAGCTGGAGTTTATGGTTTTGTGATACAGTCAAGCTGATGTGGCTCTCTGTGACTTTTGAAGGTGGTGGTCTTACCTTACTGCCCTCCTAGTACAGTCACTTTGCAAATACAGATTTTTGGCTGATCCTACATGAAGTCAAACACAGAAAGTTATGTCAGCACAAAACTGTTCGAGTTTTCTTGCAGTTGTTCTTCTTTCTGCTTCATCATCTGAAGTTAGTTTATCCTCAGAATCCATTTGAAACTGTAACCCACCAAGAGAAAAGAAAAATGCAGGGAAAGGCTGTGAGCTCCATTTCCACACTCATTTTGTGGCAAGATCTGTGAAGGAAAAGAATAATAATACAATAATATAATAATAATAATGAAGTTATTGAGTACCATTCCATATTTTAAACAAGAAAAAGATTTTTTTTTTTTTGTGCTTGCTCTTTGAAGTGAAACCTATGTTGAATATATTTTTAAATAACCTAGAAGGAAACTGAAGATCAGGAAATTTGCTGTTGAGTGTGTAGTAGGCTATGTAAAAGCTTTAGAAGGCATTTTTTTCAAAAACCTTTACTAAGGCCCTTTTTCCTTTGACCTGCCTTAATTAAGTCTTCGCATTTCACTGTCTGGAAATGGTTTGTAAGGATGCAGAGTTATTGGTTCTTTCTCATGCCGTGTTGCTGTAGGTGAACTGCATAATACAAACGTGTATCTGCATCTGATGGAGCAGTGGCATTAATGATGTCAACAGCAGCACTGTGTTTTTTGCATCGCTCCATTCTGCCAGGTGTGGAAGAGGAGAAGGAGGAGGAGGAAAAGACAGTCTGTCACAGGTGGGTTTCTGCAAAAGAAGAGACTGTGAGGAAAAGTGGTAGGGCTTCCTACACAACCTGATCCATTTTCTCATGGTGCCTACTCCTACACACTGCCTGGTGTGTTCTTATTAGGAGCTGTCTGCTCATTTCCAGTATCTGTCTAATTCCTTAGAGGGCCCTATTAAGATGCATGGGTCATGCAAAAGCAAAATTTAGTAACACTCTAAAAACAGGACGAGTGTTAAAGTGAAGAATCCTTCTCACGTACTGTATACTGGGTAAACTCAAACTGTGGCATAGCAAACTACTTTTTTTCAAATGATCAGAAACAAATTTTTCTGAGCCTGATAGCACTATACGCCCTGAGAGGATCCACAGAAATACTTTTTGTTTGAAAAAAGATAATGTCCTTGATCACTACTCATTATCACAATTTAAAAAAACTCCATCTTCTCCCTCACCCCAGCTTTATTATGTGCTTACCTTAAAAATAATTCCCAGAATTTTCTTGCCATATTTTGCCCTCATAAAGTAACCAAATATAAGATATTACTTGATAACTTGTTACTAATTAATCCTGATAACAGGATTAACTTTAGAAAAAATATTAAAAATATTTTGACTTATGGAGGATGTGTGAATGATTGCAAATGGATATAATTTCTCTTGTATTGAGTGCAGGAATACTGAATTTCACTGTTGGTTAAAAGGCCACTTTATACATCTCTATGACAGTCTTATTTACAAATTGAGAGTATTCAATTTAACATGGATATTTTTGTGATTTAAGAAATTTTATTTTTTTGCAACTTATGAAATGTTCAGCCTTCAGTTGCATGCACTCAGCAAGGCCAACATAGCAAATGTGTCTAAGGAAAACCCCGCTTTAGGGTAACCCTTATACATGCCTTCTCTCTGCTTTTTTCTCTCCCTGCTCTCTTATAAATGCTCTTCTATGTGTGTACTGGAAAAAGACTCTCTTTTTAAGAAGATAAAGAAAAACAAACTGGAGCTCCAAATGAGTAGTATGCTTTTATACCACTGGTTTTTGCTTCCATAATTTAAAATTTTTGAATTAATTCTGTGACACCAACTGGTGGATAAAAAAAGTAATATATTTATAAGATGGGGTTTAATGAGACATCAAAATAACCTTAAGCATAGTCTGCTCTGGCCTTCGCAACTAGCAGTGCTGTCACTTGTGTTGTGTTAGTGAATTTTGTAGCAGTGCTGGGTTTTATTATGTTTATAATTGAGGCTTAGTAGACTAGAAGGAAATAATTTCAATGATCAGACTCTTTTTGTTATGAGTTTTCCTGCTTTCCTTTGAAATGCCTTGTTATTGTTGGCTATTTTTCTTTTTAAAGGACGATAATTTTGTTAGTTTTTATCCAAATTAATCATCTTTCCAGTTCCTTCAACTATGAAAGCAAAGTGTTGGATTTTCATTTGAGATACAAAGAAATCTGGAAGAAACCAAACACTTTGGAATAAAGCCTATTTATTATGGCTTCATCTTGCAAATAAAAGATGTGACGTAAACTCACCTTTCAATGATGGCACAAAAGCTGCACTCTGAGCAAATGCTTAGATTTCAGGGCTTTTGGGGAAGAAGGCTCCCCTTTGTTTTGGTCTTATGGATAAACTGACTGATGGATACCAGTTTGAAAACACACAGCTGCTGAGCCCACTCTTAGAATCACAGAATTCTAGAATAGCTTTGGGTTGGAAGAGACCTTTATAAGAGGCGTGTGCAGATAGGAAGTTTTGCAGTGTTGTCGTGCAGTTTATGAAGTCCTCATGGCAGTGGTTGGGAAGCAGACATTGAGATGTGTGTCCCTCTGACAAGGAGGCAGCCCTTCCAGGAAGAGACACTATTGGCTCTAATGCTTTACCAGGAAAAGAAGGAGTTTCCAAAGATCTCTTAGACACATGGGACGAAAATGGTTTTCTAGACCAGACAGGCAAACACTGATTTCATTTGGCTCTGGCTTCATTTTAGGTACTTTGTGTGCAGTTTGTGTTGCTGATATGGTATTTTATGATTTGCAGCTAAAAATCAGTTACTGATGGGAAAGCATGAAAAAACTGTTGGAAAGCAATGTTTTTCTGGTATTGTTAAAAGAATTTTAACACCTTCTTCTGCTTCTGGTACTAAGTCAGACTAATTAAATCAATTCAACTTTGCAGCTTCTGATAATGTTTAGAAGGATTTAATTTGCTTCTCTCCTATTTGTTTTGAAGTTATATTGTCACCGCTAATGACTTCTTGCATTGGTTTCAGTTAAAGAACCTAATATTAAGCTAAGATCTTGAACATGTGGTAAAGGTCTGAATGAAAAATTACACTATTCTACCCGGCTTTTTAAATGATGTGTTTGTTTTGAGAATCATTCATTTTCTTTATAAAAAAAAGCAAATCTGATTCTTGCTTTTCCTTTAACTTGATGTCCTTTTTCTGTTCCATTTTAGTAGGTCACCTCTGCTGTATTTCTTCAACTGACCCAAGTGAAAGATCTTAATATGGTATTGAAAGCAAGGAGGTAGGTGTGAGAGGGAATTAAAAGATTATTAGCATACAGCAAGTCTCTGGAACTGAAGATACTTTGCAACCATTTCCTTGATTGTCCCTTTGGGAAAGAATTGTATCTGTTTACCTACCATGTTCTTAGCTCAGACCTCTTAGGATTTAGAGGATATTGAAAACAGCAATGTGTGGAGACCAGATATATGCTAGAAGGATAAGGATGCCTGTGTTTTGCCATGGGAAGTGGAATTATATCTCAATCCTGTGCACAACAAGCTATTTATCATGCTCAGAAAACAGCAGTAGGTAGCAAACTTGAAATCTTTGCAGCTAAGAGACTGTTTATATTTCTCAAAACCTTTTTTTCTTGTGAAGAAAGGAGTCTCACTTTCATGTCATGTTGCATTGCAGTTTATTGTGGAATGCTGCAGTGATTTCTTATTTTAACTTGTTGCATTTTATCTAAGGGTAACTGATGTATATTAATTTGATGTGTCAGATTACGCAATACAGGTCTGAACTCATAAGTTTCTTTTTCCTTTAGGCTGTTTAAGGTGATTTCACATTTGTTATGAAATTGCAGGTCCTTTTAGGGAAAAGATATCTTAGCCTTATTGGGGATCCAGTGATTTTTTTTTAAACCTTCAAAATAGATCAGCTAAATGGAGTGTGAGTGGGGGACAGGGCTGAGGCTTCTGGTCGGTCAGATATGAGGAAGGTATTGGAATCCATTCTGACTTTGAGTGAAGGGATTCTGATTTTTAATACCTGTGAAGAGACTCTGACATAAGGTATGTCTCTCAGACAAAGATGTTTAGAGGTAATGTTGCTGTGGGGATGTTTGGGCTCTTGAAGAAGATCCCACACTAGAGATCTTCTTCCATGCACTAGTTTAGTGTGACAGAATTCAGTGCAAACTTCTGGGGGACAGGCTCAAATCCAGCTCTGTGTATGTTTCCACATAGGTTCAGGGTTGCTAAAAAAGGCCAGATACTACAAGACTACTTAAAATATTGTTGCCAATATGTTTAAAGGCAAGTATTTTATTCCACTGGAAGGATTGATTCTAAATAAAATAATAATAGCAATCATATAATAATCAATATTAATAATATTACTTCTTGCTAATGATATAGAAGATGTCATGAAATAAGTAATAAATTCACTTCTTGTACAAGCTGAAAATTGTTTCCATTATCCTATGTCTTTTGTGCTACAAAGGAAATGGCTTTTTGCATGTAAAGGTTTTAGCTATTTTTAGTCGTAGTACATATTCAGTAATAACACAATTAGTGCATGTTTTTATTAATAATTTTCCTGCAGGAGGCTCTAGTCACATGTCACTTTTTAGGATTAAATTTTACTGTCTCCATCCCTAAAACTGGTTATAGCTGTGCTGATAGAGAATCATCTTCTAACAACTTTTTAATGGAGGCACTGGTAACTCTATTGGAAGTGAGTAAAAGAAAGAGGGGTGGATCCTTTTTTCTCCTAACACTTCTCTTGACCAAACCCAAGAGACAGGAAGTCTTATTAGACAATACAAAATGCAATTCTGGCAAGTAAAGAAAATTCCCTTTGGTTTTAATTCATCCTCAGTTTGTTATTTCTTCATCACTCTTTTAAACATTGATTTTTTAAATGATAAGGATTTCAACAAAACTCCTAATTGTTTTCCTTCAAGATGGTTATGTTTTATAGTGTTACATAATGATTCTGTGAACACTTTAAATTTCTGTGTCAGTGCGTGGGTACAGTTTTATAGTTTTTTGTAATTTTTTTCCTCTCTTTTTTTAAAAAGGTGTGCTTTGTACACCAGTAACTTCATTCTTTCCATATAGATTAACTTTTGACAACTGCAAAATGACATTCTAAGAAAGAAGGGAGAGTTGGATTTTGACAAGAGTGGACCAACCAATAGCAAAAATAATTTACTTTCTTTAGACATGAATGTGTCAATTTTTGAAAAGTATTTGACTGCTGCCAAAGCTAGACTGGTATTAAAAGCTTTACAATGACCTGACTTCCTCTTAGAATAAAAGTGAACTTTGATTCTAGGTTTGCCAAAACAGTTCTTTCTTTCTAGCTCTTATCTTAATGAAAGATTTTACACTGTTTTTACAGGTGGTTATAATTTTTCATTTGAAAACAGTTTTCTGTTCAATCTAAGATGTTTCCATGTGTGAGTTAAATTTTTTAATCTTTCCTTTTTCATTCCCTTCCTGGAGTATTTTCACAAACAGCAAAAGTTATTAAATGCACATTTTCATGTCATAGTTTGACTAATTTGCTGCAATGAGAACAATTCCCTTTTAACTCTGTGTAGTGGTTTGAAAGCAAAACAAATGAGAGGCTCCAAGTCAGAGATGCAATTTAATAGGAAGAAAGGAAAGAAAGTAAAATAAAATAGATGCAATAATACAAAAGACCACTGACAGAGTCAGAATACAATTTGAGCAGGTTGATGGATGCAGTCCAGATGAGGTGGTCTTCTTGAAGCAGTGATCCTGTAGAAAGGTCTGGTAGCTCTGGTCCTTTGGGAATCCAGTAGGTATGGGCTCCTTGTACTGTCCCAAACCCCAGATTATATCCAGGTGAGAATGCTTGGTTCCTCCCCCTGGGCGGAGCATCTCACAATGGGATGATGAGTCATGCAGGGGGTCCTTGATGACCCATTAAACATAGATAGCTCCTCGAGGGAGTTATCTATAAGTCATGGGCAGGGCATTGATAAGCCATTGACAGAAGATAATGGCCCAGAGGGAGGGGGTCTGGAAAAACACTGCCCCACCTGGATTCAACAGTTTATGAAGACGGTGATAGAATACTTTGTGCACATCCTGTACCACAACCCAGGACACTCTGCTTCTGAAATTTAAGACTGAAAAAACAGACTTCTTAGCTCGTCCAAGTTCGGTTCATAAATGTATAGGAAGATTAAGATCTGTCCTGTGTTTCTCAAGTTTTCTGATTCCACATAAACTGTTTGGAGAGAGAATGCTGCTGTGGAGTCTTTACAGAATTATTTCCACAGATGGTTATTTCACTGTCTAAAATCCTTCAGGTGCATATTTCTCTATATTCCTTCATCCTGGTTTTCAGCTGTAATTTCACATATAATTATAAAGAATATAAAATAGGCTTATCTTGTGCCAAATTATGTTTTATTTACTTGAACTAATGTAAAGATCATAATTTTTAAACAGGTAGAAGGCTAAAAAATGTTTTGAAATATATCTGCAATATATGTTTTAACATAGTCTCAGTACACATACATAAACAATTCTACAATAAATTCAGATGTAAAAATCCCACTAACATTTTTAAGATTTATATTGTAATGCTGAAGCCTTTTGCATTAAGGAGGTTTAAGTTCAGTCAGGTTCCCAAAAGGTAGCTCTGCCCTGTCACTTTTCTTCTTCATAAGTTTGCATTGAATTAGATCAAGAAATACAATAATCAGTTTTGTCAGAACAGAAAGAAATGTCAGATTTAGTGAGCTGAATGTGTTATGTTGCTTCACCTTTAAGCGGTATAAGGTACACAGAGAAGAAAGCTGGGGAAAAGCAGAGGTGGGTCTGTGGGAATTTCCTATTTGTCAGCACTCGGATAGGTTTAAAATGATGCTGAAATTACAACCTTATCCTTGAATGCTTTTTACTGCTGTCGTGCTTTAACCCCAGCCATTTGCCAAGCCCTAGGCAGCTGTTCACTCACTCTCCCACCAGCAGGAGCGGGGAGAGAATCAAAAGGGTAAAAGCTGGAAAACTTGTGGGTTGAGATAAAGACAGTTAAATAGGGAAAACAATGCCATGGACACAAAGCAAAACAAGGAATTCTTTCACTGCTTCCCATGAGCGGGCAGGTATTCAACCATTTCCAGGAGAGCACGGCCTCGTCACGTGTGATGGTGACTTGGGAAGACAAACGCCATTGCTTCAAATGTCACTCCCCTTCATTACTTCTTCCCCACTTTATACACTGAGCATATGGTCTGAAATATCCCTTTGGTCAGTTTGGGTCACCTGCCCTGGTTGTGTCTCCTCCCAGCCTCCCATGCACTCCCAGCTTCCTTGACAATGAGGCAGTACAAAAAACTAGAACAGGGCTTGGCTCTCTGTAAGCCCTGCTCAGAAATAACAAATAAGTCTCTACATTATTACTGTTTCGTTCAGAGCAAATCCAAAAACACAGCCCCATGTTAGCCACCGGGAAGAAGATTAAGTCTGTCCCTGCCAAAACATATGGTAACATATGTTACCCATATTCTGGAATAGTGTTTTAATTTGATCACTTACTCTGGAATCATGATGCAATAGGGAATGTACCTTTACTACCCTGAATGTTTATGTTTCTTGAAAAATATAACTGTATAGAGATAGTATCAACAGAGAGATTGTCGGAGACTGATTAAGAGTGATGTGGGTAATGGTGATATAATCCTCTATGGTGAATGAATGCAGATTTTTCTTATTGTTTTTAAAGGAAAGTTTCTTCTCTTTGTTTGTTTTTTTGTTTGTTTGTTTTATTGTTGTTGTTACAATGCAATTTTTCTGAGGTGTCCTGCCATTTGCTGAAACACAGCCAGGAATCCATGCAGTCATGACAGACTATCACCACCAGGAGTGTGAAATTCTGGCAATATCCACAAGCAGTGAGCGGAAATCTTGGAAATCTCTTGGTATGACTGCCCAGCACATTTGCTTACCTTTTACACTCCCACTCCACAATCAACTTCAGTTTTCTTCTTTTTTGTTTTTATCTTCTTTATCAGTAGTAGTTTATACTACAATTTCCCCTTTGATAAATGCCCTGAAAGTCTCTGGAGAAACTTGCAGTCTCTACTGTAGTAGAGAGGAGAGCCTGACATCTTGTAAGGCCAAGAGGCTGTAACGGAGCTCTCCACAGGCAGGCAAGGCTGGTGCACAGGCTGCTGTACCAGCTGTCAAGTTACAGTTCTGACTTCCACATTTAAGGCACTGTGTCCTTATTCACAGCCCTTTTTTCAACAAATCTTTCTCTTGGGAGAGATTTTCCAGCTTTGCCAAAATGGCATGATCAGTGGACCTTGACTGCCACTCCTTTAACAACTGCTAGGCATCTGACTACTGACCTTCTGGCTTCCTGTGCATCTGTTGTTGGTCAAAAAGATCAATCTAAGCATGTGGAGAACCTTACTGAATGTACTTTATCTGGCATTAATTAGCTCCTTCCAGTATAACTAATCAAATACACACACATACACAGGTCCTCTGCTACTACTAATTTTAATTAACATTTTTATGAGGGATAGGCCAAGGAATTTCTGTTATTAATTAGTGGAAGAGCATCTCTTGTGAATGCTGCTACGTGTCTGGCAAAAGAAAAGAAATTGTACAAAGAAAGGGGGACATTTGTGACTAAAATCTAGGTAAACAGTGAATCAAATACCAAATCAAGCTTTTTTCAAGTTTAATCTTTGATGAATTTACCTTATATACAGAAAAATACCTTTCTGATTATGGACTAAATAACTATACACAATAGTAAAATATATTTATTGGATGAATACATAGTTGAAGGAAAACTCCATTCATAAAAATGGATTTATGAATCTTGGTTCTTCCTGGGTGAGCTGAATAACTTTTTGTCTGATTGCCCAATGTTGCTGATGTTCGTCAGGCCACCTGAAATCACAGTGGCTAAGTCGAATGGATGATGGATTGTGGAGTTCTGCTGGGTAAGATCCTTCTCCAAAACTGTTCCCCTTTTCTCAGGTTTCAACTGCTGCCATCTTCTTTCTTTTGGCATAAAAAAAAAGAAAAAAAAGAGCAGCTGGTACGTCAGTTTTAGATTGAGGAGAACAGTGAAGTGTGATAAGAAGCAAATACTGTCCTTTAAATTTCATAAATTTCCCTCAACAGTCTGTGACATTATCTGTGACTATCAATTGCAAAGTGCAATAGCATATCGAAGGGCACATGGTGCCTTGAGTAATTTACTTGTGTTTCTGTGCTGTGAAATCTATACTCAGAATATTGTCTTATCCCCGGAGAAAAAGGGAAGAGGATGGGGAAGAAGCCCTGAAAGGAAATATTATTACCCCTACTTGCAGATCGCTAGAGGTTTTCTGTTTATTTGGTCTGGTTTTTCAATGAACTAATCTGCCCTTGATCCTAAGACTATAAGAATGGATTTCACAAGTCATAATTTGTATACATAACCCACCATCTATTTAAATATCTTATTTAATCTTTTATCCAACTTCTGGTTTTTTTCCTTAGTTTTAAATCTCTCAATGTAAATGGAAGAATTTGAGCCTTTATGTAATAGTGCTTCTATGATTTGTTTCTTTCCATTTTTTAAGCAATCTTGAAGACTTTCCTTTGTGTTTCTGACTGATTCTCATATGAAAAGGTTAAATACTCAGATAAAAATATAGAAAATATGGTCATATGTTGGTGTGGGGTTTTTTTTTCCCTAAGGGATTGTTTTTTATTGAGAAATAATCCTTCTGTTTTTCTTCCACATATATCAGGGCTTACCTCTAATCTTAGAATCCAAAGCCTCTAAAATGGCTTTAGATTTATTTTTTAATTTTCTTTTGCAGATTGGCATGGCTTTCTAACATCTGATTCAATATTACTTATGCTGTAGTTTTAACCTTAAACATCTGAGAAAAATGAGTTATGTTCAGAGTAGACTTTATTCCTAAAAAAAAAAAAAAAAAAAGGTATTCACATTACTTTTATCCTCTGAATTGATTCCTTTTGACCTTATTTGCAAATTTTGTTACTATCGCTGGGTAAGGTGGAAGGAAGTAGAAGCTGTGTTAGGTGAAAAGGTAGATAACTGGTATTTTTTTAATGTTTATTGTGTACTGTATTAATGTGGGAATGAGCCTAGTTAAAACCACAGCATTTTAATGCACACAAGTTAAGAAGGGATCTCTGAATGAAATCCAAGTTTGTGATCCTAAAACTTTAGCAGCAGACATGGCCATAGGTTTCCTGTTGTCTTAGATGCAGCAAACTCATTTTACTCCCTTGTATTTTCCTTCCTCGTTCTGCCTCAGCTGAAACAGAAACACCTTTCTCTTTCTCATCCAGAATATGCAGTAACTTACCTGTTCAAACTAGAGAATTTTCTTTTGTTCCCACTTTTGTGAGTTTTTTCTCTTCTCTCTCAGGAAATACATGAACATCCCTGAATACTGTGGATCAGCCCAGAGCTAGAGTTTGCATAACAAAATTCTTTACAACTTGTGAGCAGAGCTGCAGCAACACTGTACCCAGGGCTGTCCAGGTGTGTAGTGTCCCTTATTGAGCAAGACAATGTATTGTCTACCCACTTTTGGAAAGGCTTTCCAACATAAAGAATTCTATGACTCTATGAAGTAGTCCTAAACTCCACTAGATGTGCTGCTGCATGTTTTTGATATCTTTTCCTTTAATGTAACCATTTAAATCATGTCTGCTTGGTATTTACTGAGAATATATATTTTTTTTTTTCTGGTTGGTTTTTGGTTTGGGGTTTTTTTTGTGGGTTAGTTTAGAGAGAAGGTCCCAAGAAATGAAAAATGCCCGTCAACAGAAAAACTCATTATATCCTGAATGGCCCTAACTTCAAACACAAAGAAGCCTATTAATAAAAGGGCTGAATAAAAGGAAGATATTAAATCTTCAACTTAATCTTAGCAAACTTTGTAGAAAAATCTCAGAAGTTTCTTCACCTCTTCAAGAAACGTCTAAGTAATCCCAAGTTTTTCTTCGTTTCTTGAATTACTTTGCAAAAGTGACATTTCTTCTTGGAATGTAAGCTCCTGTGTGTTTCCTCAGCGTCATGAAAGAGCAAGATAGAACAGACAAGCAAACACAAAAAATATAAAACACAAAGTGTTCTGTTTCCTGAGTCAGTACATAAATTAGCTACCTCTTTTGCATGGCTGTAAAGCTAGGAAAAAAAAAGTTTAAATGACACACTCATAGGATACTACAATGAATAATCTTTGAGTCAGAAAGCTTTATGAAGAAGTCATTAAGTTTTTGGAGGATTGTGTCTTCCATTCCGTTGTATCTTACATTCATGTCAGTGTTTTAAATTTTTTTTTTTTATAATGATGTAGACTTTACCTCTAGGAGAGATGATAATCTAATCACTAACATGCTCAGCACGCTGTGCTGCCTTTGTAAGAAGGAAAAGACAACCAACTTGTCTAGTTAAAGCCAGTGGCCAGTGTAAACCAACATCAATTTCCTTTTGTTTTTATTAGGGATTTCTCTGCTGATTTGAAGGAGGGGAGGAAAAAAGTTGAAAAATCCTTTTCCATGTCTTTGAAAATAGTTTTTTATGGGTCTTGGTACTGGATTTTTTTCCCATAAGGTCAAATTGATTCTTATATTTATTTTAAAAAAATTCTCTGTTAATTCTGATTTTCTTCACAGATAGTTTCTGATATGTAAACAGCCTCTGCAATTTTGTGCCAGGATTTTCTTACCTATCTTCAGTCGTATGGCAGAGAGAGCTTAAAGTGCTTCCCTTGAAAACCTGGGATCAATGGGTGATTTGGAGCTGATGAGGTGAATCTACCAGCCTGATAAATTCCCTTATGAAATTTGGCTTACAGAAAAGTATACAAGTGCTAATGGTGGGGAAGATATGTTACTGGCTTTGGCTGCAAACAAGTGATAGAAGCCTCTTGTGTAGTTTTCATCCTTTCTTAGCAGTTTGTTACCTGCATTTTGGCAAATAGCTTCCACCCTCTCCAGCTCTTCTTGCCAGCCCTTTTTCTGGCTCATGTAGTCAAACCTGTGAGCTCTCTCTCCCCTCTGATTTCTCTGCTTTGAAACCGTCTGTCTAATGAATTACTGTAGTGCTTTTGTATCATGAAGAAAATGAGTGTGAAGCTGTTAACTTGCTATCCTTGGATGTTGTCCAATAACTTCCTCAAAACATGTCTAGCCCTTGCTGAATGGATTTTTCTCACCTCGTCATGCATGCTTTTACTGTTGTGTTACTTAGGTTAAGCAGATGCTGTGTCTACGTGGTTACAGCATGTGCAGCTTTCAAACTTGCTGACCGTCTTTAAGATCACTAAATTAATATCTCTTCTATTCAGCTTTCTAATGTTTGCCACTCTGCAAAAGGCATTTTTCTCTAGCTAGTGGTAATTAGTTACCTGGTTAATGTGCTCTGTGTATTTAGGCAGTATTGGGGTTTAATCCCAAAGTGACAATACTGTGTCTGCTGTCCCCATACATATTCTACTCCATCAGTTTTCCTAATCATTTTCAAGCAATTGCTCTGAAGATTTTTGAGTGTGATTCCCATTCCTGACCTCTTTCTCCCTTTAAAAGGTGAGGATTTTAACTTTCTTTTGCAATCTTAGGCATCGCTGACTTGTTCACTCTGTATCCAGTTTACACTGTGGGAGGCTATCTGGAACGTTTCCAGTTTCTTTGGTCAGCCACAGGGTATCTACATGCCAGAACAGTGAGAATGAACGTACTGCTGGTCCCCAGAGACACTTAGCACCATCTGTGAAGAAATGTTATGGAAGAGGCTAATTTAAGTTCTGCTGTGGTTAGATAGAGCAGAAAAAGTACCTGTCAGTATTTGTAAAGGTAGAAAAGACCAAAGACATAAGGCAGACTTCTGAAATCCTTTAGAAGGTAGGAATTTGGATCAGTTTCATGTTAGAGAAACTACACAGAGAGTTTGGGAAATTTAATATAATGCAGCTTTACCATTAACCACCATGTGAATACAGGAGTTCAGAATCACAGAATCGTTATGGTTGGAAAAGTCCATCAAGTCCAATCTTTAACTGATCACCACCTTATCAACTGAAGCGTAGCACTGAGTGCCACATCCAGTGGTTTCTTGAACACCTCCAGAGACTGTGTCTCCACCACCTCCCTGGGCAGCTATTCTGAAGTTTAACAATCTATTCCACCTTTATTTGCATCTGCAGTTATCACTTTTAAATGTTTATCTATCTATCCAGTAGTAAATTTGCCAAGACACTGATGTTTTCTATTAACTCAGTTTTTCCGGATTTCAAAAAACTACTTTGAGATATTGCAGTGTTAAATATGAGGATTTTTGAGTAGGCTTTAGAAAGGAAGACTTATATAGATATTATCTAAATTAATTTGATGTCTTTGTAAAATTTGCATATTAAATACATAACACTGTGGATCACTAGGCTGCTAATCTGCTTGTTTCTTTCAAAACTGGATTCCAATTTATTTTTAGCTACATGCAATTGTTGTGGCTGAATGTTCTTTTGCATCTACATGGAATTTTTCTAAAAATGCTAGAGAGTAAAATTGCAAATAAATATAATTTAAACTATATAAAAATATTAAAATGAAAATGAAATGTTAAAGCTGAAAGTATGCCACCTGACAATTCTCTTCAAAATTTGCTACACAGATTTTCAGGGTTTTCAGACCTGCTACACAGATTTTCAGGCCTTCAATAAACACTCCTCAGAGTCCCTTAAATGTGAAAGCTTTCAGAACATTCATTAATTTGGTCTCTAAATCATGCCTGTTATCCTTCTGTAAACAAAGCTTGTGGTAAGATGTTTGGCCTCTCTTCATTGTTAACACTGCATAGCCTGAATTTTGTTCAATTTTTTGATAACATGGTTATGGTTTTTGGAACTCTGGAAAAAAGTGCTTCGTTTAGAAATATGTTTAATATATATATAAATATATATCTTTATTATAATATGTAAATATGTCATAAAATGCTGTGAGACGCATGTATTGCATGTTCTCAAGAGCATTTTGAAAATAGGATTTATCAAAAAACTGTTGCTCCATACAGGGAATGTTCTGTGTGAGTGTCTTTTCACTGTAAAGTCTACAAAAGTCCCTTCAGTAAATGGAAGTGTACTTGTTTTCTTTATTTTTAATGATTAATACCAAATATACCAAGCATTTCAGTGTGAAAACTTCAGTGGTTTTTTATAGCGTAAACAAGGCATTTTTCTACCCAAAGAACCTCAAGATAAACTTATTGACATGTGTCATTACATGGGTGGTGGTTATCTGCAAGGTCTTCTTCCTCTTTTCATATTTTAACTAAACGCTGTGAGGGAGACATACAAGCAGAATTGTCTCATTAAAATATGAATTTGGCAGTTATGAAAAACATAATAATTTTTAAACCTTGCATCATGAGTGTTAAATTACTTCAAAGGCTTGTATTCGTGAGTAGAACATCATCCATCGGAAAGGAACAATTAATGTAAAGAGATTCACAATTATGGAGTAGCAAGGTTTAATGAACTTTAACAGACATTTTATCTAAATATCTTTAAGTTGTTAAACAAGGTTCAGAACACCAAAAGCTTGATAGAAAGGCAAAAAATTATAATTTGAGGTAGATGCAAATTAACCATCAAAGTGATTTTTTTATAATTAATGCTAAGTAAAGTTAAGTAAAAAGGAATATTAAGATTTCTCTTTATCCAAAAATCAAATCTGAATCTGTACCTGGTCCTGTCAAAAAAAAAAAAATTTGATATAGCAACACTTTCTCATATCTTCACATTTTATTTTAAACCAGCACAGAATCCTCAGCATTTCTTTTGAGAGGTAGTGGGACAGGAAAGGGAGACAATAAAAGTAGTGAAGGATAGTAAAGCCCTTTCTACACTGTCTTGGGAATTTTCAGACTGGTTTCCCTAGGCAGAATTGTTGTTTCCAAGTTGGCCAACTGAGCATTAGAGCATCTTAGATTTGAGTGTATGGTGTATAAGATAGGAAATATGAGAGTTGATATCAATTATTTCTTTGTCTGATATAGATACACACTTTTTGGATGAAAGAATGAAGCAATAAAAGCTTGTACTGCAGGCCATGAAATATACTGAAAAGTTGTTATACTTGGTTAAATGTTTGTTCTGCCTGAAAGTTGGAGTTCCTCTGTTTGACCTATTTTCCTCAAATATTTTTTCAATTCTAGGTTCAAAAAAGCTAATTGCCAAGTCTATTTAAAACACTCTTTTTATATTGGTGGTAAACCAATGTTCAACCAAAGTCTGGAATGCTCTCACAATGCACACTGGAATGCTCTTCTCTTTTACTTAGTTGTTTTGGATTTTTGTTTGGTTTTTTTTAATGCTACAATGAATATTTTTGTTTTGTAAGCCAGTAGACCAGAAGAGGTAGCAAATATATGAGATTCATTCCCTAAC
The DNA here is from genome assembly GCF_029207755.1 of Chamaea fasciata. Lineage (NCBI taxonomy): Eukaryota > Metazoa > Chordata > Aves > Passeriformes > Sylviidae > Chamaea > Chamaea fasciata. The sequence continues at coordinate 58,225,212 of NW_027094086.1, read as the reverse complement.
TCACACTTTGAGATTACTCAAATAATGATGAACAACCATTTACTTTCTTGTCTTGCTATGAAGTTCAAGGTCAAGATATGCTGATATTACACTTTCTAGGGAACTTGGAGAACTAGAAAGTCATGGGCAATTAATGACTTTGAGAAGATGAAAGAGCTGCAGATATTGCTGGAAATTCTTCCAACAGAAGCTCTTACAAGGATACTTAGAGTGACATGTAATATATAATTTTTAGTAAAAGAACATTCTGTCCTGGCTGCCTGGGAAAGCCATGAGAAAATGCTGAAGAGAAACATGCTGATGAGACAGAAGTCAACCTCAAATCTATATTCGGCAGATCTGTTTCATTTTCAAGCCCAAAACATTTGAGTGTCAAATAACAGATGTATCCCTAAATTCGTTTCCAGTGTTCCTATGGTTACACAAAATTTGTTATGGTTTCTCCAGAGGAAAATTTCAAAGTAAAATTTTGACCAGAGATTTGCTGTTCTGCAGAAGGTAGGTGCTGCTATTCTGTGCTAAATTACATATTTAGCAAATATTCTGTGCTAAATTACAAGGGTGAATGATAAAGCAGCTTGCTCTATATGAAATTTGTGCTATTCATAAAAAGCAACATTTTGGCAAGGTGATTGATCTTCCTGTGACATGGTTTTGGACAAGGAGGCAGGGTTTGTCAGTATGGTACTGTTACTGTGTCTGCTTGAACTCTATGATTTCTTTTGGCTGCTCACTCAGTAAAATGTTTGTGATAATCAAGAACGGGATACCTTCCAGCAACTATACACAATGCATAATCTTGCAATGTATTAAAAGAAGATTATTTTCAAGTAACATGTGTGTATGTATATATAAATAGATATATATTATTAAAAACCAGTTGGATATCTTTAACTTGTGCAAAAGGCTTGCTTATATTCTTGGAGACTCACTGGTAAATTAAAAGTGTTTTATTTTCTTCTTTCATTACTTTCTCCCTTTTGCAATTGATAAAGGAAAAAAGTGAAGAATAGTGGAACAGTTAAAAGGAGTCAGACAGGAGAAAGGAAAAATTTCATCTCTCATACATTCATTTAACTGTTTGATAATCAATAATATGCAAGGTTAATACTGTCAGTATTTATTTCAGAAATATGTAGCATTTTGAAACAGGGTATGTGGTGTCTCAGTGAAAGTGTGAAGCTTTGGGCTGATGGACAGCTCAAACCTCTATATTTACAACTTCCTTACCTTTGGATCCATTTGTGGGTTTTAAGCTCAGCAAAGAATCCTGTGCTCATGCTCAGTTTTGAGAAGTTCTGCTGTGCTTCAGAGATCTTGCATAACTGGAGCTGGGTGTGAGACGAAAATGGAATTTTTACCACTCACCACATACAGTTTACCACTAAGGTTTTGTTTTGTTTGTTTGTTTTTTTTTTTTTTTTTTTTTTTTCCCTGCAACATAGAAAGAGCGGGAGAATTCATCTACTACAGTCAGTAAATCAAGTGGTTTCTTAGAAAGCAACCTTCATGACCTAGTGGAGCTGGCAAGTTATTTTGCTATGCACCTCTCTTAGACAACACTGACTCATAGAGACTAAAACTTATTGCAAAGCCCCTTGGTTTTGAGAAATCCTTGGTTTAGAACAAATACTTGTTTTAGAAAAAAATTTAAAGGTTTCATATTTTTTGCTTTCAAAATAGAAAATAGTTCTAGTAACTCCATTATAATAAAAATTTATAACATTTGAAATTAAACATGAAAATAGTGAAAAAAGAATTATTGAATTTAATTGAAATTGAAATTTAAGTTTAAAAATAAGTTTGGCTTATCACAGAATGAGGGTATCTTAGCTCCAGACTATTTCAGTTTCTGGAGAAGAGTTTTCTTCTCTAACCCCTCTCTGCCATCCTTTATACCTCTAATTTTTTTATTTATTTTTTATTGTTTTTAAATTTCAAAGTATATTTGTTTCCAAGTTTTCTCTATGAGTGTGTGACTGATCTGACACTTTAGTACTGACAAAGACCTTAAAGGAACTCGTGAGGGACAAACCCACCCATAAGAGGGTAGTCTTATTTCTGTGTCACCAAGTTCACACTCCGTTAAATTGCATGCGATTTTCCCCTCTTTTGCCTTTTTGTTAACTAGACCAGAAAAAGTAGGAAACTTAGGTAAATGGTAAACTTTTACTGAGTTGTTGACTCTGCTAAAGGCTTGAAAATCAGGAATTAGTGGAAGTCAGAGAAAACTCTCAATAGCACTACCTGCAACTGCTATAGACGATGGACTAATTCCACACTGTTAATGGACCCTCTGCTTTTCTGATTTTCCCTGGCTTTTTTATTCGTTTTGTTAACATTTGCTCTTTGCATTCTCATTTCTTCTAAGAAAATGTTCTTCCTCCATGAATTCCCTGAAAAAATTCCTGAATAAAAATAAATCAATGGCACAACTTTCTCACCTGAACTTGTCCAGGATTTCTTGAAATTTCCTAGCACTTTTTAGGTTCAGCCTATTTGTCTATCAGAATGATCTGTTTCTCATGCTGTCTATTTCAGAATGATCATCTCATGTTTGGGCTCGGATTCCAGTCTTGGAGTCATTTACTGTATAATGAAAAAAAATCCATCTTAATAGTTTTTCAAAAATCTGCACATTTTTATTTTTCAGCTACTGAAGTACTGTCTATACTCTATGAAAAATCAAATGTATGCAAGTATTTCTTTAACATTATTCCGAAATTTTACTGTTAATATCTTTGTCCATGCCTGACTTTGAGAACTCCAGGAAGTCCATATGACAAACAGAGTTTTTTTCCTCTCAACAAAGCAATGTTGCAGTCCTTTCTCTCCACCAAAGCTGTGGCACTGGGGCGAGTAGGGCTGTGCAGCTACTAAACTTCAGTGTACTTCCTGGCCTAAGCACATGAAATTTCAGCAGACCATCAGGCTATTTATATCACACCATCATGTGCATATATTACACGTTTACCCAGCCTTTACTAGACACTTTTAATTCAACTGTATCATATTGTCATATAAAGTACGAACTGGTGTAGGTCATTCCACACCCTGAAGAGGAAGGAGAAAGACTGACTGATGGTAACAACACTGGTGGCTGTCCTTCATATTTCTGTCACTCTGCAGAAGTGGACTGCTGACCACAGCGGCTGAGTCATGAGGACCTGCTGTCTGCAGAGCGTTGCATTTTGTTGGATCTTAGAGTGTCCCAATGTGTGAGATGTCTAAATGGTTATCAGGGCCCATGGTGGAGTCCATCAGATCAAAGTTCCCTCCTCCATTGTTCTCTTGGAAGAAGTCTCATGAAGAGTGGCTAAAGGAGCTGGGATTCTTTACAGCCTGCAGAAAAGGAGGCTCAGGGATGACCTTATCATCCTCTACAACCACATAAAAGGAGGCTGTAGCAAGGTGGGGCCTGATCCTTTCCCCCAGGTAACAAGTGGCAGGCGAGGAGGAGATAACTTGGATGTTATGTAAAGCTCCTGAACTAAAAGATTGGCCAGGCATTGGAACAAGCTACTCAGGGAAGTGGTAGAATCACTGTGCCTGGAAGTGTTTAAAGAACATGTGGATGCAGTACCTAAAGACATGGTTTAGCGGTGAATACAGCAGTGTTAGATTAACGGATATAGTGAATGATCTTACAGGCCTTTTCCAACCTAAACAATACTATGATTCTAAGAGGATCTCTGTTTGTTCTTTTTTCTTTTTAAAGCAGTCACAGGAGGTTTAACTGTAGCTCGGGATGCTGGTAGGAAGAGAAAGGGGACATTGATGAAGGAGAAGGTTATTTGTATAAAATCTTTGGCTTCTAATCAACTTTAACTTCTATACCTAGAACTTTGTTTATGGATCCTGGCTATATTCAGGATCACAAAGCTGAAAGCAAAGCTGGTTTATTTAGCCTTAGGGGCTTTTGTGGCCTCATACTACTTACAAGCCAGTCACGATTTGGCCCATAAATTGCTCAGTGCTTTGCACTTTCAGAGGAATGATTAAGAGCACTCTGTCTACGAACAGGCTATTTGTACTTCACAGTCATCAGCAAAACACTGTTAATAGATGCTGTAGTGTTTGGCTTTGACTTGCCCTTTGCAAAGTTCACACAGTCTGCCATCTGAATCATAGACAGCAGATGCACTGAGGTCTGATCTCGCTGCTATTTGCCAAAACTGAAAAGATATTAAACATAGGGCAAAACCACAGACATACCTGACACTGCTGAGAGTAGGCCATGTCGTTTAGATTTTCTTTTCAAGCATTATCTTTTTGTACATGACATTTGAGGATGAGCTATTATATGACTGTTTTTTTTTTTTAAATGGGTTGAGCAATGTTCATGAGCCTCTTCTGTGCCTTCTATCAAATGATTTTTGTCAAACTGATAAATATCAAATATTGATTTGTGTTGTTTTCTTGGCACTCCTCTTGAATTTTTCAAGTTTAATGGATCTTCCCCATGATGCTTTATTTATCATGGAATCCATAGTAGTTTTCAAGTGAAATGACAGCTCTTATGATTGAATGGGAACTTCAGTATTAATCTGGATAAAATTTGTCTGCTATTGATAAAAGTCAGGTGTCTCTATAATTATGGAAGTGATTTATCATTCTTTTTATTTTTGAAATAATGTGTCAATAGTAATCTCAAAGAATAGTCTGTTCATCCTGTGTATTAGAAAGGTTTATAACTCAGCACTGGGAATTGAATTTGTACAGCTTGATATCGGTGCATGTTGCCACTTATCTCTTTGATACTGGCACCTCTTGGTGCAAGATTAATAAATACTTTTAAGGAAATTACAGGAAAGGATACTGTAGTCTTATTCAATGGAAATCCTCCAGGAACAAAAGGCTGCATTTGGTGCTGCTTAGCAGTGAGATCGCAGTCTTCACGGTCAGACTAAATGAGCAGGACAAACTCCTTCACATACTGAGAACTAAACCCCAGATATTCCTAGCTTATAATTTCCGATATTAGGGGTGAAATACTTTTTAAAGATTCACTTTTTAAAATGAAAGTCTTTTTCTGACACCTGTCCAATAAAATGTTCATTTAACAAATTCCAATGTCAAGGCAAATACTTTAAGCATACTTATCTAACTTAATTCTGAAATAAGCCAAAATCGTATCATACTGGTATTTTTGGGAGGACTTGCACGAAGTGATCTATTTCTTGTAAGGAAATGTTATGTTGTTTAGGAGTGCGTAGTGGAATGTAGTTCCCCCTCAGGCTGCGTGTGTGCATTTGTGAGTGTGTGTGGTTTCATTCCTTCCTGCAGCTTTTTTTAATTTTTGGAAATATTTTGTATAACTGATTATGTTTAAATTTTGGAGATATATATTTTTAGAAGTTTTCTTTTTAGAGGGAGTGCTATCACTATTATTTACTTTAAATATGTACCCAAAGTACACAGTGAAGTTATATAGCGTGTAAGTAAATACTTATCTTGGATTTTGATACCCTGAAAGAGTCAACATTAATGCAACTCAGATAAACTCAGAAAAGCTTGATCAGGTATACATTACCCTAAAATTATAAACTTTTTTTTTACTGTTCCATGGTTGAAAATGCCCTTTTAAAACAGCCACGGTACAGTCATCTTTTGAGCATTTAGAACAATCATCTAATTCTTTGTGGATTAGATGCAGCTAGTGGAAAAGTAAAGCATTTTCTGTTAAAAGGTCTGTTTTGGGACTTGTTGTGATGTTAAAATTGTAGTCAAAACTGAGCACTAGAAAAAGAAGGATTTTGATACAGATTGACGAGTTCAGTGCTTTCTTCTTATTGTGAGACGTGCTGACAGTTGAATGATTTATGATGCCTCATAAATAAGTGGCACTATTGCTACTTAAAAAAAAATTTAAAATAAATAAATCTTTCAGTGAGAAACAGATCCTGTCTAGAAAGATGAAGGAAGTGCTATTCAGAAACTACTCAAGTTTCATTTACAGTCAAGCATCCTTCTTGGTCCTTGCATGCCTTTTTCACTGACACTCAAACCCTGACTGGGTCTGGAGATGTTAAAATGTAGGCTCATTAACTTTGACTAACATGCTGATAAATCTAGGTTAAGATTTGAGCTGGTAATGAAGCTTGCATTGAAGCATTGCTTGGTGCAGCAATAAGAACAATGTTTTTCTGTTTCACATGGAGTTACAAGGTCTGTGGAGGAATGAGAATGTTGCAGAAAATCCTCTAGGGAGAAAGAGAAGGGGAAAGAAAATGGGAATATGGACAAAATAATGGTTGAAATCCATGGAGGAAATCTTAGCTGCTCATCCATGTATGTGTTTTTCATAGCCTCTGAGTAAACCTATTGAATCCTGTCTTCTTGTTAAACTTTTCCAATATTTGAAGTATTTTTCTGTAAGGCTGGGACTGCTTGCTAACAGTGTGGATGGAATTAACTCTTTCACAGGCTTTACCTGGGCTGCTCTCTCAGCTTACTTGTATGTTAGAAATATGTTACAAAGTAAACATAGGTTTGATTTTCTTCTCTCTTGGGTGTAGTCTAAGATTCTTTTCTCATTTGGGTTGAGGGGTTTTTCGGAGGGGTGTTTTTTTGGTGTGGGTAGTGTTGGGTTTTTTGTTTGTTTTGTTTGTTTGTTTTTTGTTTGTTGGTTGTTGTTTGGTTGGTTGGTTGGTTGGTTGGTTGGTTTTTTAGTCATTGGTTTTGGGTTTGGTTTGGTTGTTTTGCAGAGGGAAAAGAAGAAAAAACTTGGCTGAATATCTGTGTATTTCACTGCATACTCATTGATCATAGTGATTTACAGAAACAGTAGATTTAGATATCCTCTAATATTTAAGGATATTCAGAGAGGAATTGAATTAAGTTATATGTTTGGGGTGTTTTTGCCAGACTCATCATTCTTTATGTTATTTCTTGGTAACTCAGAAACCCGTATTTAATATGCTGTAGTGATCTTGAAGATTTCAGCCTAATTTTAAACCAGAGCTTATAGTTTCCTTTTCAATGAACTTCTTGGGGTATAAGATATAGTTTTTGCATGATAACTTGTGTCTGCTTCACCTTGTTATTAGTCAGAAATGACGCTCAAATGACTCTTTAAAGTTTTTTCCTATTCTTTTTCTTTGCAGCTGAATATGACCTAAAATAAAATTGGTCAATTGCAGCCTAAACATCAATGACTTCTTAAAAAAGTAATTATGTCATTACAATATGAACAGCACAGAAACAGTCCGAGGTGCACACATTTTCAATGCCTTTTTGCATCAAACCCAGAACCACTTCTAATAATCCATGAATGCTATGGGGGACCATGAAGCCAGATTTGACTGACAAGATTCAAAAGTTAATGAATATTAGTAAAGAAGGAAGGTTTTAAAGAGTGCCAAAAGATACACATTGAGCTAAGAGATTCATCTTTTCTAAAGAGAGTAAAACATTCCTTTGACATTTTATTCTAATTAGCATTTTAATAGAAAGGTTTATCACTCTCAGATACCATTCTTAACTCCTAGTAAGCGTAAACATGGCAGAGGAACATTTTTTTCCATTCAATTCTACTCTTTATTTGAGCAACACAGATGCTGATAAATGGTTTTGCTATTAAACACTTAGTAAAATTTTGGAACTGATTTGGACACTACCATAATTTTTATTTTTTTAGAAATGTCTTTTATACTACCACTTTAAAAAATGAAGTCAGAATGTCATTTTAATATTTTATATTTCAATGAATATTCAGCATATTTACTTTAATATTCCTTCATTCATTTAATTGATATTTTTCAGCAGGAAATACAAATAGTTAAGCATATTTATATCTATTAGAGATGGTTTAACTGAGCCATAATTAATCTTTCAACTATCTTCATTGTCACTCTAGGAAAGGAAGGTGGATTTAACAAAAATCTCCAGTCTTTCTGTCACTAAATAATAGTTCGGAGACAATTTAGATTAATGGAATTGGAACTGGATATTGAACACCGAATGACACGTGAAGAAAGTAGAGTCACAAAAGGTAGGCATATACACTTTGGGTATCTAAAAATTTTTGTCTAAAACATGGCCCTAAGGCAATATGGTACACAGTTATTGGTGTGGCTGATAAGTTTTAATGTAGAAATAGTAAGTAATATTACATATTTTTTGCCAAATATGTTCCAAGGAGTTAGTTATTTTATTACTATTTACTAGATTTGCGTAGTATACAAAGGTCTCCCTTGTTTATTCCTGTTATTAACATGCAATATACAAACTGACCTATTCATGTTTAATATGTTAAACTGTTGATGTATCACTGCAGCACATCCAAATTGCTCCAGAACATACACAAACACATATGTTGGACCTGAAATACAGGGATTGCCTACAATTTTCTTGTATCTTGATAAATTTTGTATTGGGAACGTGGTGAAAAGGATGATCCATATTTTCCCAAATTTCATGGAACAATGCCTTTTTTTTTTTTTTTTCTTGCCATTTGATGTTGTTATGAGTAAAAGAGAGAAATTTAGCTGCGAATCTGTGGCTGAGAAATGAATAGCTTTCAGAAAAACAACAAAACAAAATATATTCCTGCTGTTGCTACCATGATGGTCTTTCTCAAATGCCAGGCAATTCATGAGAAGTAGATCACTGAGAGAAGAAAACAAATTGTATTGCTGTACTGCAAAGCTCATTGTAGATTTTGTAAGTTGCTGTACTGCAAAGCTCATTGTAGATTTTGCAATTTTTAAGGCTTTTAACTGGCAACTAAGGCTTTGAAATATGTTTGTTAGAGAAGTGTGATGTCTGATTGAAGGTTTATTAATGTTTTTCGGTAGGTAGCCATTTTACTGATGAGTGTATAGTCCCATTAAACTGTAACATACCCAGCAGCAAAGCACAACACTTTTGAACATCTCTGGAGGATGCCACATGAGAAATTTGTTGTATGAATATTTTCATAGGTAGAAACTCTGAAATATATAAATGCTACCCTGGTGTTGACTTACAGCCTGCCATTCAAAATGTGGTCTAAGAATAGTGTGGTCTACGTGTGAACAGCTAAGTGCACAAAAACCTTTGTAGATAAATGGGGAATGATCACTGCTTTTGCCACAGAAGCTGGCAGTTCCGTTCATACTGTTAGAAACTTAAGAAGGTCAAAAAGAGTCACAAAGAGTCACAGAGCCCAACAGGGTCATTACCTAAATTGCTGTAGTACCCTGATCTGGAGTGTTGAAGTAACACTTCAGAGGCAACTGAAATGGTATGGAATTTTTTTTCACTTGGTTACTTAAGTAGTGCAGGCACTAATGTATGTATTTCAGGTTTTTTGTACTTGCTGGCAAGCCTCAAAAAAGTTTGAAGAGACCTTATGGGAAGTAGGAGAAGGAGGCTCATGGAGGTTAACATGAAGTTTAGTTGTGGTTCACCCATCTTGCTTTTTTTCCTCAGCTGTGGGGCATTCCTAGCTAAGGCAGACAAAGAATAAACACAGGGTGAAGCACCAGGCAGATTTTTATTAGAACCAACCACACCAAAAAATGCAAGTAAACACCACTGTTTATATAAAATCTACTGACTTATGGTATCCTCTGGAACAGTATGAGAGAACCATAGAACTGTCATGGGAGAAAACATACAGAGAGCAATCAGTTTTCAGAATGTGAGACTTGAGCAAAGGCCAGCAATTAGGAAGTTAGGTATTACCAGACTACAGAATCATAACATAGTTTGGGTTGGAAGGGACCTTTAAAGAACATCTACTCCAACCTCCCTGCCATGGGAACTAACATGTTCCACTGCATCAGGTTGCTGAAAGCCCTGTCCAACTTGACTGAATGTTTCCAGGGATAGAACATCTACCACCTCTCTGGGCAACCTGTTCCAGTGTTTCATCACCCTCACAGTAAAGAATTTCTTCCTTATTTCTAGTCTAAATCTGTCCTCTTTATTTTAAGTTCATTCCCTCTTGTTCTATCTCCATAGGCCCTGCTAAAATGTTTGTCCCCATCTTACTAAATTCTTATTAAACACTGAAAGGCTGCGATGCGGTCTCCCCAGAGCCTTCTCTTCTCCAGGATGAGCAGCCTCAACTCTCTCAGCACAGAGATGTTTTTCATAAGAGAACTGTTCAACCCCCCTGACCAGTTTTGTGGCTCCCCTCTGGACTCCAACAGTTCCATGTCTTTCTTGTGCTGGGACGCCAGACCTGGATACCGCACTCCAGGTGGGTCCCACCAGAGAAGAGGAGAAGGGCAGAATCACCTCTGTCACCCTGATGGCCACACTGCTTTGAATGCAGCCCAGGGTGTGTTGGTCTTCTGGGCTGATAGTGCCCGTTGCTGGCCCATGTCCAGATTTTTATCCATTATTAGCCCTAAGACCTGCTTCCCAGGGCTGCTCTCCATCCCTTCATCCCTCAGCCTGTATTGATACCCCAATACTGGTTTAATTATAAGTAAATTTGAAGGAGTGCATTTATGTCTGGTAGTTGTGTATGCAAAGTAACCGCTCTGATGTCCACTATATTTTTTTTCTTTTTTAATCTTATTTTCAAAGTTCTGTCAGCAATTTAAATCTATAGAATTCTAAATTTGGACTATTAAAGTTCACTTGGAAGTGGAGTGTTCAGTTTTGGTAGGTCTCTTAATATAACTCTACTATGAGGTGGAATTTAGCTGAGACTAAAAAAGCAGTCTGCATTTGAAACATGCTCTGAATTTAGCTGATAGTAGTAGACAAAATGTGTTTAAGCTTCTTGTTTTCTATGGATCTTTCTGCCCATTCAAATTTTCTATGTATGTACGTTGTGGATGCCTGTTTTGAAGTCTACTCCAAAATAGGTTGTAGAAATACGCATCCTAGAATTCTAAAGAGTCACAAGTGCTATTGCCTTTTAAAGGGACAATTAGCTTCAGTACAAGTTGTTAAGAATGTCTGTTTGAATCACTGTCAACACAGTGCCTTTGACTCTGCAAAAGCAGAGTTCTCTGCACTATACTTGACCATGCGGTGGAAATATGATGGCATACTATAGTATGGGCTAAGAGTGTTTTTTTAGTTTTTATTGAAATTTAGATGTGACAGTGTGGTTGCATCAGTGAAAGCTGATGGTTGTCATTAATATCAGTCTATCAGCTTAGCTCATTAGTGTGCTCTACCTTTATGTATTATGCACAACTCAAAGCCTTTGCATATGAATCGAAGGGAAACATTTTCCTAAATAGCCCTATTATTCTTCAAATGTCTGTCACTGTTAATGTTCCCTACTTCTAAGACCTTAAAATATAAAAAGGATTTAGCTTGGCCCTTGTTTCTGTCATATGCAACAAGTTCCAACAGCTTCATTAACCTATGGAAGATGTTTATAAATTCTCACACAATTGCTTTGCTCCCTTGCCCCACGTTTGAGTGTGCTCTTAATGATGATTAGCTCACTACTTTGTGCCCTGAATATTATCTTGTTCTAAGTTCTTCTGTCCAGTACTGAAAATAAGAAAATATTATTTACATCTGATAGATAGTTCAAAAAGTCCCCTACGCAACATCTCCTCCCCCCTCCTGGCTGGGGGGAAGTGTGTGCAAACCTGGCCTCTGCAGATGGGCTATGGACTCCCCCACCCTGAACCAGGCCAGAGATGATTTTCATGACAGATGCTGGGCATGGCTTTCTTGTGGATACATTCTTCTCTCTCAGTCTTGTTTGCTTCTCCCCAGACCTGAGATAATTGGACAATAGTATGTATCACTTTTATCTTATCTCAAGTTCCCTTAGGTGGCTTCGTTCACAGTCCAACGTTCCAGAAAGGAGTCAGATCCAGAAAAGGGCAGCCTTTGGTGGTCACAGCTTCTTTATACAGCTTTGTCATAATGGGCAAAAGATCCTTTATAACAATATTTAAGCCATTAGCCATAGCATTTCAGTTTCTCACAGTAGGTCATTAAAATTGCTTTAATTTGTTATTGAATATGGAGAACAGGGAGAAGCAGCCATTCGGCCGTGGCTATTTCTAGCCCATAACATTTGCCTCAGCTTTTTTCTGCTACTTTTCCATGTTGCTCCAATAAGTCTCAGGAGCAAGTTACCAGTGTAGCTTCCAACTTTCCTGGTGTACACGTTTCCTCTTCATGATATGATGTATGCATTTACTGTACTGAGGCTTTTCCTATGTCAGCTGGGCCCTCAGGCAAGAGAACAACCAAGAGGTGGTTGCCATGTCCTGTCAGCAGAGAAGATCTATGCTTTGTGAGCCAAATCTCCACATGGAGCTGTAGTGCAATAGCATCTGCACACAGATGGAGAGCACTACCCCTTTGGTTGTGGTAACAAACACTGCAGAAAACTACAGACTCTCCTAGTTAGACTTGATGCACAGGTATGGCTTCAGACCAAGTGTTCTTCATTTATCAGCAGCTTTTTCATGTTATGCTCTCTTTCTCAACTACCTGCCTACATTGACATCTGCACCTTAGCATTTTACTTCATGCTGCTTCACTGCTGCTCACCCTGTGGGAGTCTTTATACTCCTAGGATTACACAGACTTCTATTAATCAGTTATTGCTTTATTTTGTGTATGCACTTGAAATTATCCTTTTGGGTTGAAATTATTATTTGAGCTATGTGTGAGCTTTGAAGAAGACACCTGAAAAACTGGTAATTTGTAGAGGGCTGATTTCATCATAATTTGGAGGACTTTCATGTCCGCCCTGAAACTAGTTTAGATGTCTTTTATAGTGAATAGAGAGAAAAGAATGCTTCAAAATTAATTTTTTACTTTAGATAAATATTTTAGGCAGCATTCTATTTCTTTTCTATTTGTAGGTATTGTGTAGTGAAGGACAAAAATGTCTCCGGAGTATCCTATTATATGTGTCATTCTGGTGCCTAGCTGATCTCTATTCTCTTACATTTTATGTTTATAAGAGTCAAGTCACACTGAAGAGAATCCTACCTTTGAATTTTCTAGTGAAAGTTTGTATTCCCCAATTAAATTTTTAATTAAATATTGTATGTTACACATGTTTATCAACTGTGCTGCAGCATACTTCTATGTAAATAGCAGTAGCTATCCATCTTGGTTTGCTTTATCTAATGTGTTTTCATCCTCTATTTGTATTTTATTAAAAATACTTAGTCTAAGCAGTTTAAATTACTCATTGGACATGAATAAATCATTAACGTGGTTTTACAGTCTTTAATTGCAAGTCCCATAATTGGAGCTACAGAGAGAACGGTTTAATTAAGAAATGTAAAGTGCCATGTCACTGGTTTCACACACTCTCACCTCCCCTCGTTATTTCAGCCAAAGTTTTCTTTCTGGCACTATTTATCCCTAAACCTGGAGTAATGAGCTAAATTAATGCAATCAGTTATGGAATAAAGTACTATCAACATAAATAAAAATGGAAAAGTCTGTCTAAACGGCAGGTTTTTCCACTTGTTATATTCACTAGCTCATCAAGACTTTGATCTGCTCTTCAAACTTACTCAAGTACACATCACTGGTTAAACATAAGAAGAACAAGAAGTTCCTCTATTTGTCATATGTCTGATTGTGAAAAATTTAAAGAGCTATCCGAAGCACAGAAGATAATGACAATGTTAGACTTCAATTATTGAGGGAAAACAGGCTGACAGGTCACAGCAAGTCTGAGTGGCACCGTAAAGCCACACTGACAGTTCGGCTTTTGTTTCAGAAGGTGGAGGAGGTACAGAATGTGTCTATTTTAAGTTTAACTTCTCCCTGCATTCTCCCTGTGGAGTGAGAATATAAGTGACCTATTAAAATGTTGGAAGAGTTTCTGAAATGACAACATTCCCAATCTCACAGAAAGGAATAGAGTGGCAGAGTAAAGTTAATAAACTTGGGAAAATCTGTCTTTTGGAAATGACAGGCAGGGTCTCTTGGGAAAAACAGCTAAGTAATAAAGCTCTCTCTTCACGCCTTCTCTAAATATGTTATGAGAAAATGGAATATGTTAAAAAAAAACAGTGACAATCTATACTAGTGCAGAAGTAGGTATATGAAAGCATAGGGAGAGGTTGGAAGATTTGTTATTTTGGGTCTGTTTTATTCTCTTCTATTTTGTCGCTTTTCTGGTTGGTCGGTTGGCTTTGGTTTGGGTCTTTTCAGTATTTCCACAGTGCTTCCTGTGGTCCTCATTTCTTGATTATACTTTCAATGTGTTTTGTCTACTCTTTTGGAGTTCTTGGCCATTCACCCTTCTTCCATTGCTTCTCAAATTTAATCAGTAATGACTGAGAATGTATTTCCTTTACTTTCTGTGTGCTCAAAAATCATTTTTCTGCATCTGGATTTTATCTGAGGGGCAGAAGAAAGGCTAAAGATTATAATAAAGAGATAATATAAGTGAATACATAATACAGAGAACCAAACTAGTATGTAAGCTTCCTAAGTGGCAAAAAGATTAAAAGATTCATGGAAAAATTGGAGAAAAAAAGGAAAGCATCCATCACTCTTCAAACAAATGATAGCATTAAAGCATTTGTTTTGGAAGAATGAAGATACATGGTAATTAGATTTCTAATGCATTAATTTTTAATATGGGCAGAGAAAAAACAGTTTTAAGATTTTTGTTAACTTGGCGGTTTTTAATTGGGAAACTGTAGTGTCTTTTTCTCTTCAAGGGCTAAAAAAAAGAAAGAGGAACTTTTTGAATCATTAATTACTTTTGAGAAATGATGGAAGACAGGTTAGATCCTAGGGGACTGAAGAAGAACAAACAGTACATAGAAAATGTAGTTTAGGGCAAAGAGAAAATGAGCACAATATGAAGTGCTAGGGAAGAAAAAACATGCTCTAAATGAATTTAGGAACAATTTTTAGGACTTAGAGGATAATGAAATAAGAAAAAACTACCAGATGAATTTGACAAGAGCAAAGAGTGTCAAAAAAAAAAAAATCTGTTTACTTTCTTCAGAGGAAAGTGCTCATCTAGTGGATAAAGAAATAGAGCAGTCTGTGACATTTTCCCCCATAAGAATTCTGGTATTGCCTAATGTGATAAGAGCAAAATGACCAGTGACTTTGCCCAGGTGAAACTGCTGATCAGTATGTGTGCAACTGGCTGATCCCCTGCTCCCCACCCCACACTCTGTGGTTTTGGTTTTCTCTCAAATCGAAAGGGTCTTCCTCAGCACAGCTCTGTCTAATGTTTTCACATTCAAGTTTGTTGTTAGAATGCAACATATAGATGTCCAGTGCATCTCTGGATTTATCTGTGTTGGATATATATTAAATATTAAAAGAAATCATCAGAATAAACTTTGAGAAATGATGAACCAGTTAATCACTGGTACTGCAGCGGAGGATTGCAGCTTGCAACAGATGGTCAGCCGAACGTCTGGAATAAGGAAAAGGTCATATGAACGTTTTTCTTTTTATTGTAAGAGTAAAATCACAGGTCTTAAATTGAAATGAAGTAGCAGGAGTTTTGCTTGTAACACATGGGAGTTAATTATTATTCTCTGATGTGAATAAAACTCTCAGCTGGAACAGTGTGTGAAGCTTTAAGTATCATCCTTGAAGGAATGTATACCTAAAGTGAAGGATATCCAGAAGAAAAGAAATACAACAGGTGGAAAACAGTGAAAATCATGGAAGAATTCCACTCTGGTAAGTTTAAAAAGAGATAATCTCTCTTGCAAGATATGCATATCCCTTATAAAAAGATGGAAATTGCTTCCCCACACCCCAGGAGAAAATAGAAATAATCTGTAGATATTGTTAACAAATGAAGAAACCACTTTTAAATGGTAAGGCTCATAAACCACTGAAATAGCCTACCAAGGAACCTCCTTCAGTTCATGCTGTATAGAGTAAAAGAATATGATATTGTTCAGAGATGATCTACATTAATTTCCTTTCCTACTGAATGGCAGACTTGTGGATCTTGAGGCCTCTTCCAGCCCTAAGTTTTTCCATATTCAGAGGGTGTTTCTTACCTTTCAGGATAAGTTCTCCTGTTAAAACTACTGACAGAACTTTTGTAAGAAGAACAGTATGTTCAATAATTCAGAACACACAATGACTTGTGTGGGATGACGGCAAGTACATTGTCATTGTAGTCAGTATTTATGCAGGAAAATACCTCATGTTATCAAAGATTCCATGGTGTAAGATAAGCAACTATGTAATTTTACCTAAATATTAAAGAGAGATAAATATCAACAGAATATACGGTAGGAAATAGATTTGAATTTCACCTTTTCTCTCCATTATTATTGCCATGCAAAGTATGTATGAAAATTTGATAAAGTGTTGTCATGTGTATTTTGCTATCTACTGATGATATTGAGTATTTCTGCCTGATCTTAGTGCAGGAAAGTATACAGAAAGAAATAAGACTTAAGCGTATTAAAGGGTATCATTACTACGTTTTGCATAATTTGTTTTGAGTTTAAATTTCTGCTGTGGAAGTCTTAAATGAAAATTAATATTTCAGGGATATATTAATCTATTGTACAAAATAAATCCCAAAATATTGGGCTATATACAATCACTTTTTTGTCCCCTTGATATTTCAACTGATTTGGAATGTACTGACTTCAAACAAAAAAGTCAGACCAAAACAAAATAACCCTTTTGTGAAGACTCTGGTAGTTCTGGTAACAAACAGTTTTTAAATAAGCTAGGGAAATACCAGAGAATTACACAGAGGTTAAAAAAAAACCCCTTAAGTTATTATAACATATTAAAGTTTCAAATATGTCTACAGTTCTTGAAACAAATTGAAGAGTTGCCTTTTCTGTCAATCTGGTGGATTTATACAGGAGATAATGCTTTAGACAACTATTACAAATACTAGTATTAAATGTTTCTCTTAGAGGAAATAACTTAGAAATTTCATATTAACGATACAGGCTATGACAATGTAGAAGTTTAAGGCAGATTTTTGGGAGGAAACCTCCTAAGGGGGCCCTCGCTCCCCTCCCCCAACCAGTTCAGGGAAGAAAAACCCTCTTCCAAGAGAAGTGGAAAGAACCCTGTTTATTAAACAGACAAAGCACTCCCCAGCACAATAAATTCGACAATACCAGATGACAAGAACTTTGTGCCGATCTGGAGAGATGACAGGATTAAAAAAGAAGTCCTTCCTGGAGGTGGTTGTTCTGTCTCAGTCCCTCTGGCACTGGGAAATGCTGCACAGGATGGATCTTGGTGGGTTCCAGGTGCGGGCCCCCACGGTGCTCCCCCGAGTCCTCAGTGCAGAGAGATTTTAATAGTTCCAAGGGAAGACAAAAAAAAAGAGGGAAAAAAAAACAGGAAAGAAAAAAAAGAAAAAAAAAACAGGAGGAGAGGAAAAAGAAGTGAAGCTTCTCCTCCTCTGCTAGCTACTGCCTAACTAGCTAACTACTGAAGGAAAAAAAAATCTCTCCGTCCCTTGCCGTGTGTTGCTGAATCTGACTATCAAGGGCAGCCAGCGGAGGAAAGTTTCTGAAAACAAACCGCCCGCCTCTCCCTTCCCCCTGCTCCCAAACCCAACGCCAAAGGCACACAGGGCAATATCCAACAGAGACCTAACAGACAATTGGGGATACAAACCTCACAATGTCACCCCAGGACAGACGACTTGCATATTTGTATTTTATATTACTTTACCATTTGGACTTGTAAATATTGTCTCTGCTTCTACAGAAACAGAGAATAAGAAAACTACCTTTAAGGTGATTTCTTGTAAACCAATTTTTGTCAAAATGCTCTTTCTGGATGAATTCATGCTATTTCAGCCTGAGGCTGCCAAATCCTCCTGGAGATAGCCACATTTTAGGGTCAGTTGTGAGGTATAAATCAATGAGAACTCAGTTGAGTTCATATATCTTCTACTTCCCTTTAACTCATCAGCTTCAGGACAAAAAAATGGAAAAACTTTCTCTCCTTTAAATTCTTCAGAAACAGCACCCTCTCCAAATTATCCCAAAGGACTAAGATTTGGGCTATCAGTCAACATTTCAACCATAACTTCTCTTGGGAACACTTTATTGCAAATGGGATTAAGGATATTTTCCTCTTTAAAACTGCATACCTAGTGAGCCAAGGTATATATCTCAGTTTCAGCATAGTCTAAAGCACCCATGTGTGCAGTCCCACAGTTGCAACTTGCTCACTAGTAGATTGAGGTAAGGAGCTTATAAATGGAGCTACACTTCTGTGTTACATAGATGACGGAAGATGGAAGCCCTTTTCCAATTGTGCTGTAAATGTTTTCTTCAGAAATGCCAGGCTCTGTGTTGTTATAGAAAGAATGAGAACTCAATGGGATGTAAAATTTACTTGTACTAAATGTTGTGGGGGAGCGGGTACCATTTAGCAATTTTTTTTTTGTCCTGCAGCAGCATGTCACCCAGTACCTCAACAGACTGTCAAGGTCCTTTCCAAAGTGTGTAGAGTAGGAGGCTTCTTACCCTCAAACAATACACACGTGAGTAAGCTTTGTCTATGGAGTTCTCACCTTGGTAGTGCTACCCTTGGGAACTGAGGATGGAGGTGGTGGTGATGGTGGTGAATGATTGCTTTTCAATGTTTATTTGGTGAAAAAAAAAACTAGTTGCAAAAACTTCAGGAAAAGCAAACCGGTTTTAACCTGGAGAGGTGCAAGATGCACCATCTTCTCTCTGGTATTCTAATTTAAGTGTTTGACTACTAGTTTTTTTTTCATCTCTTTAGTGTTTGGTGTTTTATTTATTTATTTTTTTTAATATTCTTGTCTCATAGAAGTAGTTTAGGAAGCTGAATTCTAGTTTCCCTGATGTAATTGTAAGATTTCAGTGCTCTGAAATTTTCCTCGTCTTTACATAATTCTGTTACTGATGTCTGCATGTCCTTTTCAGACTTAATTTCTCTATAACCACATCTTTAGAGTAATGATAATTATTCAAGTCTTTAAGACCTTCTGAATCCGTAATTGTTCTGCATATTTCCCTACAATGCTATCTTTATAATATCTATTTTCTTTTATTTGTCATTGATTTCAAGCTTCTGATGTTAATTTTGGGTCTTGGTTCTAACCTCTAAAGCAGCTAGTGTGTTGGCCAAAGATATGAGAGAATTAATTTTGATTCTGAAGGTGCCCAATAATAGGTCTTTTGGGGGATATATGTTTACAGACATTTTTCAGGAGGCTACTCCAATACCCAGGCATTCTCACAGTATTCTGTGATGCAAGTTTTCTTTAGTGCCATCAAAATCTTGCACTGTGATGGAAGAATTTACCTAAATGCAGGTTCAAAAATACACCCACGCATTCTTGCCCTGCTCTCCAAATTCTGTTATTTGCAACCTATTTTCAGGTAAGTTTTCTGAGAACCAAACAATTGAAACCAGAACTACAATGATATCTGTGAAACAGACCCAGTCAGTACCCTGCAACAAGGCATCCACTCAGCACCAGTGCATCACATAAAAGGTTTTGCCTAAAGTGA
Organism: Chamaea fasciata; assembly: GCF_029207755.1. Lineage (NCBI taxonomy): Eukaryota > Metazoa > Chordata > Aves > Passeriformes > Sylviidae > Chamaea > Chamaea fasciata. The sequence continues at coordinate 58,205,806 of NW_027094086.1, read as the reverse complement.
AAAGCAGAGGAGTTAATTACTGAATGGGTTTGTCATTAGATATAGGTTCACCATTAGTTTAGAGCACTTGCTGTAAATTTGTTAAAAATATTGCATTCAGATCTTTGCTGGGGTTTGAACCTGTCTTTCAGCCTGATATAAATTATTGAAATCACCCACAGGGGTTGATTAAGGGAAAAAAAAATCCTGCAAAATATCTGCACAGAGAAATGATTTCTACCATGTAAACAACCATTTGGAAAATTTTTTCATTACAGTGTAAGAGCTGTGCCAGAAGTTATTGGCCAGCCATCTTTGCTTTTCTGACACTGTAGCCTATTTGTGTAAATGGTTGACTGAGTCCTGACTTTTACAGAGACTCTATAAATGCCTGGTAGAAGTCTTTTCTCTAAGTATTCATATTTGAGACTGTTTTAGCCATATTCAGAGTTGGACTTATTTCTCATTTTGCTGTTCCAGTTAATGTTAAAACCTTTAGTAAACAAAGTTTTGATTAGTTTTTCTTCAAACTTCCTATTGTATCTTTTGTATTTGCTCCAAGGGGAGTAAAATTAGAAAAGTGCTAACACCTGTGGAAGTGTATTGGTTTAAATTGCTGTGTCTGGATTTGTGTTTTGATAGATTGCTTTCCTTAAAATATCTTTTCTATGTGTTTAAGATGGTGAACACTTGGGCCGGGCAGTCTCTATGGAGATGACTGCCTTCCTTTTGTGTGGAGTGGGCTGGAGAAGGAGAAGAGAGAAGAAACATTTAGTTAGCATATTCGGCAACCATGGGCTGGTTTCTGGATGTGAATTGTGGATGACGTGTCTCCATCGTGTTCAACCCCTGAGAATCTTCAGAGGGCACTGCTGACAAACTCTTTTTTCTCTTTGTGTCTCATGCCATCCTCTCCAATGGCTATGGTCTGTCCTTTCTTTTACAGTGTCCTTTGTTTTCCCACTCTGGATGTTATTGAGAAATCATGTGTAGATAGATCTTCTGGGATCTTCATGATGGGCTGTGTCATTCAAAATTTTCATCCTTTAATCCATTTCTATTATTCCTTCTGGGGCCTCCACACCCATGCATTCTCCCTTCCTAGAAATTTTAACATTTCTATTACAAATACCTCTGCAGAGAAAGAAGAAGTTGTTGATTTGCCATGTTTGTGGTCCGTGCACCATACAGAGAAAGATTGGTAGGGGTAGAGCAAAAGTAGAATGGAAATTGCTAGGATAGTTTAATAATTTCTCTGAAATTCTTAATTCAACAGTAATAAAAGGAGCTGCAGACTGTCCTTTAGCTATTGAATGTATGAGGCCCTTAGAGACAGCTTTCTTTGCTGTGCTTTTAGCAGTGCTCTTCCATCATCAGAGAGCCTGTGGAGAGTGATGCATGCAACTAACGCTCCTTGGGAGCAGAGAACTGCCAAGAGCTGGTGCAAACACAGGAAGCAGCTGCCAGCAGCCTTCTCTCTGTCTGTGAGAAACACCATAAGGTACCAGGGAACAAGGATTTTTTGTCTTCTTAGTCTAGAAATACTCCAAATTATGGAAGGCAGCAGGTCTAGTGTTAGGACTTCCCCTCTTGCCTTAAGACTCACTTTCCAGGAAAGCAGAAACTGAGTTTCATAACTATAAAAGAGAGAAAAAAGGTTGCTGTTAAGTCATATGTGTTGCAGTGGTTAATGGCACTACAGATCTCAAGTGCTGACTTCCTCTTGAAAAACAGTGTTGTTTTTGTCAGTTGTGCTCCTGTACTCAGCTTTTTTTTCAAAAAGACCAGAGTGTAGAGAAGGTTAAAATTAGTAATAATAAAATAAATTAATCAATTTTAAAAGTGCTGAAAGAAGAAAAGAAGAGTGAGGTGTCAATGGAACAAATATACCAAAACTAGAGAAGGAAGACTGAGAGTAAGTCATAGAAGAAAAGAAAAATTTAATGATGAAGTCAGAAAAGATAGGAAGACTGACATTACAAAAAAAAGATAAAACCAAGTGGATCATGCAGCAACTAATCAATGAAAGCATTATAAAGTATAATGCAAAGATATTTGTGACAATGAGGAGTAACAGACTATAACAGCTCTAACTACACAGCGCAACAGAGATAATTGTCAGGCTCTGAAAGCATTACAGCTTCATCAGCATGTGTCTGGGTTAATTAACACAAGTGTGGAGTGGTGCCCAGGCAGCTGCAAGGCTCCCAGCCCTGGGATGGCCAAACTGGCAGACGGAGTGTCTGCAGGATGCTTTGAGTTGCACCTAAGAGCAGAGGCCAAGGTTGCCTGGCCCAACCTAATACAAATATAAACAAGAAGACTTGGAAATTGCCTTCCTGAAGAATTTTAGATGATAAAGAGGAAGAAAGAATGGAAAAGGAAGAGGAAGAGGAAGAAAAGGAAAGGGGAGAAAGAGATAGCTAGAGGGTTGGGTCCCAAGAGTAAGAAGGAAAAAAAGAAGCACAGTACCTCCCCCATATTAACGCATCAGCTCACAACCTCCTGCCATTTTTCCCAGTTTACACTAAATGCTTGAAGCTTCATATTTGTGAAGGGCTTTGGGGTAAAAAATAGTGCAAAGGGGATGGGAAATATTTTGCCTGGAACAGCCCAGAGTGGCACTGTTCTTCCTTCTGTGTGGTATAAACAACTGCTGCTATTTTCAAGCTGTGTATCATTCCCATCTCTGTTAGAAAGAACTAGGATTTTTTTTTTTTTTTGTATTTTTAAATGCAAAAGAAGTATTACAGTACTATAGTACCTTGTAGTACTGAAAGTTACTAGGGACCGCTTACCCTGTCTTTTAGAGAGTGGAATCAAGACAAAGGGAAATGGATGGTTTGCTCAAGTGCAGAGGAGATGTGTGCCATATAAAATATTTCATTCCAAACCTCCATGGTCTGACTCTGCTGTTTCCTCAGCAGAGATCCACATAAGCAGACCTCTCACTAATTTACCAACACAGGGATAAATAAATCACAGATAATTCCTGCTCCTGTGGCACAAACTCAATATCCTGCCTAGCACAGGGATTCTGTGACTTTCTCTTCCATTTGGATGAGCACTGCAGAGGAATGAAGTATAGTCCAAGATAAATGCCACAGTGAATGAAAATTTATGTGGCAGAATGAACTAAGTTAGCAACGTAGTTCTGGTGCTGAATTAAATATTAAAGTAAGTGAAATTGCTGCATACAGTTTGGACTGCCATGCATTTTAATGTTTAATTCAGAAAGCCTCCTTTTTACAGTTTCTTCAGTTAATCTTGGAGAAATAAAAGACAAAATCAAATGCTGGCCTGCTACAGAAAGTTAGATAATTGCTTGATTCAGAGTTTCTTTCAATTCTGATGTCACAAACTTGTCTTCTGAGCTGCAATTAGAAAAGATTTTTCCCCTAAAGCCTCAGTCTACATGACCTGATAAAAGCTGAGATTTTTTAATTATTATTTTTTTTGTATTTTTCACTTTTAATTCATAGTTTGCTTATTTTTTCCCGTGATAGGTATTTTCAAAAGTATCTGTAAATCACTCCAAGTGCTTAAAAAAAAATAGAGATTTCCAGGATTGTATGTAAAATATGAAGTATTGTAATTGTAATAATTCAACAGGTGATTGAAAAGTATTGAAAAATAAAAGCCATATTATCTGTAAATGTGGAGAAAATTAAGCAGAATGCTCATGAAAAAATGGGAAAAATCTCTTTTTTAAAAAGATGATTATTTACTGGAAAATAAAAATTATGATACATATGTATGAGGCATTTGAAAGAATGTTGCTTTGTTTACAGTACCAAACAGATGAAATCTGAGGAATATTAAATGACATCTGTAAACTTTGTGCAGATTTATAATCCACCGCCTGTATAGTAAATGAGATGGGAATGCAGAGGAAATTATATGTGAGTTCATATCTGAAGATTGCTTGTCACTGTGTCTATGTAGGAGGTAAAATATCTGAAAAAATATGAGGAATTCTAAAAAAAAAAAAAAAAAAAAAAAAAAAAAATTAAAATTTTAAGTTCAGTTCTGCAATATTTACCTAAAGATGTAAGAGCCTGTCGTGAGATCAAGTCTAAAGTTTTCAATCTATTTTTTTCTTGTTGGGAACTTTGTGAGTATGACAACAAGCAATTACAGCCAAGAAAACCAATATAGAAAGCCTTTTCAGTGGGAGCTTTACTGTATTTCCTCCATCACAGTTCTTAGCATTAATCTGTTCCTGACTTACTATTCTGTCCCATTGTTTCACTTTAGAAACTGGTGCCATATCTACAAACTGCTTGTGGAAAACAAATATTTACTGGGATGCTGTTGCAATGTATTTTATTGGACACAGTTAGAAGTATTTCAGTTAGCTACTCTGTTGATATATTTTTTTCTCTTAAGCTTTTATAATATCTATAATATTTATCATATTTATCATTTTATCATATCACATAGAGAAAAAATTTAGGTGGAAAATTATTTGAATCGACTTCATGCTCATGCTTTTTTGTTCCTGATCCCTATATTCTCGATATTTAAAGAGCATAGTCAGGAATTTGACAAATATTTTGTTGTCTAAAATTATATCTTGAATGGAATCCTTGTGATATTTTACATTCACACAGATGGCACATATTTATATTATTTATATTTGTATTTATAAAGTATTTTTATCCTGTAAGCATACAGCCTAGTTTTATTCAGAACATATCCTTCAGTAAAACCATTGCTGATTATGCCAGCTTCAAAAGTGTGATGGGGTGAATCTCTACCCCACGTATCTGAAAAATCAAATTTAGCTTTCCTCTTTCAGCCTTGTGAAACCACATAAAGCACATGTGAAGATGTAGAAAATCTGAAACAAAACAAATGTAGGCAGAGTTTGACCCACAGCAAGTTGGACAGGAAGAAAAGAAACAAAATTTTCAAGCCATGCAAGAATGCAATACTAAACCTGAAAGTTTCTAAGGCTTGTAAGTTTGCAATACCCATCATGTATTGCAACAGGGAGCTTTCAACTAGAGAGGGCGATGTACATCTTTTTGTTAGTGATGACCACTTGAAACAAAGGACTTCCACCTAAAACAGGTAAAATTTAAGGACTTGAGTCTTAACCTGTGCTCTGAAAGGCCCTCTACTCAACGGGCACATCAAACTCATGAGATTTCTGCTGACAGGTCCCTCACTAATTCTGCTCTAAATAGGCAGAAACATTCTGACTTGAGAATCATGTAGGTCAAAATTGCTTAAGAGGTCTGGCCTGAGTGTAAGACCAAGAGATGATATAGGACACAAAAAATTATGTTACAATAAAAGTGAAAATAGAAAAAAAGTGCCTAAATTTTCCAGGTTGCCATTTCCAGATAAGAAATCTGAATATATCTAGTCTGCTTGAAAGGAAAAGTATTATTTATCCATAAAGGTTTGATTAAGTGGAAGATTAATTTTCAACAAAGACATTGAGAAAACCTATTAACTTTCCAGTTTTTGCAATGGAACTTTCCTTTTGTGATTTGTTGTGTGTCTGTGTCTCACTGAGAAGAGAAATCCTCATTTATTACTGTTTATTCTCCGTGTGCCCAGAGGGCTTGGGGTATAAATTAAACAAAAAATTATCTTGTCTACAGGTTTTACCTAGAGCAGTGATGATATGAGCATTCTTGAGCTGTGGAAAAGATGAACAAAAAAGATTTGTCTAATTTGTTTTACAAATCTGCCTATGTGCTGTCTCTATATACTTTACAGTTTTCTTAAAAGGTGGTCTGTGGGGACATGGAAGGGAAACTGCAATTGATATAAATGTCTGCCCAAATATCTGTCTATTTATACGAGGCAACAGGATCATGACAGTCTTTCCCATGAAATGATAGTGATACTTAAGTCTCATTCATTTTCTGGAGTCTTAAAAATTTAGAAATATATCTAGAGAATGTAATAGATTATAGAAATTCAGATGTCCTCAGGATTCTGATGGTTAAACCATTGGAAAATTCAGATTGGCCATCCAATCAGTGAGAAAGGTAATCCGCTGGAACTGATAATAAAGGGTTGTCCCCAGTGAGCATCTGTCAGCCCCTGCTCTTGCTTGCACACTGGCTTCTGGCAGAATTCCAAGTATAACATATTACTGAAATCCTCGACTGCTTTGGGTATTTTCTTAGTCTTTTCCAGATAGTGTCTCTAAGCCTTTTAAATTTACTTTTTTTTCTGGGCTTGCTTTTTCCGGACTTTTCCCTGATCTTCACATACTCCTGTATGTCTTTTATTTGTGGATTCTTGACTTAACTTTCTCACAGTGCAACTAGCTGATGACTATAGTAAATACTTAAACTTTCCTTCACTCATGTTGAAGGCAGAATTCCTTCCCTCTTCCAGCTGAGAAAACTTTGTTTCTTGCCACAAATAACATGACACGGAAATGATAAATGAGTTACATGCGCAGGTACACAACTCAGTGAAAGGTTATACGATAGGAAATTAATGTTTTGGTTGCAGCCCCTCTGGTAGCCCTGATTCAGGTGTATGAATGCCAAGAGAGGGACTATTAGATCTTGATGATGTTCGTCATGTCATGTTCACATTGGTACGCAAGTATGGGTTTGTCACTGATGGTGACTGACAGTCTGTTTATCCTCAATTATAAATTTATGGCCTAGTTGGTGAACCTTTAAAAACTTGGTAATTTGATAATATTAAATAAAAGTCACAGAGGTAGAGTTATTTTGCTGATTCATCCTGCCAGCCACACAGATACAAAAACCTGGCTCCACACCAGGAGTGTAAAAATGACTGAGTTTGTCTCTGGCAAAGAAGGCTCCATATGCTTTATGGACAGTAAAGTTCAGGGAGAAGATTATGTCAAGATTTATGTCTGCTGTTATTTAAGTTAATGAGGGAAATCTATCTAGGGGTAATGCATGCATGAGATCCAGTTGAATTAACTGTTTTAAGAGCATGATGAAAGCCTATCAGGTTGCATATGTTACTAGACTTTTTCTTCTAGTTCTTGCAGTGAAAAGCAAAGTGACATTTCCTTTTTCTCCTCCTATTCATACTTTCACTGAATAAAAAATAATTTTGGAGGTTACAGGATTATGAAAAATTTAATTTGCTTGTAGATTTTAAAGGTTAAAACCCAAAAAAAGTTAGTTATTCCAAGTGGAAATGTGAAAGTCATCTGGAGATGTCAATTTAATAAGAAAAATCAGATTAGAAAATGGAGCTACAAACTAAATGTACTTTTATAATGATGGTAAATTAATTATATTAATGCAGCCCATTTAACATTCCATTTATACATCAAAACCTCGGCAGGTGAAGGAGGTCTTAATCTGATGATTTAAAATTTTTATTATAAATTAATCTTTCGGTATCAGTTTATATTCAACAGTGCATCTGTTCTGGGACTCTATACAGATGCTTGCCTGCTGTCTCTTTGCCAAACTGGAAGTGATCCCACCTCAACAGTGTAAGTACTGGTAGAGAAAACAATCAGAAAATCTTCTGTTCTCCCAGTCATGGGCAGGTACAAAGGCAATCACTGAGCTAGCCTGAGGTCTTGTCAAATGCAAAATAACATTTAATATCTTGGGAGAAAGGAGAGGAATTACATTTTAATAATTTACTGTACTCAGGTAGAGCATGGCTTATTTTCTGAGATCACAAAGGCAAAAACTAAATATCATTGAGTGAGTAAAATTTTGTGACAATTCCAGAATAACTGAAGTAATCAAAATTATAATAATGAGGTAAAAATACAGAGTTACATACAGCTATTGTGACAGAAAGTCCCATGTTAAACTTGGGATGGTAGTTGTGTTAGGTGAGATAAAATATTAAAAGCAACAACCAAGATCAGGAATTCTTTGTATTGGTGTTCCTGCCTTTAGGAGCTGCACTGCACCAGGCATGCCAATTGTAGGGGTATATTTCTTTGCAAGACTGGAGACTTCCATAGTAAGACATCTTTCATTTCAGAGTATTGCAGATATAAATAGATGGAATAGAAAAACTGTTCTGATTCAATGGGTAGAGAAGAACATTATTATCCAGCTAGAGACATGTCAGTCAAGTCTCCCTAGCCTAGATTTGTTGGGCTTTCTACAGCTAATGGAGAAAGAGAGGGACATGTTGTCTATGACCAACTGAAACAATCTTTTTCTGTGCAGGTTCATCAAATGGATTAAGAGAAATTCATAGGTTGTATATTATGACAGACCCAGGGATAACGACTAAAATTAGAGCACTTGGGTAAAAGTAAATGCATTCTCGTTAATGGCTTTCAACTGAGAAATGCAGGTGGTTTTGTTGTTTTGTTTTGTCTCCTTTTTGTTTATAAATTCAGGAATCTATTGTTTTTTCTCATAAAATTGTCAAAAAATAATGCAAACTCAAGGAAATCACAAACAAGGCAGCATCATTGAAATATGCATATTTCTGGAAAAGTGGATATGATGGCACTCAATTTTTCCTGCATACATTGAATAAAGTGAAAACATTAGGCTGAAGTCACAAAGGTCACTAGATTGCTGTGTGTTTTAAGGTACTTATATTACAACATTAAAAAATAAATCAAAAAAATCCTTTACCATTTCCAAAAGCTTTTCTACTGCCCTCAGAAACAGGTTTTTGGTAAATTTTCATTCAAGCTGAATTTTGAATTTTCGCAATTTGCTGTGATAAGACAAAAAATAAGCTTTGTCTTATGGTTTTAATCTATTCCCATATTCTAATCCCACACATAAAAGTACCTCACTCCCGTGAATGAAGAGTGAAAGCAAAAACCTTGTTCTTTACATTGTTTATTCTTGAACTGAATCACATAAACATTTTATAAGCCATAGACATCTAAGAATAATTACTCTGCTGAAAAGGGGCAGGCTGCATAAAAAGCAATAATCAGAACTCGGTGACCTGGTTTTTGTCTTCAGGATGTTTCCTTCTAATGTTATCTTCATTAACCTTCCATTTGATTGGAAAAGTAAACTTTTTAATGAATTGCCTGTTCTGATTTCCTTTTAAAGTTAATACTACATAAAAATCTCTTCCTTGTGATAGAACAGGCAGTGAATTCTTGTTGGTGTCACAAGTGTATGTGTTTCAAGATAAGTTGATAATACTGTCTTGAAGCAGAGTGGAAAAGACCTGGGAGCACTGGAATAAACACAAGAAATTTGAGAAAAGGAAGAAGGCAAGGAGGACCTGAAAGGAAGTAGCTGTAAAAGGAGTAGAGGGAAAGCAAATATTGAAAAGTTGATCAGAAAATTACTGTCTTCAAAGAAATTGAATTTTTGTAGCTGTTGAGCACAAGAAAGATATAAGAAACCCTCAGAGTGATGTGCTTTCTTAGAGAAGGTGGTACTACATTCATATTGATTCACTGAAAGCAGTAGTACTAGAAGGAAAAGTTCATTTCCTTCAGCTCGTGTTTAAGGGAGGTGTATATGGCAGAAGAAGGGCCATTCTGCCTTTCTTAGCATCCCTGATGCTGGCAGGTAGCTGTGTTCTCTTCCTCTCTCTGTTCTAACCCTTTTCAGTTGCTTGCTGTTTATTTTCCCCATTGGTTTTCTGTTTTATGCTACTTTACACATCTTCTTTTAAAATTATTTTTCTAATTTTCAGTCTTCAGACTTGTTTCCATTCTTCTCTGGAGTTTGAAGTCCCTTTTCCATCCAACAGAAAACTGTGTTATTTGGTGTAGAGGCACCCGCTGATCAATGTTTTCTTCTGTAATTTGACTTACTAGATAACAGTATCAGGCGAGGAAAGCAAAAATATTTCTGTGCAGAAGTGGGATCCTGCTTGGTATGGCAACCGTGCCTGTAGAGTAATGTTTGATCTGAGAGAGGAGAAGGTGGGTCTGAGCTGGTTTCTCTTCTTTTACCTGAATATGCCAGTCCTCTCTGGATTTTGCCACTTTGGCTGCATGCTGCATGCCCTTCAGGACTCCCAAGCTAAACAACATTAGCGATTCCTCTACCACAATCCTTGATAAAACAAAATAATTTATTAAAACCTGTAGCTGAAGACTGATCTACATATTCAGGTGATAATTTATTCTGCAGACCTCTGAACACAAAAAGGACATTGAAAGCTGCAGGGATTAGTGGTGAATGTTTGTTGCTTTGCCTTTGTTGACATGGGTCTCTTCAGGAATTTCCAGCCTACCTGATGAAAGTCACAAGGTAAGGAGTCACTGGTCAGTTGTAGCTCAAGTACTCACTCATATAAGTATATTTCCTCCTTGAGGAAGGTTATCTAGACTGTCAAGGTAGTGCTGCTAGTGAAAAGGTATTTTCTCACTGTTGTTTAACAGAAAGAAGTTCTTTTAACAGTGTAGAGGACTTTTAGAGCTGCTAATAAAAAACCTGTTTCTACTTAAAAAAACCGTGGCATCTGTCATTGTAAATGTTGTGACAGTACATTGACTGTTACAAACCAGACCATTCATGTTAGAAGTATTTCAGTCCAAAATGAAGTACAGGAGAGGAGAGAATAATAAAAGTGAAACTAAATTGGGCAAAAACAAGGAGAAAGAAGAGGCTATGAGCAGGCTTATGGCCCTAGGCAATATGTAACTGATGAATGGTAACAGATGAAGTTGTATTCCCATTCTGAATGCAATGTATGTGTTAAATAAATTAGTAATCATCAATGTCCTCCTGAGTTAATTTACTTAGTACAGCAGGAGCACTCCTGATTCTTTCTCTTTTTAGCTCTGCTTGCAGAGTCCTCTGATAGGGAACCACTTGCTGGCAGAGATGCAGAGAGGAGGACAGCTTGAGAGCTCCTCCAGGGACTTCAGAATAATGCTGACCTCTGGATGACAATTGTTGCTGCTGATTTGGTGTTCCTGCTGTGTATCTTGAAAGTGTGGTATTTAAATGTGGTATTTACTGAAATAAAAGTAAGTAGTGTCTCTCTGCCCTTGGAGACTGCTCTTCTACCTTATTGGGCTCTGTTAGTGAAATTTCTTTGTGTGTTGCTTTCACAGTGCAAATAAAAATGTGAGCTTCAGCCTCAGTACTTATTCAAAAAAGCTGGCAGAGCAGTTTTAATTCAGTATCTGTAGGGATTTAGCCACAGTGCTTTGTGTTTTCATCTGTCAAATAGAAATAAAATATATAAAAATAGCTTTTTTGCATAGAGATATGAGCCCTGAGAATTCTCCAACAATTTTTTTGAGCACCTGTGAGCTTAAAGAGGCCTGAAAAGAATATATGGCTTACTTAGCTGCTTGCAAAACAAATGGCATGTCTAGAGGGAGCCACAGTCTAATATGCTTTGGCGCTGTTGTATCCTCCTGTGGTCATTTCTATAAAGAATTCTCAGTATCATAAATGGAAGTTCAAGGATGAATAGTATTCCTTAAGATAAACTTCATCAGATGTAGTGGATAGCTAAGAATAAACCAACAGAAACTTTGCAGTCAGGAAGAAAACTCAGAGCACCTTGTTTTAATTCAGTACCTGACATTTCCTGCTAAAAGCCTAGAATTTTTTTTCCAGTAACTTCTATGATAAATCAATAGAAAAATTGTTGTTTGAGAAGGCCATGATGAAAGAGCATGCTACTTTATAAATGTGGATTGTCATAACTACCTTATTAAAACAAAACCAAACCCCCCACTCTAACTCTCAAAACCTACTGCAGAAGCATAAAAACATTAATTTAAGCAAGCTAAAAAAACCAAACCAAACCAAACTAAAACAAACTAGTATTAAATATGACGCTGGTAAAATAATTCAGAGTTGCTGAATGTAATAAGCAATTCCTAACCACTTTTGGTCCTATTTATTCCCCCTCAGATAGCACTAGAAAGCTGCTGGTTTGTTTAAGTCAAAAAAGCAATTTTAAGTTCTTGATTGGTGACCTTGAGAAAAAATTGTTGGAATGGAAAAGGGAAGAAGCAGTTGGATGGATTCAGGGCATATGCGTCTTGTGAAAGGGGTGTGGAAGAAGGGGATAAAATAGCCCAGTGCAGGCACCAGTAAGTAGAAGAAATGATTGTTTTAATGCACAGCTTTGTACGACATCCATGTGGAACTGGCAATATTTAATACAGAAATCACACAGATGGAGGCTGAATTGTTCAGTAATAGGGCTAGTATAATAACTCCTACTAAAATTAAAATGACAGAATGATTTGCCAAATCTCCCCCCAACAAGTTTCTGTTTGTGGGATGACTTACTGCACTAATGGAACAGAAAAATGTCAAAATTACTCTTTATCTTTCTAAAGACATGGTTCAGCAAGTAGTAGTTTCTTGGAACAAAGACTAGAAATTTGATCTGAGCAAAAGTAACAGGAATAGCCACTAAAATGAAACAAATAAAAAGAACAGATTACATCAACTGGAATAACACCAATTTTCATCAAACCAGGGTTTAAGCAGAGTACATAGAAACAGAGGAGTGGATTATCTAACAGAAAGTAGATGTGCAAAGTTGCATCATGAAATGAGAGGTCATTCCCCAAGATTTTGATGACTCTGCTGTCCACACCTTGGTCTCTTCCTTTTGTGGCTGCACTAAAACCTTTCTTTAGGCTTCTTATGAATTATTTCCCACACTGCCTCCCAGCTGTCTCCTCCTGTTTCTGTAAAACTATTTTTTTTCTGGTAGTATGTTTTTGAACTCTAGTTTTAGTTTTCTAAGTTTTAGTTGTCTAAGGCTTTCATCCCCCAAATACCCATCCACTCCTAGAAAGCACCCTGCTTGTTTTGGATGTGCTGGCACTGGGATTTCTAGTCTAAACATGAGTATAAAAACATTAGTACAAGAATATTAGTACAGTCTACTTCACACAGGATCAACAAAGGGATTTTGGTTCATGCTGCTGAGTATTCTTTTTGCCACGTGAAGTTCACTGTTCGAAAACCTCTCTTGGCGTTCTATTTCCAGCTTGATTGTTATATGCTGCTTCAGCCTGTGAATGGCTGACTAGGCTGAGCATCTACAGTGTGTTTGCTTCTGCTGTGAAACAGCAGAGGAAAGATCATGTCTGTGGGGAGAGAGCTGAGAGCAGTTACATCTTACACTGCTGTAATGAGATCTGACCATCTGTTAGTGTCCTGGCATTAGACATTGTGTGCACTTTATGAAATTCAGATCATAATTTTTTTCATTATTTCTTGAATTAAGAAGGAAATGCTTTCAGCTACAGTAGATAGCAAAAGTAAAATTCCTTATTGCACACTGTACATCAGCTAGTATGGGGAAGTGTCAATGTTAATAAAGCAATGCAAATACCTGAGTTGGGGTGGTTTGTGGTAGCATTTTTTTGGGTTGAGCCCAGCTCACAAATTTAGGCTACTTGGCAAACTGCACCATAAATGGTTTTCATTACTAATGGAACTCTTCAGCCATGTTTTTAATGAGTTGACTTAATGTGAATAACTGTATTTACAGAAGGAACCTTAATTCAATTTGCTAAGGAGTTGACACGAAGAACATATTATTTGCTAAGGAAATTGCTTCTGTATAAAAATGTAGCAAAGTACCATAATGACCTTTTGAAGAAAAATATGCTTCTTTTGTCTCTTCTGTTTTAGTCTTCATTCCTTTTCTATTCTGACTAGAATTGGAAAAGAAAAGTCATAACGCTAGAAACATTTTATGTCTTAGCTCCTTTTAAAGTGGTTTTTCAAACATTCTTTTAGTTCCATCACCCCATAAACTATATTTTGAAAACATTTATCATTACGTTAACTCAGGTCATGAATTTCAGCTTTGAAAAGCATTTGGGTGGGGGGAAGGTTGACTTTTTCTCCACTTCAAAAGCTTTCTTTTGATCACTGCAGTTATTTTTATTTGCACCATTACTATGTTGTGCACCTTATAGTTGTACAAAAACACTATGAAGGCTATCATTAGGCTATGATGTTTGTGTTTAGTTTAAGAGATTACTTGTGTAAGGCTAAATCAAAAATGTGTTGAACTGTGCAGTTTGGTCAGTACAAGAGATGATGCTGGGAGGAACCACAGAATGATAAAGGGTTCTTCTGCTGTTACTTCCTTCAGTGATGAAAGTGATCCATTAGATCCATTACAGATTCAGTGACATGCTATTGTTCTTCACGTTCATTCTCAGCAGTTCTGACTCTGTTGCTGCTGCTTTATCATAGAAATGAAGGAAACATTAGAAACATCATCACAATGTTATGTGGGCTGCCAACATTCCTCTGCAGGCTCCCCTTTCCCACAGTTTATCTCAGCAGCATCCTTATGTAAAGGGTGCCTAGCAGTCTTTCTCCATCACTTGTATGCCTGCTGCCTACACTGGTAGCTCTCTTCTTAACCCCCCTATGGGCCTTGTACAGCTTCTTCAGTCAACTTAAGCTTTGCATTTCTCTTTCAACTCTAGACATCGTAGTGCTGTAGTATCTCAGTGCATGTTCTACATGTTGGCTTTGTCAAGATAATCTCCTATGCCCTGAGGTTTCCATCTTCTGTCTTTTTAGCTTGGAATCATTACATTTTGCCTATGTGCACTATTTGTTGGCTTCTAACACCTAATATTATTCTCAGTCTTCTCTCTCATTCCATTCCTGTCCTGTTCCTAGTCACATGTGTAAATGTCATCCCTTTTGTGATGTTTCAGTGACTCCTGAAGCCTCTTCAGCCTTCCCCCTTAAACATGCAGCAATTTTCAGGTGGCTGGAATTGCGCAGCTGCAAGGAGTGCTTCTGAGTTCAAGGAGAGTTTCTACTTTTTTTTTTTTTTTTTCTTTTTTTTTTTTTTTTTTTTTTTTTGAGATTTGTCTCTGTAAAGCTAAGTGCACGATTAGCACCTTTAATTGCAGTCTTTCAGAAACAGGGACTGTATATATTTTTTTTTGAGCATGTGTGTGTGTTTTTCCAGAAAATGCATTGTATGCTAATTCTGTGCAACTGTTGCTACTTTAACTAACAGGACTGTGGTGGGTTGATGCTGGCTGAATGCCAGATCCTTACCAAAGCTGCTCTATCACTCCCTCTTCTTAACACGACCAGGACAAAAATATCATTAATGCCTTATGGGAGCTGAGATAAGGACAGGGAGAGATTGCTTATCAATTACTGTCACAGGCAAACCAGACTTGACTTGGGAAAAAAATAATTTTACTTACTACCTATCAAATCAGAGTCAGATAATGTGAAAAAAAGCCGAAATTTTAAAAACAAGTTTCCTCTTCTCTCCCTTCTTTCTGGGCTCAAATTTATTCCCCATTTACTCTACCTCCTGCCTGGAGGCTATAGCGTGGGCTCCCCACAGGGTCACAGACTCCTTTGGTCATTCGTATGCTCCAGTATGGATCCTCCATGGGCTACAGGTGGATCTTTGCTCTGCTGTGGGCCTCCATGGGCTGCAGTGGGACAGCTGCTGCACCATGGTCTGCACCATGGCCTGCAGGGGAATCTGCTTCTCTCACATATTGTCACTCCTCTCTCCAGCTGTGATTGCTGCTGCACAGCAGTTTTGCCCATTCTTAGTCATGTTATCCCGGAGGTGTTACCACTGTTGCTGCTGGGCTCAGCCTTGGCCAGTGGCCAGTCAGTCCTGAAGTTGGCTGGCACTGTCTGTGTTGGCCATAGGGGATGCTTCTGGCAGTTTCTCACAGAAGCCACCTTTATAGCTCCCCCTGCTACCAAAACCTTCCATACAAATCTAATACGCTCAAAACCCAGAACATGTGTTTTTCCTGCAAGTACATGGCAACACTGAATGAAAATCAGAGGTTACTGTTGCACATCAGAGGAAACGAGATACTTACTTCTCTGAGCCAGTTTTGTGTTCTGACATTCCTCTGACAGACACCTCTTGTGTAACCAGTCTTGTCTGCCTCAAGACAGTACGTGGTGTCTGAGGGCAGCATCAGGAGATACAAATCTGACATGGTTCACAACACTGTCTTTCCCCCATCTCTGAGACCAGATTTCTGCCGAAACAGAACAAGAGCTCTGCAGAACAGGGAACACACACTCTCCCCTGCATGCAGATGGGGAGCCCAGGCCAGGCTCAGCATGATTCGTCACTGACACTCGAAGTGAAACCTTGTATATTGCTTCAAGCTCAGTAACTCAAAATCAATCATGCACTATTCCGCCTGCAGTTTTACGCAAGCAGTCCTTTCATTTTTTAAAACTCTACAGAACTGGGGTTTTTCCCCTTTGGTGAGAGGGAGTTGAAATGCTGGAACAGGTTTCCTAGAGGGGTGGTTGACACCCCAAGCCTGTCAGTGTTTAAGACACATTTGTACAATGCCCTTAACAAAATGCTATAACTTCTGGTCAGATCTGAAGTGATCAGAAAATTGAACTAAATAATCACTGTGTACCCTGTTCAACTAAAATCTATTCTCTTCCCTTTCCCTTTCCCTTTCCTTCCCTTTTCTCTCTCCTTTCTTTCTCTTCTCCAGGCAAATGTATCATTGTTCTGGACTGACATAACAGTAGAGAGGCTCAGAGACAGCCTAAAACTAAAGAGCATTTAGTGGATGTCTGAGAATTCCAACACTCTGTTACTGAAATTCACTAACTAAAGATATTTTGGGATGATATCTTGACTTCTCCAGATGCCTATAATTTGTAGGAATTTTAAAGACACTGGTGAAAATTGAAAGTATTTTTTAGTAGGTTTTGTAGAGGTAGTATGATTCAGATTTGTCTCTGGTGTAAACATCAAAATTTCAGGAGCTATGTATGTCTGGCATAGAAGTTTTGTGGATGGTGGTTTCTGCTTTTGTATTTCTCCATCCTTTTCTTCCCATGGTTGATGACTTCTGATTGTGCAGTTAAAAAGTCTGGTACATAATGTTTTTACTGGAGATTTTTTTTTAATTAAATTTTTTATTAGAATCATTTTGGCTTTTTCATTTTAGTTCCAAGGCATATGTCTTTATGGTTGGATTCTCCCAACTTTTAATTCTGCATTCACTGAAGATGTTTAAAAGCAAAACCAAAGAGACGAGATCAATTTTTACGGAACGGATGAAAGATGTATGTGTGGTCTTTGATAAATATATCACTCTGCACAACAAAACAAAATTCACTGAAAGCATGCCAGACATGTTATATGAAGTCTGGACCATTCAACTCTTTGAGATCTTTGCCAATCTTTTCAATTAAGGTCTATGCATCCAGTACTAAATTCTTTTTATATTACTAAAGACACTTAAGCAGTGATAGAATAGTCCCATGAATGCTTTACTGGATGGTCAATTCAATTTTTCAAATGACAGACCAAAAATATAATGTGAAATGATATTTAAATTATTATATGGAATGATGTTTGAAGTAGATTTTCCCAGATGTAACAAATTTCTTATACTTTTGTTGGGAATGATGAAGTTTATTGCACTGTCCAATAGTGAAATTATTTGCATATTCACTTCAGTGCTCAAGTTCAAGTGTTTATTTCATTCTTCTGTTGATTTTTCTCATGCATATGATATGTGAAAGGAACGTGGTTGAACTGGGAACAGACAATCCCTTCAAATTGGTCTGTGTAAAGTGCATTTAAAGCTGGAGATTCTTTCTGTATGGATCCTGGGATTATGAAGCAGTTTCACAGTCTATACCATTTAAAAAATCCTTTGATCATGCTTTAGTCACAATTAATAGGAATGCAGCCGTGAATTCACTGGCAGTTTAGTGTGTGTCACTGATTGCTTAAGCCACTTAGGGATTGCAAAAAGCAGTGAAAAATGGTATGTTGTATGAATGTCTCAAACATTTTATATATAGCCTGAGCTTTTCCTTGTGACCTACTGTATTTGAGACAAGATACCAATTAATTTTAATAGGATTGGCTTTGATAGGCTCTTCTTCGCATTTTGATATGTGCAAAGACTGTATAATAAGAGTCTTGCACATATAATTTTATTGGGTGTTATGAATTCACAGACTTCATTTTGGCAATTAAAGGTACTTTTTCTTCTCTGTAGGAAAATTCATTAGATTTACGTAGAGTTGCATTCGGTTTGAGGGTTGTTTCCAGAGTTTATATCTACAAATTAGGTTTATATCCGGCATGCAACACATTTGTCCTGGCAGTTCCAGGAAAAGCAGAGTACTGACAGCACTCTGGGAGCAGAATTATACGATTGCTGGGTAATTGAGACCTTACCTTTAGCTGCAATGTGGATGTAGCATAGCTGCTGTTGCTGCCTGAGCAAATCACCCTGTTTCTTGGTAAAGGAAGGAAAGGGACCAGACTGGATAATAAGCTCTGAGGCAGCACAAAACTCTGAAGTGATATGACTTACTGTGCAAGTGCCACCATATTACTACAAAATACTTAGAATATTGCAGTTGTTGAGCTCTAAGCTTCCTGGAAATGTCCTTCCTTTGATCTTCCACATGAATAGTGGGCGAGGGGAATGGGCTTGTGGGAGATTAGTTCTAATATCAGCACCCATGCTTTTTTTTTACTATGTCTTATTTGTTGGTTATTTACATGACTGAAGTTTTTCCCATTTTATTTATTTTGTTTTTACAAAGTCATTTTATAATGAGATTTGGAGCCTCAACTCTGCCCATGTTAATATTAAGTAGTTAACTGTATTTTTTCAGCACTATTACTAGTATTATCTTTCTCATGACAGTCTAGTAAGACTCGTCCTTTTGGGCTTTATTTTTTTTTTAGTTACTTAAGTACCTACAAAATTCCATTAGTCACATGCTTAAAGTAAAGCAAGTATGAGTGCAGTCACAGTGGCAGGATATAAATGAGGATACCAAATAACATGCTGTGAAGAAAATTAATATATTTCAAAGAGGCCTTGGATGTTGGTATTTAAAATAATCCATATAAACGTGAACCTCTCCTTTCTATATCCTTCTCCACCCTCCAAGAAAAATGAAGAATATTCATTGAAAATGAGGGTGTCATATAGAATGAAAAATATTTATTTCTGTAAATGTATTTTTCCACATTTTTTCCCAGCACATTCATTTTTTTTTTTGTTTGGCATTCCTAACAATGCATATGTGGACCATAATATTATGTCTCTTTCTCATGTAACTTGTATTTTAGAAACTATTCTGTAATGCAGGGGGAAATGATGTATACAAATTAAAATGAAAGAATAAAGAATAAGAATATCTGCAGCCATCCTCCTAGAAATATCTATTTTGCAGTGTACATTTGGTGGATGAAGTGATTCCCAATTGAACCCAACTGAGCCAGGAACTTATTTATGGGTGACAGACATTGGTAGGAATGGAATTTTTCTAATGCATCATAAACTTTTCTCTTACAATGCTCTGGTTTTGCTTCATAGTTTCAGGTGTGAGAAGTGTTGTATAAATCAGATAAATAAACAGGTGGTGTTATATCAGGTCTCATAAGCAGATATTTATGATACATGTTACACTTCATTTTCTTGCCCTTCATTAGGATCTACTTGATAAAAATGAGTCAATATTTTTACAGCTCAGTGATCATGTAAATGCAGTTAAATGCTCAGTATTGTTATGCAACTAATTAGCCCATAAATATTCACTAAATATATGCAAATGATAATGGATGTAAATATGCATAATTCTAAACACATTAGTTGAACAGTCATGTCTATTTAATTTAAAACATTTTTTTTTTGCAGTGAAGTTTCAGCCTCAACATTTTAAAGTGTGCATATCTACTTATTAGATGATGTAAACTTACATGTTCTTTATTAAAGGGGTGCCTATAAGGATGTCTTATGTTCTATTTACTGTATCTCGTAAATGCAGCCTGATGAAGAAAGTTTATTCTTTAGTATTAGTAGAAAGTCTGTTCCATGCTATCCTGCCTTACAGGCTTAGTACACTTCTTGTCCACTAGCTTGCCATATACTCCCAAATACATTGTCATGTGTATAACACAAATTCTTGCCTTTCAAGTCAGACTTCTGCTGTAGCATAAAAATGGCTAGAATTTTTATTGGATACAGATGTCTATGTCCCAAGCCAAATTTTAGAAAGAGTTTTCTCAGCTGGCATTTAATACTGGACACAAGTATTTTCCCAGATTCCAAGTGCTGTTTCTGTAAACATTTGCAGAACAACTCCAGTCTTAGCAGTGATGCATAGTTAAGCTTCTGGCCTAATGCCTTAGTCTAATTGTGATCCAGAAACTCTGGTTTTCTTCCAATTTCTTCATGGGATGCAAAACATGACCATCATGACATAAACAGCAGGATCAGACGGAGTGATTACAGTCAGGTGAAGGAGGGGAAGATGGCAGTAGATTCCTATTGAGTTGCAGTTTTCTCCATAGAGTAGGAAAAGTGAGATACATCCCAGCATTTGTCTGGAGAGTTTCAGCCCTGCTAGTTAAATGATATAGAAAGCAGCTTGTACATGAAGGAGGTGGAGATCATACAAATTTAATTTATCTGGGTTATTCAGGAGTCATGTTTGGTCATTCTGTTGGTCTTGTATCTGAAATGAAGAGGGTATTTGGAGAGGATTTTCCAGTGATCTATAGAAGAGGTTTTGGTACTGGTGACCAGTGTCATTGGGAAATTTTTTCTACTCTCTGGGAACACAAAGGGGTTGAACTAGGGGAAAGATATATATGCATTTTGGTGGCTGAGACCAATCTTTCTGTCATACATGAGTAGCAATTATCTGAGTTTTTAAAGGGCAAAATGTATAAAGCTACAGATAAATCTGATATATGCCTTTTACAGATAGCATGATATTTTTCATAGTGAGAAATAAGGGCACTTATTTCTTAAAAATATTTAATTTAAAGAGACATTAAATACATGGAAGGATGGAAGATAAATATAAATAATCTATTATTGGGGGGTGGAGTTTAATTAAAATAAAATGTTCGTAATATTCAGTAGATCATGCCACAACAAACATAAAGAGATTTATATGTGTTCATAAACTAATTCAGAGTGTGAACACTGGGAAAATTGAATTATGCAGTGTCCTTTCAACATAAGGCATTTAGAATTTATTTATTCAAAAAGGGTCTTTTTTCCATTACATTTATTTACACTGAAACCAAATATCTTCTTTTTTCTCCCTACATTCATGCTGTTGTTATATTTCTGGGAGAGATACTTCTGAAGTATGAAGACTTGGTAAAATGTTTTGACTGAAAAAGTATGATGGGACTGGGCAAGTTTTTAATCTTTAGAAGGGTATAGAAAACTGTCATGGATGACACGACAGCCAAGAAACTCTGAATCTTTTTCACAATGTAGAAATTCTTTTTTCACAATGTTAACAGAAGCTAGGATGTCTGGATTTCTTTTCTATTTCTTCAACAGCTTCCAGAAACAACTACTTTTTGTGTTCACCATGGACAGGTATGTGCTGCAGTTGGCTGGGCAATTTAAATCCAGTTTTAATCCAGCTACTTTGCTCATAGTAAACAAGAAGTTTATGGAACATAATTCAACATATCTTGCTGAATATAAACATATCTGAACAAAAAATTCACATTTCATTGCTATTTTGTCATACAGATGAGGTCACAAGAATAGAGTCAACTTGGACATTTCTGTAATTATTTCTTTAGTTTCAGAGTGGTTTTGTACTGTTGGCAGAAATCAAGAATGTGTATGGAAGGAAAAGCGGACAAGAAAAATGCAAAAGCAGAGTCCAAGAGTTTGGTAGGGTTCCTCAGAGCCAAGAGCAAGATAAACTGTGAGGTATTGATGGATGACAGTTATAAAAGCCCTTCATACAGGTCTAATGCCACTTCAACTGAAATTAACACTGACAAAGGAGGATCAACTTGCAAAAATCCAGAACTTATCTACAACGTGCAGCAGGGTTCTGCAAGAATTGTCATTCTGCAACAGGGTGCATGACCTGTAGTCATCCTGTAGCAGGATCCTTGACCTTTTCATCGACAATAACAGGGAAGTGTCACTGTTGGTTTTCTTTGGCAGCAATTTCAGGAATTGAAGTCTGTTGGCAGGTGAGTTCTCTTGGTTTGTTCTCAAAATTATTAGAACAACAGAAGGTTTTTAAAGTAGGAATAATTTGTGCCCCACAGATGAGCTCTTAGAAGGAGACTGTGCTATACAAGTAGTTTTTTCAAGCACTAAAGTATGATGCCTGGTTTCTTCAAGAAAGCAGTCTGTTTATGATTATAGAACGTTACCACATTTTTTAAATTTTGATTGGACTTCTTTTGAAACAGAATATCTGATTCCTGCAATATTTTCTTTTTCTTCAACTGAGCAGAATAGACTAACACAGTTTTCTATTTTCAGTGGTGGAATCACATGGCAGGAAGCAGGACCTTTGTGCTAGTGGCTTGAGAATGTAAATTTCTGCCTTCTAAGATTGCACTGATCTCTTTTTTCTTCATCAATTTCTAAATATTTCGTTTCTGGGCAGGCTTTTACTCTTTCTAAAGTGATTAGCCAATTTTTTAGCCTGTTACCTGTTTTTGAGGGAATCATCCGGCTTTCATACTGTTGCAAGGTAAACCACTAAAGGCAATTATAGATCTCAATTATTGCCTGTTTATTTTTGATTAGGACTATTTGAGGTCATTGCTGTTCTACATTTTGTGAGGGAAATGGCACATCCAGTGTTCTTTTGCTCTTAATGTTATTTCAGTAGTCCCCATGTTTGAATGGACTGAAACAAGTATCTTACTTTGAATAGCCCTTGTACTTGTGTAGGTTTACAGCTGCAAGGGCAATACTCTTTTTCAGAACTCTCCATCCCTCATACAGTGACTCTCTCTCCCTCATCTTTAATTAATATTTTCTTTCTTTTTTTCTTTCTCACCCTACAGTTTTATCCACGGCCCATTGTAGTGTGCTTATACTCAGAGTGCAGGGACTAATATCCCAGTTTCCATGCCACCTGTGTAATTAACTTATAAAACTTTGTGAGCTTTGCAGACCCTTTGACTTACATTGTTCCTTTCAACCATGAGCATCTATGAATCTTGGGTACCTCTTTCCCCTTGGGGATGGGATGTCACAAATAGATATATTAGAAACTTTTATACTTTGCTTTCTATCTAATGATTGTGGCAAATATTTTCTATCCACAGAAGTGAGTTTCTACCTCAAATGTCACTACTAATTAACTAATTCATACTTGAAAGTTGAATTGTTTACCAAGTGAAACATAATGTGTATTGCCATTTGCTGATCCCTGTTGCAGCAGTAATGTTGCAGATTAGAAATGAGGACTGATGAATGGGAGGCAATACCCAACGATAAGAAATATTAAAAGCAACTTATTTTTAACTGAAAGTCAAATTAATCCTTTCCTTCTAGGAATTCAAATACTTAAAATCTTCACTATTTTTACCCTACTCTTAGTAACTTATAGCTGTGGCTGAATTGAGGGGGGAAAAAGAATATGTAAAGTGTTGTTTCTTGCTCTGAAAAAGTAGGCAGAACCACAGGTTGTAGAAGTAGCTGTGGAAATATAGTCAATATAGTTACTACATGAAAGGCAAATTCTACAAAAAAAGTGAAATTGGTTGGAATCTGCAAGTTTCTGCTAATGCAGAGGCCTGTCATGGTGTATACATTCATTTCAGATTTTGTTTGGCATTTCAGTCTTAAAAGAAACCATGTTCATTTGAACAAAAGACCTGGTATTTTTCTTAAAAGGAAAAATCTATTACAGTGAAGTAGTGATTTTCTTCCATTATTTCTTGCAAGTAGCATATATCAAAATTGTAATACTAATGCCTAGAGTTCGATTTGATCTTCAAAAAAGGCATATGAGGCAAACTTTTCATGTGTACAGTGTCATTGTCTTTTGAAGTCAAATATGGCAGAAACACAGATACAAGGTATTCGAGTCAATGGCACTACAAAGGAGAATGTGATCAGATGGATTTATTTTTTGCATCTCTGAACAGCCAGAAGGGAAAAATCAGAGTTGTCAAAGCCATCAAAGGAGATACTCACCTTGGACAGGCACTATATGTACTCAGAAAGAGAAGCCACAATTTGTCTAATTTGACTGCCATGCATTATAATTGACTTTTAAGGGTAGAGACTTAAAGTCATCCCGTGTCAGGCTAAGGCTTCCTGGAGGCTAAGGATAAATATTGGAATCAAGCGAATTTGGTTGCAAAAAATACAGTTCAAAACTAGGCTTTAGGAAATAACTGTTGAGTTTTGTGACTGGGTTGGTAGGGAGGACATCATTGACCAGGGGAAGGATGTGTAATGGATCAAAAAAAACCCCCATAAACCGGCTGCAAACAGCCAGTGTAGGGAAACAGACTCAAGCAGTGGACTACAACAGGTTGTTCTAATATTTGAAATGTCCTGAATATAAAATCAAGCTCTAGGAAGTTTCCACAAGAAATTAAATACACAACTTTGCTGCAGAGTAGGATTATGTATTCCAGCTGTTACTTTCTCTTACACAATGAAAATATATTTCTGTACGTTTATCCTATCAGAACAATCGTATTTCTGTTCCTTGTTTTTATTTTCCTATTCTTCTCTTTTATCTCTTTTGTATATGATTTTCTGTACTTTTCTCACCATTTGTTCTGTTACAGATGTTTATTTCCAGCTGCTACAGGCTTCACACTCTTATTTATCCACAAAAAGAGTAAGTACCAAAATATCTGAACCCAAGTAGGCTATGTTTGAACACCATCATCAGACTTCAGAAACTATGCCCAAAATTAGCTTAATCATCCCTACCTTTATTTTTCAATGAGACTGCTTATAAGTAGGACAATTCCTCATAAAGATTCTTGCATCTCTGTGTTTGGAGATCTTCAGAACTTGACCAGACAAAGCCTCAAGCAACCAAATCCAATTTTGTTCTTGCCTTTAATTTTGATCTTACTTTGAGCAGGAAGCTAACATCCAGATGTCCCTTCAACAAAAAAAATAATGTTTTAGTCCAGAACTTTCTTGTTCTAGATTGACACAAAAATCATAAATAGGGCAGTTGTATTGGCTGCAATTAGATCTAAATGGGAAGATTTTCTCTTCTAGAATCTGTGTAAATGGAAGCTGAGACTGAAGAACCTGGAGGAATTGAGTGGCTTGTTTTGTTGTTTCTAACACATCAGTCATTTGCTGTCATGCTTTAGCTTATTTTTCCTTCTTGTTTTGTATCTTTGAACATGGAAAATGGCCCCTTATCTTCTAACAGAAATAGTAATACTTTCAATTCCTTTAGAGAAGATACTTGTTCCATTACTATAATTTTAATTTTCAGAACTATATGTATTTTGCCTTTAAAATAAAAATATACCAAAAGAGGGAGTAGAGGAGGGGAGAGAGTGAGTGAAAAGTCCAGACCAACTTTTTCTTGGATATGAATATGCATGGAGTAAAAAGCAACTAAATTATGTTGGTGAAACAGAACAAAGATCAATAGCAAAAAACCCCACCTCTGTTTGTCCTTACTTATCACACAGGCATAATAAGAAAATTTACCCTAGCAAACAAATTATCTATGAAGAATTTTCCTGCCCACACAAAAAAAACCCACCCCAAATTATGATGGGAGAAATCTTACTTCTAATAAGAAGAATAAGAGCAATAAATGTGTGATAGCTTTCTGAGATTGATTAAAGACTTTTAGTAGTGCTTAAGGGAGACAGTTATTCCCCTACAGAAGCCATACGGAACTGGTAGATTTATTAAAAGAGTTTATGCTAATGGCTACAACTTGGACATGATCTGAATTACTAGTGGGGAATGCACTATGACAGTCAATTTTGTAATTCTACAGCCTTTGTTGTATGAATGGGCAATTCACAATAAGATAACATAAAGTGATTAGGGATCTATATATTTCAGACATATAAATTGCTTTAACTTTCCATCTGTTAACCCATTATTTATATTTTTTAGTAGGAAAGACATTCTTGTAGCAAAAGTTGCTAAGAGGTTGAACATTGAAATCATACTTGCCAGCAGCAGGGACAGTTTTTATTAACAAGTAACTGTTTAAGTAGTTTTAAAACATATAGTAAATACATGCCTTTTTTCATCTGCAGGTTTTGGAAGCTCCTTGAATAACAGTCAGGCTTCTGGCTTGTATTCTGTTCAAGGAGATTCACTTTTAGCAAATATTTTGACTGAGATTTTAGATTTGGGCTTGAATCTCTTACTGAGAGAGAGTTTTTTCACCACCATTTAATATTCTCTCTCACGTGCAGAAGTCTTTGGATAAACAAGAAAAATGTGATCCTTTACTTCCTTAGTCACTGTGGTAAACTTCTCCTATGAGTAGACTTTGTGTCTGGCTTTCACAACAAGGCTACAAGCAGCATTTTCTCTTAGCAAGAATCTTGCTGACAGCTCCTTGGTGCATGTCCCCGCACAGATGTGATAATGAAGAGGATGAGCATGTGGAAGAGGGAAGGACATGAGAGAAAGGGGTGTAGGGGAAAAAGTGCTGACCTGCAATGCTCTTTCTCACTTGCATGTGGCAACATAGGCATTTGGAATATGTTGCAAATAGCAAAAAACAGGCATTGATGCACATGCATCTAAGCTGAAACAGGAGTGACAGCTTGAATGAAAAATATGGAAGATTTGATCCTGACAGTTTTCTTTCAATTCTCCCAGCTGACATTCTATGTCTTGCTCTTCTATCATTTAAATAAATTTGCAAAGATGCAATTGAAAGGATGCTGTGTTTGAATATAAAGTCCTTCATTTTAACACGGCTATAAAAATGCAGCTGATATCCTTCAAATTTAAGATGAGTCATTCTTACTGGGACGATGCCAGTAACTGAGGTTATTAGTGGCATAGTCTGGAAGAAACCCAACAGTTTGGATAAATTGTTCTTGGGAGACAGTTCTCTTTGCATCATTCATGGACATGCATCAAACTTACTTTTTTTTTCTAAGTCTGTCACGGAGGTTGCAAAAGAAGTAGAAAATATTTTTAAAGACAATGGCTAATAAAAGCCATATGTATCACAGCTTGTCTTTATACTAATGCTTTGATAGGCAGATATTACATTACAGTTTCTAAAATGTTTCCATTATTTTAAAACATGAAACTGATGATTAGTCATTCAAAAAAATTGTAATTAAATGGAAACATTATGATTATATTATGCTAATGATAGAAGTGTGTTTCAAATGTTTGCAAGTTATTCAAGAGAAAGTATTAGGCAATTAGAAAAAAATATTAGTGTTTGTTCACTCTAAAGCTGTCAAGTGACTTAATTTGCATTAACAATTTTAAACCTCTGTAGTCTCATTCACAATAAATTGCTGATAAGTAGGAGATATTCCAACAATTTGAGGTACAGAAAAGAAGAAAGGAAAGACAGAATTCCACTGTTTTAAGATTAGTGTAACATAATTTCTAAAGCAGTCTTTAGAAGCTGAGGGATTTTGACATTTATGGTAAGTTATTTATTAATGATGCAGCATAATTTCATGGCTGTCATGCAGTTCTGTATGACCTCCCATGAGAGTTGCTGGAGGGCCACAATAAACGTCGAATAGTAATGTCTTCTAGTTGAAATTATGAGAAATTTTATGTGGAAATGGCTCAGTCCTGATATTCTGGGCATATTACGAAGAACAATTTTAAAATGGAAAACGTTTGTACATATAATAAAAAGAATAAAATATCAGTGGATAATTTTGAACATCAAAGAAAAATGACCAAGTAGTGAAATTCTGTAAAAAGGTTTTGAAAAAA
The DNA here is from genome assembly GCF_029207755.1 of Chamaea fasciata. Classification (NCBI taxonomy): domain Eukaryota; kingdom Metazoa; phylum Chordata; class Aves; order Passeriformes; family Sylviidae; genus Chamaea; species Chamaea fasciata. The sequence continues at coordinate 58,178,229 of NW_027094086.1, read as the reverse complement.
GAAAAGAAGTGGAAAAGGAATAGAATGTATGGTGGAAACAAATATTTATTCTTTTAAAGTAAATAGCAGTAAAGAGCAAAGCAAGTGTGGCCAACATAGATGTGTTTTAGATGCTATTCAAAGTGATAACATGACTGTCAAACAAATGCAGGATTCTTCAATTACAAAAAATTTTTCTTCTCAGCCTTCTATGTTTATTTCATATAATTCAATTTTCTAAATTATGGTCTAATGTATTCAGAACTCTGTATATGTTCTGAAATTCCTATAGCCCATGTTTAATATAATTATTTATTTTTCTGCATAAATTTTTTTGAAATTGTTTAGCTATTAGTTATCCATTTTTAATGCTTCACAGATCTGAGGAAATAGAAATAATTTTTGACTTTCAGGGTGCAGTATGTATTATACAGTAAGTAAGTTCCCAGCATACTTTCCTTAGTCCATAAACTTCCACATTAGAGTACACTTCATTACTGGGATACATCCTGACTTTTGTACATGCAAACACTCTGATGAAAGCTAATGTATGAGAGGAAAGTGCTAAACTGTTGGAATGTGTGTGAAATGAGTGAGCTCAGACTTGCAACTCTCCCCAGCTGAGTTTTAATGTGATGCGGAAACTTTACTTTTTTTTCTTCATTCTAAAACATTGTGAAGTATTCAGGGCTTATAGCTCTTTTCCTTCTTCTTTTCTTGTTGTCACAAGTAATGTTAAGTTGCTAAGAATTAGTGGAAATAAGGACATATTATGTTCTAGATTAAAGCTTGCGAGAACTGTATAGTATGAAGTCTGAGCAAGTGAAATATCAGTGCTAATCTTTAAAAGTTTAAAATCTTATAAATGAACTGCCCTGAAATATGTCATTGATGATGATAATTCTGGGAAAACTGGATTAGATACAAAGTCAGTATTGTTATCAAACACAACGTTTTTTCCATTGGTACCTGAAAATCATTCAAGTCAATAGAGAGTTTTTTATTCAACCTAAGAAACCTTGGATATGCAGAGCAGAAAATAATGCAGGATTGAGTCCATTGTATTATAATGTTACAGTGGTCTGTGGTAGCTTTGAGCAGATGAAGTTCTTTTAATGTGTTGGGTTTGAACTAATCTGAAACTGATATACTTAATGAGTCCAAATAGGCCTAACTGTTTGCTTAGGAATATTAATTAAAATTGTTAACACAGTAATTTATATCTTGGAATATTTCTGTTAGAAGAAAACACTTTCCATTAATCATATTGAGAGGAAATACAGTAATTTAAAAGACTTTATAGGGCATGGGAGATACAGACTGAATTCCCTGTACTACCTGAATAAAATCACTTGTAAGGATGAGGTATGTTACTCTCCTGTTAAATGTTGTGTTAACAAGCTTTCTGTTGGACTTGTACATTGTAGATATAAAGCTGACCAAAGTTTTATATCTTTTCCATCCCTCATGACACTAGCCTAATATGAAAAATTTTATTTAAAAAGCCTAAATATTTATGCTGAAAGAAAGTATTCAAATATAAGAAACTTAGCATACTGTAAAATAATGATACTGAGTATTTAAACTACTCTCAGTTATGCAAGCCCAGATGTCTCTTTTGCTGATTTTAGTGCTAATGTAGGCATGAAAACATGGAGATGTAAGTTACTTGGAACCAGCACATCTTGATGACAGTCCATAATCCAACATATGATTATTCCCAATTAACTTTTTATTAGGTGTGACCCACAGTTTGAAAAAGACCAAAAAAAGAGTGAAAGTGGGTGAAATATCAGAATTCTAATCATAATGTAAAAAAATGATTTTGAACAAGGTTGCCTCATGTTAAACATATATAGTGGAGTGTTCATTCATGGGAGCTTCTGCATCTGGCTTCTCCAAAATGTGTAATTAATCCATATCTACAATCCCAGACTACATGAATCACTAAAAGAAGTGATAGAAAGCTTTTCAAGTGACTGACACTGAAATGTTCATTTTCTCATTTACAGAACAAAATACATTAGGGACTGGAGCAATGCAAACTTCTGGTTTCTACAGCTGGTTACTCTAACATATCACACTATATCCTGGCAGATATGCTGAGAGAGAAGACAGTTATACAATGGGAAATATCTGTAAAGGACAAAAATCTAATTTTAATCTTGGTATCATATATATAAATATATAAACAACCTTTAAGCAATGCTGCAGACAGATGCTTTAAGATGATTGCTCAGACTTCACTTGCACTGACAGACATGATTCACTTCTGTGATTGCAGAACAGCTGACATAATGGCAAGAGGAACAATAAACTGAAAAATCACAGACTCTAGATTGATTGTATATCTTCTTCACACACACAACCAATGCTTATTAGATGTGATGCTTTAACTTGGTTAAAGGTAGACAGATTTTAGTAACCTTAATTCTTTTGCAGTGTTGGTGACCCAGGGAAAATAACTGAAGCTGTAAAAGATGTTTGCTCAGTTGCATTGTGTTTTGTGACAGATGTGAGTGCTGTGTCCTGTTCTGGCCTCCTCAGTTTAGGAAGGACGTTGAGATGCTTGCGCATGTCCAGAGGAGGCAACGAGACTGGTGAGGGGCTTGGAACACAAACCCTGCAACGAACAGCTGAGGGAGCTGGGGTTGTTTAGTCTGGAGAAAAGGAGACTCAGAGGTGACCTTATCACACTCTACAACTCCCTGAAATGTGGTTGTAGCCAGGTGGAGGTTGGTCACTTTCTCCAGGCAGCAACTGACAGAATGAGAGGACACAGCCTTAAGTTGTACCTTGTACCGGGGGAAATTTAGGTTGGATATTAGGAAAATAATTTTATGGAAAGAGTGATGAAGTATCAGGATTTCCTGACTGGGGAGATGAGGGAGTCACCATCCCTGGATGTGTTTAAAAAAAAGACTGGATGTGGCACTGGGTGTCATGGTTTAGTTGAGGTGTTAGGGCTGGGCTGGAATCAATGGTCTTAAAGGTCTCTTCCAGCCTAGTGATTCTGTGTGTGTGATTCTGTGTGTGATTTATTAAGGCCAGTATTATAACTAATGTAGTACCTGAAAATGAAATACACCATACAGTCAAAAGGGTAAAGTGACTTGCTTTTGTCGTAAACCTTTCAGCATCTAAAAAGACATGCCTAGGGTACATCAATAAAATATCTATGAGCTAGATATCCCACAGGATGGTGGCTTGTCAGTGAAAGGGCCTGTTTTTCAATATGATTTGTGTTTCTGAATCCTTCATGATATCTTGAAAATTTTTAATTGGAGACCTGCTACTAAACTGATATTGTCCTCATTATATCTCTGTTCTGTGTTTATAAACTTACGATTAAACCCCCAAAGATAATGAAGAAGTAACTGTGAACCTTAATTAGGTCAGGGTGTGTGGTGTTGTGAGAATGCAAAATGATGCAATAAAAGGCTGTCTGAATCTTATTCAATGCTTAATACAGCTGCTTGTCCCCAGGTAACTGCTTTTTTTCTCAACGTAAAGTGTCATGGACAGTCCATTATGTCTTTCTACATCTATTCTTTGCTAATGGACTTGTGTGGAAAACGTGGTTCCTTAAACTGATTTCTTTATTTTGTGTGTGATATAAATGGCCAACAACACATTACTGGAGGTTTATCATTCACAGAAAAAAATAACAAAGTATCTTGTAGTTTTCCAAACAGCCTCAGAGACTATACACCTATTATTGTGCTTGTTATAGTTATTCAAGAATGACAGGTTTTCAGCTGAGTGGTTTAGAAGCTTTTCTAATGCTTGAGGACTTCTAATAGCATGTTTGAGAGTGTTTCTCTGCTAACTTCTACAGAACTCAGCAGACTGACATTTCTACAGAGCTCACATACAATTATGCTACGGCTTTATGGGATATGTCATGGTTCATGCACTGAGCCAATGTTCTCTGCGTCTGATGTTAATTATTGTACCATCAAAATTAAGCATATATTTGAGTCCTTAGCTTTTTCTGTCTTTATATGAGAAAGCTTGATAGGGGGAAAAGGTGTTCTCTCTATATATCAAAGATTAACTCTTTCTCACTCTGGAAAAGTTATTAATTCCTTATTTTTCTTCCCATGATTGTCTTCTAGAACAGTTATAAATTGGCATTGCATATTTATTTACAGTTTTTGAGAGGTTTTAAAGTCTCTATTGTATGCATTTTCCAGTGTACATCTGATGAGCTTCCTTCTCTTTTGTGGTGCTAAAAGGAGACATTCTCCGGGATAAGCTGTTGCATTATGCTGCTCTTTGCCACTAGTGAAAGCTGGAAATTTCCATTCAAGTGTTCAGCTACAACTGATTTGGTTAATCACATTGGGTTTACTGCTTGGCTACACCTGAGAGAGAATTTGTCATAATTACTTTTTAGATTGTCTTTAACCTTAGTATAATAAATGTTGGATTGATTTCAGGTATCAAAAATTGGTTTGATACCTGTACTGTTGTATTGGTTTGATTAGTACTGTTGTAACCTGTCCAGGAGCTGAAGATAAGGATCCCCATGTAGGACTTTGGGTCTGTTTTCCTCTCACCTTGCCATTCCTTTTCCCACTGTGCTGCCTTTTGCTTAGATCATGTTACCTCTGTGTACAGCACCTCCTTGGAAAGCTGGGCATGTCATAAGTCCAGAATATGCAAAGTGTACATAATTTAATATTGTTTGCAGACCACTATAAAAAATCTAATCCATTTTCAAACATAATTTGAGTTGACTAATGCTGATGCTAGTATAACTCTACCTCATTATTTGGCACCTTGAAATTTGGGTGCTCTTTAATATAAATACAGATTTAGGCAACTGAATAATTTTCTGTGGGCACTGCTTGGACTGAAGTACCTTGAACTGAAGATTATGTGAATTTTCAACTTAAAAGAAAGACCAGGTTTTCATTTTGTTCAGACAGAAACAACAATGATATTTCAGTCCGTGGCTATGAACTCATATGGAATGGCATGTCCTACGTTGATGGCTCTGTGCCCCAAAATAATAGCTGTAGAGCAGTCCTCATGATATCTTTTTCCATTAAAAAGCCATGTTTTTCTTAAATTTTGAACTAAGATTTGATAAACAATCTCTTTTTTTGCCCATTTTGTACTATCTCCTTTGCTTGCTATTTTTAATTGTTACTTGTTTTAAAGTAATTTTAATATTTTGCTTTAGGCAGAACATGCAAAATTGTTATTTTTTTTCTTTCCTTCATATCCTTCTGTCTTTTTGATGGACTCCCTCCCTGGCTGACTGTGCTCCAACTTCTGTTTTACCCTAATCTGTATAGTTCACTTACCTCTTAGCAGGTTTTCAGGATTGCCATCACATCACTGTTTAAACTTGGAGCTCTCCAGGTTCCTCAGGTAATTTTTTGTAAATGCCAGGCTCCAGTTTTGATCCAATAATTACTAGTATACAGCTAATAAGCAGCTGCAGGAACCAAGATCGGGTAAACTCACAACCCTGATCCACTAGAGCAAAAAGTGGGGTGGAAAGCAGCATATACATAATGTAATTCCAACAGCTTTGAGCTAAATGTTAGACCTTTTATAATTCAGAAACCCTTGCTCCCTACATGTGCTATACAACAAATCATTAACCTAACAGTGGTATTCTGGAATCCAATTTGAATTTTGCTATCTATATCACAGTTGCTAATTTCCTTCATTAGTCTTTTTCTTGCATTTTTCTGTGGAGGATCTTTTGAAGTCTGTGTAGATTTACCCAGTCTATTCACTCCTCTGATCTCTTATTGTCATTTCCTTGAAGCTAATTAGGTTTATCTTTTAGTATATCTTCAGAAATCCCCACTGAAAATTGGAGCAGTTTGTGTATATCTGAGTTTCCTTTTCTTGAAATGTTTTCTAGGCCTAATGTCATATCAAAAAAATCCCCATTTCTTATTTCTCTTTGATATAATCATGCTATGTTAAATACACATTGTCATGTTTGGAAAAAATCCATACAAAAACCCCCTGTGATTTTTGGGAAATGTCTGGTCTCAGTAAATCCATTTCATTATAGGCAATGCATCACAAGAGTATCACCAGCTGCCCCTAGCTCAGTGGATATCACATAAAACCATGGAAATCTTTAAAAAAAAAGGAAAAGAAAAAAAGTGTGGTGTTTGTTTGTTTGTTGTTTTGTAGTCACTGACGGTTGGTTTTGATTGCAGAGGGTAGCAACTCATAGCCAACTAGGGAAAGACTTATGTTGTACGTGTACATATTCTAGTACCCAAGATGATGCATGAAACAGATTAAAGAATAACTAAGTGTAGAGAATCAGGACCTAGTGGAAAATGGTTTTGTCCTATCCTATAGACACCTACAAGTTCCTGAAAATACTGGTATGAATTTATGTATGTTAAGTCACTACAAAGTTAACACCATCCCTTGTTTCTTTGTTGTGATTAATGATTTTCATGCCCTCTAAAAACAAGGTGGAGAGTAAACCTTTGGGAGATGACCTCAGACACAGACAAACTAACTGTATAGAAAAACAGTAGAAAGTTTTTCAGGCACAGAATCGTGCTGTTTGGATTACTTATAAGGAAAAGTCTAGGCTTGCCCTAGAAAGCAGTGGGAAATAGCTTGCAGGACTCTTTTTTATTAGTTTGTTTGCTGAAAATCCCTTCTAGTCGCTGTGACTTTTCTGTGTCTTGACTGTGAAAGGCCTTGAGGAAGCCTCTCCCTTGCAATGAAGAAACACTGCTACTCTTAAATGAGGTAAGTATGAGGCCTTGGTTTCCTATCTCCTCTCAGTGCTGAGGAATTGAAAACAGTATTCAAGAGAATTTTCTGTGTATCCTCTCAGACTCAGATGAAGAGCTGAGCAATTTCACCTCTTCAGCTGCACAGTTCTTGTTAGCTTTCACTCCTTATTTTGCTAGTGGAGTAGACTTTTAATGACAGGTACGCTCCTTAATAAACAATTGTTTCTTTTTGCTCAAATATAAAACTCTTGTGTCATACTTTCTGTGCAGCCTAATGGTATTTTTTTGCCATAAGAAATGCTGATTCTGGAAAAATTATTGGTATCTGATTTTGCTGTCCTAATGTAAACAAATTGAAACTGTTGATCAGTGAAAGGATTGCCTTATTTTCTGAATTTCCAGGTCATATTATTTGGAGGAAAAGGATTTTTTTTTCAATGAAAAGTCTCTCATCTCTAACTTGTATATGATTTCTTTTCCATAAATATCTCCCTTTTAAAAATTCTCTTCACTGCAGGCTTACTGTAAATTTAGAGCAGTGATTTTAAAGTTCTTTCCCTTATTTTTAAGGCCCTGAATGGCTGTGGTTTTTGACTCATTTTCTCTTCTGCATTTTCTAAGCCGCTAATTACAGTCTGAATCATAAGGTTACTTTTTTTCTGTACTGTAATTTTGTGAGTTGTGAGTCACGAAAATTTTGTAGCTCTACCCTTTTAAAGATATTGCAGGATCCTTCCTTGCTGCCCACTTGGTGTTCTTATTTAAATATAAGATTGAAGAAGGAAGTCTTTGCTGCTACTTTTAACTCCATATTTAGTTGTACAAGTTCAGTACTTCATAACTTTCTTTTTTAAGGATAATGTATTTTTCATTGTTAATAAGTCCCCTTAAGTATTATATGAAACATAAAATGTGTAGAGTAATAAGATACATGTAGTGTTATGGGAAAAATAGTTCAATTAATTTTCTTTTTACAGTGCTTCAGGTAGACTAATATGAAGTAAAACAATAATATCTGTATTTCCTGTCATTACCATATTTTTCCAGTATGTCTTTACATCACAGAATTGTAGAATGGTTTTGAATAGAAGGGACTTTAAACTTCCAACCTACCTTCCATGTTCAGAGACACCTATTACTAGACAAGGTTGCTGAAAGCCTCATCCAACCTGGCCTCTTCCAGGGTTGGGACATCCACAACTTCTCTGAACAGTCTATTCCAGTGCCTCACCACCCTCACAATAAAGAATTTCTTTCCAATGTCTAATGTAAACCCACCCTTTCAGTTTAAAGCCATTCCCTCTTATCCCGTCACTCCAGGCCTATATAAAAAGTCCCTCCCCAGCTTTCCTGTAGTCACCTTTTAGGAAGGTCCTCTAAGGTCACCTTGGAGCCTTTGCTTCTCCAGGCTGAACAACCTCTACTTTCTCAGCCTGTCTTCACAGGAGAGATACTCTGACCCCCTGATCATCTGGACATCACAGCTGTTCCCTGTACTCACTCCAGCAGGTCCATGACCTTCTTATGTTGGGGCCCCCAGAGCTGGATGCAGCGTTCCAGGAAGGGCCTCATAACAGTGGAGTAGAGGGGAGAACCACCTCCCTGGAGCTGCTGTTCATGCTTCTTTTGATGCAGCTCAGAAGATGAAACAAAAATGCCGAGTGTATGTGAAGCACATGCATTCCTTATGACTCATGTAGCTGCCTCTCCTAGACCTCAAATATTTTTACAACTATCCTATTGAAGCTAAGAAAATGATTATCCTAAAGAAAGCAATATGACTTATTGACATATCCCAATATTTGAGGTCTTGTCCTGTCATTACTTCTTACTCAGAAAAAATACTGGGATATATTTTCCATTGAAAGAGAATTAAAAGGTGGTAGTTTCTGGAACCAATTTCCAGAAAAAGCTGAAATGCATATATTTGATTATTTTTTCTCACTGAAAGAGCAAAGAAGTTTAAATTCTGCTAGAGACTAAAGAAGGGTTTGACTTATTTATGTGAAAGACTGCTGATTAAAACCACACATAAACCTAACAAAATTAACAAACTTCTAGCTTTCATAAATAGTAATTCAAACTATTCTTCCATTCCAAGATCAAATTAAAAGTATTTGATTTTAAACACTTGTGAGAAGATTGGTTTTCTGATGTTTTCTACTTCTTGTTAACTTGAATGGCTTTCTTAACTTCTCTTCTGAGAATGTCCTTAGGCATTGATTCAGCGAATGAGAGATTTCAAATTTTTCATAATTGTGTAAGGCTTGTAATAATTGGTGACACTAGAACTTAAAAAAAGACAGAACACTCAAATTTCTCACTTGCAATAATGATCTCCTTTGCTCTTTTTCCAGTATTCTAAGCCTCCTAATAGCCACGTAGTTACCTAACATTATCTTCTCTGACAGATGTTTCTTTTCCTCTTGGGTAACTTGAGGTTTCCATTATCAGCGGCAAACCTCTGTAATTTGGTGGAGTGAGAGGCAGAGGCTGAAGGTGAATTGTGATCTTTTCCTGGGAAGTTTTGCTGACCTTGTCCTGGGGCTGGGGCACGTGAACAACTCATTCATTAGAGGTTAACAAAGTTGGACAAGTCAGTTAACTCACTGTAATTGGGACTACCAAAACTATTAGCTCAGGGCTAACATAAAATAATACAAGTGTTATTATGAAAGTCTACCTTGATAACCATGCACACAGGTATGCATTATGGTCTATTGCCCATGGTTGGCTCATTTAATTGTGTAAAATCATTTATCTTGTTTGATTTCCAATCTTATCCTCTCCTTCCAGGAGGACTAAACAGAAAATCTCTTCACGGAGACTTCAATTGCAAAAGTATGTGCAGTGCTAGGAATATCAGATAGGTTCTTTGTTGAAGAACAGCTCTGTTGATGAAGTACTGTAGATGAAGGGGTTGCCCTACACCAGCCTCCCTCCCAAGAACCTTGTTTCCCAGCGCCTCTTGCCCTTCACTGGGAGCCTTCTGCTGCTGCCAGCTGACATGAGTTGTCTCTTGTGTTTTGTTATTAAAAATTGTGCCAAAATTGTGAGCACTCAGACTCTGCAGGAACACATGCTATGTGCTATGATTAAAATGTAGAAAAACGCTGTTTTTTTCCATTTTAATATACTGAGAGCTAAAAACCAATGCAAACAATTTTTGGAGGAATTTTAAATACCAAAAATAGATTTTCGATATATTCATTGATGAGTTTTAATGATGAGCCAAAGAGCAAAAGCCAAGGGGAAAAAAAAAAAGAGTAAATACTAATTAAACTGAAAACTAGTATGGCATTCTAGTAGACGGACAGATAAATAAATGCCTACAAACTTTTACTTCGTATGGCTACATTACAAAAAACCCTGCATATAATACAAGTAGTGTGGCTAGAGGAAAGACTGCTGTTCACTTGCCATGTGGGATGATGCCTGAAAAGTGTTGTAGGACTTCCCACACTGATCCTTTACCTGTTCAACACCTTCCTAAGAGATGTGAAAATTTATGTGGTCTCAAAGGCATGAGGGTAAAAAGACTTGGAATGAGACATTGTTGGGAGTTACTAAGTAGACAAACTACAACATGCTCAGGAAATTTGAACCAAAACTGGTTCAGAGGACAGGAAGAAATATGCTAAAGCATTGCATAGTTGTTTGGTGTTTTTTTTTTCCTTGACACCTTTTTATGGCTCCTATTGAAGGCAAAGAAAGCTAGGTAAATCCCTGGGTCTGATCCAGAAAGGTTTTTCTTTTGACTTGGGAGATACTTGAAATACATCAGTGGAGTAATGCTTTACCTCGTGTGCTGTCCTTTTGCCTCAGGATCAACAGAGAGACACTTCAGTGCCACACTCTCCCATGCTTACTCACACAGATACATGTGTCTGGCGCAAAATTTCCTATGTCAATTCTATGCCACTTATTTCCACTCAGTCTTGGAAAATGCATGTGGGCAAGTCTTTGTTCCAAACAGCAGGAGCATTACATGAGGAGACAGGTGTATGATCTTGTTTATAATCCTCTTGTGATAAAATTCAGTACCTTCCTCCAACCCACTTTCAGAAAAAAAGTCCAGTTGCAATAGCTGGAATACTTGAGAATTAGGAAAAACAAGACATAATGGTGGTTTGTTTTCTGAGGAAGTATGGGATTCTCAGTTAGTCCTTCTTTTTAAAAGGAGCTGTTCTCTATCTTAAATCTGCAGTATCTATTACACTTAACAAAGGAGAAGCAAGCATACTATTTTTCATTTTACTTACTTAAGCTTGAAAGACAGAATCTCAATAAATTTTTTAAGCACTTGAGCTAGCAAAGCACTCTAGTTGATTATTAGTCAGGTCTAATGGGCATCTTTCATATTAGTTGCACATCTTGACTCTTTATGAATTATTTCACAAGGAAAATGAAATCCAATTTGAAACAAAATTTCCTATAACCAAATAATAATTTATCAGTCTTATTGACACGTATTTTGCAAAATAATAATATTGTTCTGTATGAGCAAATTCTATTTGCTCATACTGCTACCATCTTTTTTTAAAAGTTCTTGTTGTACACTCCCCCCTCAGTCAAACACTGTTAGTTCACCAATCAATCTACTTGTCAAAAATGTTCTTCTTTGACAGAAGAGACTGAGAAGTTTGACAAAAGCACATTAGGTTGGTGATGTTGATTAATGCTTTTCAGTTAGTAGCATTTTGTTGAACATTATAAATTAAGAATTTTGTTGACAGTTGGCTTTTCATAAATTGCATAGAAGAGGAGCTTATTATTGCAATGAAACATTTTATTTTTACTCTCTAAGATTTGTCTTGACTCTGCTTCATGTAAGTATCTTTTAGCTTCTTTTTCTTTGCCTTTTTTTTTTTAAGTGTAAATAGCATAACGTAAGGTCCATAGCTCTCTTTGGGAAGAAAGAAAATAAAAGAAATATAAAGGGCAAAGAAGCTTGATTCTGAGAGTTTTTGAGTATTCTTCATTTTCATCAAAGACAAAGAACAGTAGGGAGAAAAGTTCCAAGAGATGTAGGCCTTTTTGGTATATTTTAATATCCCAATTGTTTGCATCCCTGAACATTTTGGAAATGTGAAGAACTCACATGCAGGCAATGGTCGGCAAGAATTTCTTCAATAATATTACATGGAATGCAGGAGATTTTCTTGCTTTTGACTGCATTTTCTTCAGTGTGTTCTCCAGCATTCTTGATGAAACTACATCCCCAGGGCCACCAAAAATTAATTGCTTCTATAAACACCACAGCGATAAAAAGCACAAAATTTCCAGGATGTTTTTAATGCACATTGAAAGAGACCTTGTTTAACACTTGCTATGCAAAGTATTTTTTATTGATAACCTTTCAGGTAGTTGTTTCACAGCAAGAGCCAATAACAATGTTGTCATGCTGCTCCTTGAAAAACATGAGTTTAGCCTAAATGCTCTCCATAAACTGGAAAATCCTGAATGTTGCTCCTTTGAATTTTCCCTTCATAGACTCTGTAGGAGTGAAGAAAATATTTGGGGAAAGGATTGTGGCCGAAACTTGGAAATGCATAAACTTCCATAACTGAAGAGTTTTCACTAAATCAAAAATTTAATACTATTTTCTATGTTCAGTTAGAAGTATTCCAGAGGTAGCCATCAGTTCCTTGACTGATTACATCTCACCCACCCATCACCCCTTGCAGTCACATAACAAAATCCAAATAGTCAAGCTATATCCAGTTCTGACAGCTACTTGTCTCATGTCACAGGAAGACACTGCCTTCTAACCATCTTAGAGGAGTAATTTTTTTGTTGTTGTTTTGGTGATGTTGGTTTTTCCCCTTCCCCTACCCTTTGAAATGCTTCTCTCCAAGGCCACAATCTGTGCATACTTGTCATGGCTTCAAGAGAATTAGGTAGGTAGACTGTACATTAAGCCACTTGAAAGCCCTATTCACTTCTTGACCAAGCAGAGGAGGTAAATAATGCTTTGCCCCTTGAATTTCTGGCAATTTTACGTTATGTCTTCTAAACATTGGGCTAAATTGCCAATGTTCAAATAGGAGTTTTTTCACAAAATATGAAGATTTTCCCCACATGAACTTGTTATAAATTCACTTGAAAAATGTGGTGCTTTTGTTCACGTGTTAGTGAGTAGACATTTCAATTTTTTTACACTTCTGGTCTGAGTATGTCTCTATTTACCTATCTAGAATATATTTGGAGCTAAAAATGGAAAACATCTGTGAGAAACACTTGTCATACTGAAAACACAACCGTGGCCTGAAAAACATGGAAAGGAAAAAAATTCAAGACATTGATAATGATTTGATCTTCAAACAGAACGGTTCACATAAATAAACTTAGTGTGACTGATTTAATTCAATCAACAAGACTTGCAGTCACAGTGTAAATTCCTATACACATGAATGCAAGTGCTGCTTAATAAAAATGTAATTTAATATGAAGATGATTGAATCACTACCAAATTTGAAGCAAAAGTTTAAGGTTGTGGAGGATTGACTTTGCCAGCTGCCAAATCGGTCACTCCCTCTCTTCAATGGGACAGGGGCAGAAACTGAGGTGAATTAACTATGGGTAGGGAAGAAGACAAGGAGATGACCCACCAGTTACCACCATAGGCAAAAGAGACAGTTCGGTGAAAATTTGTTTAATGTATTGCCAATGAAAATAGATTTAAAGAGTGAGGAGCAAATGCAAAAATTAAAACTCTTTCACCCCAACCCCATTTCATCCCAGACTCAAACTCTTTCCTCATTTCTGTCTCTTCTGCTCTTCCCCCTGATGAACCACACAGGGGAAGATGGAGAATGTGAGCAATACGTTCAGTTTTTGGCATTTCTCTCTGCTGCTCTTTCCTCCTAACACTATTGCCCTACTCTGTCAGGGGCTTTCATGCACAATCCTTGAAGATAAACCTGAAGTGTTTGCTAGCTTCACAAAAGCTGGGGGTTTTAGGTTGAAACTGCTTCAGAAACAGCAGGGTTTTTTTTCAGTTTTTACAGGCCCCAGTTCCTTGAGGAAATATCCATGTGTTTGAGTATGGACTTCAGTGTGGATATCCGCACCAGCCTGGATCCTCTCTGCCTGCTGGGGAGAAATGCTGTCCCTACTCTGGTCTCCTTCATGGGCTGCACATGAATACCTTCTCTGATGCCTGGGGCACCTCATTCCCCTTCTTCCCCAATGTGTTTTCAGGGTGATTTCTCATACTTTTTTCCTACTCACTCTTCTCTCTTCTCTCTGGAACTTTTTTTGATCATAACTGTGTTTTCCTAGAGGGGCCATCAGCTTTATCAATGCCCGTGGTTTTGCTGTGGAACTGGTAATATCTGACAGACATCTATCCTCTTCTCACACAGACACTCCTGCAGCCCCCTGCTGCCAAAGGTAAAACAACTCCTGTGGATTTCAACTTTTTAATATAATTACCCAAATAAGATCAATGTGACTATTTTACTTACAGGTCAGTGAAAAACTGGTTTATGTATGTGTGAATGGCTTCATCTGTGGTCATTTCTATGAGCTCTGCCCTGGAACGTAAAATGAGGAGTGGCTTACCTGACTGAAACTACTGTAGGATCTCAGTTAAGCAGAATGCAATGACTTGAAACGTAATTGTAATTTAAAAAGAACACTGGGGCTACCCCTTCTAACTTTTCTAACTCCAAACGTTCTGTTTTGACAAATAGTAAGAGTCCCATTTTTCTAACTCATCTAGATTCTATAGTATTCGTAAGAGGAGAAAGGAGACAATGGAGAAAAAAATGGCAATAGATTTCTATTACTATGCGTCCTTACTTTTACTGAACCCACCCATGAAGTAGTTTTCTATCCAAGTGCTAATGAAGCCAGGAACTCCTAGACATTCAAATGGAACAGGAGAGTTAAAAACCAGCAATGTTATGATAATCAGGCATTTCACCTGCTGAAAAGGTGTGGTACTTCCCTGTAAAACCACCACTGATGTATCTCAGGAAATGTTTTTATTTTCAGTGTTCAGGTTCCCAAAAGGCCTGAAGTGATTTAGCATTTTTCACGAAAAAATTCCCTGTTGATTTTGTCACCACTTTAATTTTTTCTTTGCTTGCTTTACCAGTTGCATGGTTTGGTATTTGTATTCTTTTCTGTGGAAATGAAACATCATTATTTGCTGTACCTTTTCAAAAAGTAAATTGAATGAACTGTTGAGAATAATGCAGTGCTTTTACCCCATGCACTCTGTCACCCTAATGTTTGGATTGTTTTCCACTGCCAGGCTGTAGTGTGTCTGTATTGCTCAAACAGAATCTCTCCTGGTAGTATGCTGACCTTCACTCTGGCTGTAGGCACAAATATTAATAAAAGTTGAGAAAGAGGAGTAATATTCTTTTCTCTCCTATTGTTAATGTCTACCTTTTCAACAGCTTATGATTTGTAGAAATGAAAATAGACAGTACTTGAGGCTAAATCTTCTGTGATGCTGCAGAGTGCAAACAACATAGATGAGTATAGTGAAAGCTTCTTTCTGCTCACTTGCTGTGTATGTAAACCACAATGCTGAAGATATTGTTCAATTGACAAGCCATTTAAGTCACCCATTTTCCTGTTGTGCTTGCCATCTAGACTGTTAAATTCTAAAAATTATTTCCCTGAGGAACTGGACAGATATATTTTTTTACGCCACATTGAGTATTTTACAGCAATTGTTATGAAGCTGAATTAAGCTCAGCTTTTTTATAGGTAAAAATCCAATTTACTGCCATTTGTTGAATTATCTCCTGTTCCCTGGAATTCTGTAATACCCTTCAACTCTCTTTAAAGTGCAGGGTAAAATGAAAGGGAATTAGGAGTAAGAGATACATGTAATTAAGGTCCCATTGTGAGTACATTTCTCATTATAGAATTAAAATACTAATGTAGATGTCTAAGCCTGAAAATTAGGTTATTAAGCTTTATTTTTTAAAATCTGGCTGTAATAGTGGTTTTGTTCTTATTTTTTTTGTTGTTGCTTTAACTTTCTTTTTAAATAAATTGTTATTTTCCCCATCTGTCCTAAGGGAAAAACATTCTTGATTTCTATATCCTGAAAACTACAAATTTCTCTCATTTCCTTTGCAGTGCAACATATTACTCTAGTGAAAATGCTAGCGGAGTGCATTTCTATAACGGGTTTTCTTAGATTTCTTTGTGTTCTGTTCAAAAACTTAACATCAAATCACTAAATCACAGAATCATCAGGGCTGAAAGAGACCTTCAAGATCATCTAGTCCAAGTATCAACCCAGCATCACCTTAATTACCTCTAAACCACATCGCCAAGTGCCACATCCAGACACCTCTCGAGCACTTCCAGAGACAGTGACTGCACCATCTCCCTGGGAAACTTGAAGCAGGGAGACATCTTTAAGGGACTTGGTGGACTTGTGATAATACCAAGGTTGTTATTGATATTTTCACACATTTAAATGGAAAAGTAGGCTCTCAAATTGCTCTCTGCCTTGGAAAATCTTAGAAACTGTAAAATCTGCCCATGAGGGTGTTTGGTGACAGCAGCTGGAGAGCTGACATGTGTGCTATTCCTCAGTTTGACACCTTGAGATCACTTGATCCCACATAGCTACTCGTGAGTCGGGTGTTCTCTACAGGCTCTTTACACCAAAATGTGTTAGAGAAAAAAGCTAATTATGTTTTAGCCTTTTCCATCAGGCTCTCCACTGCACTCTTTTTAAAGATCATTTGAAAGCAATGTGCAAGATAATCAGAGTCACATAACACTGCACAAGACTTCAGAGATTCAGGAGAAGGTAAGCAGTGTGTGCTAAAATGCCTGAGCATTTAAAATTGAGTGAAAAAATGAAAACCCAGGTGAAGACCAGTAAAGAAGAGACTAGTTGTGGTCAATTTAAGAGAGAAATGGAGATGAGTAAAAAGTTTTGAAGAAGATATCTCTCATTTTCTAAGTGTTGACTTGTGTGGAGATGTATGGGGAACAGAGCGGGGCATCTGAAAATCATCTGTGATGAAGATAAGCCTGAAAAAAATAATTGTTCATGAGTTTTAACTTGAGAAGTTACACTGTAGGGTCACTGGGTTTTAACCTTCAGGCTGTGGTAGTCTTCATGGTGTCCCTGAGGTAAGCAGAATTTCTTTCATCCGAGGACATTTCCTCTTAATGTCTATTTAAATATAGTTCTAACATAGAAGTAGTGAACATACTAATTTTTCAGTATGGTAAACTTCATCTTAGTGAACACAAAGGCTCCTACCCTGACAATTTATATCTAAACATGGAAATTACGGAGAGAAGACCCGGGGGAAAACAGTGCCACTATTTCTGAAGTGTGTTAGGTATTTAAAAATATGTGCTTCAGTTCCTGCCAGGTGGTCTTTGCACACTGTATGCACGAAATAACCCAGCTGCTATCCCTGCAGAACTTAATTTGTAATTATAATATTTTTGATTATTTTTGAAGGTGTTACATAATTTCTCCATAGATTTAGACTCAATAAAAGAAATCTATGCATTTAATTACTACTCTAAAAATATATATCAGTTAATTCTATGATGTGCTGAAACCAAACTTAGTTTACATAAAAATAAAAGAATACTTTTATTACCAATAATGTGAAGGCATACTTTTGCTAAGAGATTAGCTGTATATTTCTTTAATGGGTCATGTTATTTGCATAGGTTTTTTTAATTTCATTTAAACTTAATTCTTAAATAATTCAGGGACAGGATTAAAAATATAATCAGTAATAAAAATAGTTGTTCAAAAGTTCATGTATATTAGGGCTTCTTATTATGCAGTGTTCTTAGGATATCTTAATTTGCAAAATGAGAGTAGTGGCTCAATTTGCACTGAAATTTTAAAATATTGAGGTCAGTTTTGTTTGATATTTAAAATTAGCTGCTTTTAATGTTTTTAAATATGAGAAGAAATTTTTTTCCATATATTTAAAATGTCCTTGGTATTAGAGGATAGCCTGCAGGTTGAAGACCAGTTTCAATTTATCCATTCTTTACCTTTCCTCTTCTCTTCTCTTCTCTTCTCTTCTCTTCTCTTCTCTTCTCTTCTCTTCTCTTCTCATAAAATATTTACTCTTCTAGAAATATTTAATACCATCTATTTCATAGAGACAAGTTGTAAGCTCTGAAGACTTAAGTTTTGAAACTTCTTTTGCACAAGGATTGAACTACACCTGTGATCTATGTGACAATACAGATTGTCGAATAAAAACATGCCTCATGGTAGTTTCTCAACTGAATCTGATGAAAAAGTGACCTCCAAGTCAAGGAAGGGTGAGAGAAGAAATGACTTTGAGATACAGCCAAGAGTCTGCTGCAGGGAACAGATTCCAGAGAATGCCAAAGTCTTTATTTTACTAAGAGATCAATCCAGATACTTTAGATAGTTTAATGGGGCCAAAGGGGCTGGATAACAAAGTTTATTTTAGTATTATGAATCCACTGTAACTACAGGTTTCCCCAGAAAAGGTTTATTGCATAGGAAAAGGCCAACAGGTACATTATAATCCTCTGAAGAAATTACAGTAACAGGAGGAGGATTCATCATGGGTAATTACAGTTGTTAAACCAAATTCTCTCTTCTGACTGCATGCAAAGTAGATGTTTCCATATTCTCAATGGCATTTTAAGTCCTTATTAATTATTAGCCTTGTAATATAAAAAATGATGAATTTTTTCTTTTCATCCTTCCATCTCAGCTGAAGTTGCTTGGAGATGGATTCTGATGTTTCATATAGGGGCTCCAGCTCATAGTCTCTGAGAGTTCCACTTCTCTTGCATATATTAAAAGTATTAATGAGAGATCACCACTAATTTTTACCAGCTCAGATTTAGTTTTAGGCAAATTAGTAATCTGATTTCCAAACACCTATAAATGTAACACTGTATTAAACTGATTCAGGTTAAATATCTATCCATACTTGCAAATCTGTCTATCTGTCTTATTTCCTAGTTTTTCCTTGCTTTCTGAGTAACATGCTGCAAGAATTGCTATGCTACTTCACTGAAGAATTGGAGGTATTGGTAACCTATTGAATTTGCCCAAAATTTCACAGAAATAATATGATGGAGGAGATTTTACAATATTTTTTCTAAAGTTTGTTTACTTTTCCTTGGCCTTGTCTGTTACACCTTTTAAATGTAAAAATATCTATGAGTAGAGCTTCCTACTCCCCCATATTCCCCTCTCTTTACATAGGTTTTGATATTTCTGTGGTATCAATTTCTTCTAAAGGTTTCTCTTGAAGAAGTCTAGTACAGGAGACAGCAGCCTGCACAAGACTCACCTTAAATTTGTTATCAGATAATAGGAAAATATTTTATTTCCTGTATAATGATAAAGATGTGGAATGGGTGATTTGTGATATTTTCTAAGCTGAGCAGCAGTTAGACAAGTAGCTGAGATGGAGTGTAAAGTCTTAGTGGAGCAGTTCAGTATTTATTATCTACACACGAGGGAGACATAGAGCTTTATCCTATGTCAAGCAATTACTGTTCTCATTATGATTAGCAGAGTTGTGTGAAAATAATGAATACTTTTAAAGAAACTATTTATTTTTGTTATAAAATTCAATTATGAGAATGGAAAATCTGATTCAGAGTAGCTTAGGTTTAGATGTCAGCTTGAGTGTTTATCTTGCTGCATGGCTGTGGCAACAACAGCAAGTTCTTCCTTTTCACACTTCCCTATTGATTTCTTAGGTTTTTATATTTTCATGTAGTTGCAAGCAAGATGAGTATAATGGGTTTGTGTGTCAAGGTTTTCATAGTGGAGGGCTACAGAGGTGACTTTTGTGAGAAGATGCCAGAAGGTTCCCCCTTCTCCAACAAAGAAAATGTCAGTTGGTTCCAAGATGAACCTGCTGCTGGCCAAGGCTGAGCCCATCTGTGATGGTGATAGAGTCTCTGGGATAGAGATATTTAGGAGGAAAAAAAAAATGCAGTGCAACAGCAGCCAGGAGATAGGAGTGAGAACATGTGTGAGAAATGGCCCTGCAGATAGCAGGGTCAGAGTAGAAAGAGGGGGAGGAGGTCTCCAGACACCAGAGCAGAGGTTTCCCTACAAGCTATTGTGCAGCCTATGGAGATCCATGGTGGAGCAGAGATCCACCTGCAGCCCATGGAGGACCCTACCCTGGAACATGTGGACATCTGAAAGGGGGCTGTGAGTCTAGGGGAAGTGTCAACAGGAGTAGGCTTCTTGCAAGACCTGTGGCCCTGTGGATAGAGGAGCTCACACTGGAGCAGGTTTGCTGGCATGGCTTGTGACCCCCTGGGGAATCCACATTGGAGCAGCCTGGTCCTGGAGGAATGGACCTTGTGGAAGGGACAGCTGGAACAGTTAATGCAGACGTGTAGCCTGGGAGAAGGACTCATGTTGGAGAAGTTCATGGTGTGCTCTCTTCCATGGGAGGAACCCCATGTTGGAAAAGTGGAAGACAAGTGAGGGGGAAGGAGCAGCAGAGAGAATGTATGATGAACTGACAGCAATTCCCATAAGGCTTTTGCCATATTTTCCCCTGTTCAGTTGATAGGAGGGAGTGATAAAGTGGCTTGGTGAGCACCTGGAATTCAGCCAAAGTCAACCCTCCACAGTGAGGTTGCTCCTTTTCCCCATTCCAGATGGTGATATACATCCTCATCTTCCGATTTGCTGAGAGTGACAAAAGCTTCTGTCTCTATGCTTGCTGATTTTCTGTGAAGCCATAGAGCTCTTGGCAGAGCATTTCATCTTTGAACTTGACATTTCCCTGCCCTTCAGGGAAATGCTGTTGGGCTGATCTCGTTCAGCCAATGTACCTGACTGCTGGCTTAGTGTGTCCCATGCAGAGTCTTTTACATCATTATTTGGTGAACTGTTAATTCCTTTTGCACTACCAGGTCTACTGCAGGATTCTTGCATTGATTTATAAAGCCTTCAGTTTGTTAGGCCATGCTATCTCCCTAATGCATCTCTTTCCAGTGTAGCATTGATTATCTGACACTTGGTATTTCAAGTTTTCTCAAAAGTAAGTTGCATTCTCTGGAAACTTTTCTCTATGTAAGATGGATGGACTTTCACTTCAGCCCCTCACATATCTATGACAAAGGAAATTTCTTCTACAGTGTTAAATTTCACCAATAAAGTTCGCAACTAAAAATCTTCTCAAACTGGCAAGTGTTACGGTCTCAGAAATGTGGAGTTTGACATGGAAAATGCCTTCAGTTACTAACAGAGACCCAAAGTTGTTAACTGTGGGCAAATCTCCAAGTAAGAATGACTATAAAAATAGACATCCACAGCATCTGTGTAAGCAGAAACAAGGAATGATAAGGGTTTGTTGAGGGAGCACCATAATTATGAAATTATTTGGATGTGGCAGCAAGGCTATGGAAACAGCTCACAAAATCATATTTTTTATGGATTTTAAGTCCTTGCTGGCCGCATCAAGGAATAAGTAAATTTCTGAGTGATAATCTTTGTCCAACATTAAATTTAGAATTAGACACAGAGGAGGAGTAGCATTGTAAAATATTTTTGGGGCCATAATTCAGGATGAAATATTCAAATTTATAAAACGAGAGCCAAAATTCTGTTCTCTTATACAAGAAGAGAAAAGGTGAGTTTTGTGCTGCTACTGTTGGGCCTTATTTGACATTTTTTTTGTACAGCTATTATAGAACTCCTACCTTTTTCAGATATGATTATTTGGAGAGATTTTAGTAATAGTCAAGAATCCCTTGTTGTGATTTATGGCACTGCTACGAGATGTCAATAGGATATCAAACAGGAAGCTTATAATTTCTGTTGTCTAGGAACCCTATGAGTGCATTACATCTTTTCCACCAAAAGGAGCCACAGGTAAACATAAATAGACTAACAGAATTATTTGAGTTGGAAGGGACTTTGACAGATCACCTAGTCCAAATCCACCCCCCACCACTCTCCATCCCACTCCCTGCCAATCCGCCCCCCTGGTCATGGACAGGGACATCATCCACTAGATCCGGTCACTCAAATCCCTGCCTGGCCTGCCCTTGAATAATTCTAGTGATGGTGCATCCACAGCTTCTCTGGGAAGCCTGAGAAGTTGTGCATGAAGGGAGACAAGAAATAGTTCCCCTTGTTTATTACTACAAGTGCCAGTTGTAATACAAAATCTGGTAAGATATATGGTGAGAATTATGAAATTCCATTTTAATGGTCTATCGCTTTGCCACCTTTAACACTTGAAAAAGAATTTTCCAAACCAAATTCTTTCATCTGTCTGTGTTTATTACGTTCTTTATTATTTTAATTGCTGCAAAATTCTTCATCTATATCCGAAGAAAAGATTGAGGGAAGAATATATCTTTCCAGATGTTTCCAAAACAAACAAACCCTATCTGACTTCAAAATCTGTACTATTTTATTTGAGTTATGAATTTTGCATACTTTCATGTTCTTTGATTGTTTCCTAACATTGTTTGCTTTTAAAACCCTTTTTCATTTTTAATGTATTTATCTGCAGGTTTATTAAATACATGGTGCTTGCAGAAAAATGCACAATCATGTATGCTGTAAAAAAGAAACCATTCTCAATAGGTTAATTGTGTCTACTGACACTCAGGAGTGAAAAAACATAAAAAGGCACTGATGCTTACAAATTGTGTTGGGAAAATAAGCTGCAACTTAGTGTTTCCTTCAAGATAACCTCTAGATTCCACATTGTAATAACATCAGGATAGCTTATTTTGTCTGTGTGCACTTTGTTTAATTGTGTCAGTACCATCTTCTTTGAGATGACTTTAATCAAAGAAAAAAAGCTGCTAAATTAAGAGATTTAGAAATATTATATAATTAGAGATGATTAGGAGTTTCACTGTGAGATACTTATTGTTACAGATACCTATCATTATACCTGCTGTTACAATGTATTTTAAGAATATAATATTTCCTTAAAAAGTCACCTACTGAATATTTTGCAGCAATCTTGCCTGCTATCATCTTTCTTTTATATAAGCAAATATAAGCAATTTTACTGAGTTCTTATGGGACTCCTGGCTGAGCATGTGCAATCAAAATAATTTTATTTCTTATGCCAATGTGTTTCATGTTTACAGTTCAAATAAAGCTGTCTCTGTCTCAGCAGCAGCAGCATTAAGGAACTTGAGCCAGTGTGAATGTGGAAAAATGGAACTGACTTTTCAGAATGTGCCTTAAAGTAAAAATGTGATTAGGACTTTGAAAGGTACTATTGAAGTTATGTGAATGTTCCCCATGTTAGATGTTTATGTGCATCCTCAGGGAATTTTGGGTCTGCTAAAGGACAGAATGGAGAAAGGAAGTGATAGGACAACTAATTAACTGTATGAGCACAGCATTTTGAGATGATTCCAGGGAAAAGCTTTTAAAAGAAATATTAGCCATGAGAACAAAACCCAGGGCATATGCGTAAGGTCTGAAAACCAAGTTATTTTGAAATATGATAAATATTTTAATTAAAATTGAGTTATGCATCCTGCATTTGCTTACTGCAATATGGAGTCACTATGAGAACTTACTGCATCTTAGAAGCTGAAAGCTAGGACTTCACAGATTTATTTTTTTTTAACCCAGAGACAGCTAAGCTAATGTACAAGAAAAAACACATTATCTACTTTAGAGATAGTAATTTGTAAGCTATTTTCTTTAATCTGAATGGAGCTGATATGAAAATATTTGCCTTCATAAACAGCAGCACAGACATATGGTGAAAAGGTATTTTTGACCAACAGCACCAGTGAGGTTGGCACAATCTGAAGAAATAGTGCTTGCTAATGGACTAATTCTGCAGAGACAGCAAAGAGCACAAAGCACTTCTTGTTTCTCTGAGCTCAACACTATATAGCAAGAAAGGCTTACTCAGTTTAAATAACCTCTGCAGTGGGTTAATTAAAAATAGATATGCAATATCCAGCCAATTCCTTCCATCTCATTCTCTAGTAACTTCAAAATAATTTTGAAATTACCAATATCTTTATATAAATGTGTTGATTAAATGGTTTATACTGCTGCTGGAATCTGATTGGTATGAATATGGATTTAAGATAATTATATACTAATGATGAATTTCAACAATCGCTTGTGATGATCACTGCTTGGAGTTCTGTTTGCAAATAAGATACTTTTGTGCTGTGAGTTTTGAAGAATATGAAAAGTAAAGTAACACTAAGATGACTTAATTTTTGGTACCTCTCTTGAATCTAAATTTTCACAAACAAATAGAAAAGGACATTTCAGGAAGTTGTGACCCTATTACTTCCCAAACACAAAAAATTTCCAGAGGGAATGACCTTCTCTTTCTCCCCCCTCTAATCATTGCAAAGTTTGAAAATGTCTCATGAACTGTAATGCTGGCCTTTGGAATACCTATTTAGTGTCAGTATTTTCTGAGACTGCAGATTTGCAAACAAGCCTGTTCAGATTTGTACACAAGAATGACATTTGAGCCAGTGTGTTCAGACCTTCTGAATGGAATTAAACGCAAGGCTCTACACCAGGTTGTCATCCCCTTAGGAGAAAACACCCTGTTATGCCACAATTATTGATAAAACAACACTCTGTAATGCCTAAGAATTGACTTTTAATGGAAAAGGAAACAAAAGAAAAACTACTCAGGAAAAAGAACTTCTAGGAAAAATATTATAAATTATATGCACATTACTTATACAACCCATGTATAAAAGATGATTTCCACAGTAGAAGCAGCAGCTTTCTCATAGCATAAAATTAAATAATCTCATTTGTTGGCAAATGTTGGTAGCCCAGAAGCCCTAACATAGATTTTTAATGGAATTCTTAGCCACCCAGGAAGATATCTGTTTTCCTTATCTGTTTTGCAGACTGTTTTTCACAAAGAGGGGAAAACCATGCATGCTTTTAAAGCAGCAGGCTGAACCCGCCTGGTTCACACCTATCTGGAATGTTTGCTCCATCTGAGAAACTTGTGAGTTGAATATTATCTGCCCTTTTGCAGTTCGTGCATTTCACTACTTGAAAGGCAGGAGTTGGCAGTCTGATTGAGTCCTTCCATATTATGATTATTTTCCTAAGACCAAAATCAAGCTGCTAGTTCCAGAGAGACTCTTCTCACAGCAGGTAATGCCAATAAAAGGAATACTGAGAAATGATGGGAATAGTAGGTGTGCCAGGTCAGCCACATCGTCATTACAGGGTTGATGCTTTTTAGCTTTTGTCGCACTCTCCTTTGTCTGACCTCTGATGTCAGAGAAGGTGGCTGGCATCTCTGCCTCACTAATCATCTCTGACATGTGGCTGGCACTGGCAAATTTACTCAAAAGGATGTGCCTGCTGTGTTCTAGATTGGCCTGCACTCATGGGAGGGGAATAAGTGATGAATATTTCAAATTGGGGACCTAAGAATGTAATCAGTACTTTGTGTACTACCCCACTGTCTTATTCTTTTTCACATGGAGTCATTTCCTACTTAGACCAATGAGCTGTCTTCTCAGAGTACCACAGTAAATCATAAATTCTTCAGGCTGCTCTTGCAATTGATATTTTTTCCTTTGTCGAGATAAACAAAGCAGATGAGTTCATTCAGATAGCACCATCATTTTGGAATATCTTGAAGATAAAAAAAAAATAATTTTCCTTCCTACAAAGATATTTGCTTTCAGAGTGCTGAGAACCCTTTGAAATAGAAATATTTCCCATAAATTTTAACAGAGAAAGGAAATTGTCGCTAATTTTTCTTCCTTCAACTACTCCTTTTCCAATGAGTTGTATGATTTTGAATGTCAGATCCACAGAGGGGAAAAAGGCAAAGGGCTTGTGTACAAGTTTGGTTTTTTTTTTTGTGCTCATGATGACTTAGACATTCCTCTTCAGATAAAGCTCAGAATGAAGAAATGTGTGACTTTTATGGATCATCTAGTGAATTTAGTCAAAATAGTCTCTGTGTTTGTACCTTCTGGGAGAAGTTTTTATGAAGTCTTAATAAATCATGTGCATGCATCTTCACTGTTGACTGCTAAGACTAAGCAGAGCTGCCTCTTAATTCCCTTTCTTTTAGTGAATCTTAGTAAGGATTGGAAATTGTTAGGGAGTTTATTTCGCATGTTATAATCATCCTGCATGATATAATCATCATATAATTCCTTGATTAGTAATTTTATCAATAAGCACTTCTTTGAATTGCAATTAGGTTTTTCCATTGAGAAATGGTGAGAAAATTATGAAGTGTTTCAGTAATAATGATAGTCAAGTGAAACAGTGCATTCCTGGTGGAGTGTCAAACAGAAATATTTACTTTAACAGCATATTTAATTTTTTTTTATTGTTTCATGTGCATTCATGTCCACAAATGCAAACATACACTGGCAGATCCCTAGTCTTTCTATTCCCACTTATAATCTTGGTAAGAAATACATGTACAAAAACCTGTTCTGCTTGGCTATAGAAGAAAGAGACACTTCCATTGCTGCCTCAGAGGCTGAATTGACCACTTTTTTCTCTTTTTTAAAAAAATTATTTTTATTTGGATATCTACCTATTTTGCAAGAGAATAAACTACTTTGGAATCTTTTCAGAGTGCAGACTTATTAAATTGTACATTCTCATTTTCCAACTCAAATTATGCAGGCTGAATCATTGGCACTGAACATCTAAGAACAACAAGAGTTACTAGTGCCACCTGCAGTTATGATTAAAAGAGGAAAAGGTGTTTGCTGGTTTGTAGGATAAGAAAGAAAGATGTAATGAGGATAAGTTTAACTGGTAAAATTGCATTTTTGTAGCCAGTTTTTCCATTTAAAACATGAATGATAACTGCCTCTTTTGGTTAGAATACAAATGATTTTTTAAGAGTTTTTGGATAAAGTGACCTAAAATAATCACGGTAATATAAGGCTAATGGGTGAAGAGGAATTCTGTGATAAAAAATCAGTGTGCTGCATTGTCACTTCTAATCCCTTATAATGAATTATGGTTTCTTCTGGTTCTCTTTTAGTGAGCATGATTCTTCACATGTTCAGTTAAATGGATCCATGGTTAGTTGACTGTTGAGTGTGATTCAGTGTCTTCTCTAGAACATAAATACAGGAGAAAAAGTTCACTTACTGGATATGCAGAGGTATTTCAGCTCATTGCTAATGAACTGTCTGGAATCTTTGAGAAAAGCCATATTGTTCACTGCTCTGCCTGAGCTGAACTGCCCAGCAGAAGGAGTGATGCTGTTCTGACATGAAGCACTGTACTATGAGGAAGTATACTCCATGTTTTCATTAATCTGAATTCCTAGATGGCTAAGTGACTGAATAACCTGCTGCCACAAAATTAATTCTTCCTTACACTGAAATCAAAACATTTTTCCCAGAACTAGATGTTATCTGGAGAAGTTGACCTAAAAGGTTGTTTTGTGTCGCTTCAGGCCTCTCACCAGCTTTGAAAGTCAATAACTATCTGGTCAGAGAGATCTCCATTGACCTATTTTAGACATTTTCTGTTTTGACTTGTCCTCAGACTCTAAAGATATTACCTCAGCCTGTTTGGGTGAGAATGTTTTACATTGTATTAATAATCATTCGCTAAGGTACATAGACTAAAAGACCCCAAAATAGTGGCAGAGCTTCATATTAAAGAGATTCATCTGAGTGATAGGATCACCTATTCATTCATGTGAAGTGGGAATGAATTCCTTTTAGAGAAATGCCTGACAGATGTGGTGCTGGGGTACTCTCCTCAGACATAAAAAAGCTGAGATCAAATACTTGTTCTGAGATTAAATCAAGTGTTTCTCATCAAGCAGGAAGGTGGCACTTGGCATGATCTTCAAGACAAGTGCTCTCTTGCCTGGGTCATGGGGTGAGTATCTGAATTTCTGTGATACTATGCTATGACTGGGATGCTCAAGCAAAGACCAAACACCTGCAGGCTAGCACAAATAGTACCCTGTCACCTCACTAGCATTTGTGAAGCCTGTGTTTCTAGAAGGGATAATTAGTCTAACTTCAGGCTGCGAGTTTTGACTGGCAATACAAACCCTTTGTGGATTTAGTTTTCAGTATTTCTCTTCTTCATTTTCCAGAGGAAAAATAGAGAAAAAAAAATAAAATAAATCACTTTTCAGTTTTAGGACCATTGTAAAAATAAGTATGTGGAAACTTGTGTGATATTCAGATATTAATGTTACAAATATCAAAATAAAGTAAGAATGAGTCACCAACTATGAATGCAAAATGACTGTTAATTAGCTTCATGCATTCATGCTAACCAGAGAGAGGAGAATCAAAACCACTAAGTCACCACAAGGAAATCATCCATGTCTGAATCAGATTCTTTAGCCAGCGTGGGTGGGGATTTTTAGCTAGGAACATTAATGGTAACTTGTTAGGATGTAAGCAAAGCACAATTATTTTGTGCTGTAAAAAGATGCATGTGGCAATAAAAGTCCTAGCAAAAACTTCATGGCAAAGGTCAATTATTATAAGTTAATGTGACCATTTCTGTTAACTTTGGGTTATGCATTTTTAGTCAATATTCAGTATGTTGAATTTATTTAATATTTTACCCTCAGTTTGAGGGACCATGTTCTGTTTTAAGATCATCAGTTAAGATCATCAATTTCTGTTCTGATGATCTAGGCTATCAAAAAAATCTGCTTTCCTTCCTTGCACAACTAATTCTATTGACTTCACTAGGTCAGTTAGCATGAAGCAGGCAAAAGATTTTGTATGATTTCTGTTGCTTAGATATTAAGAGAAAATTATTTTCTTATTTCCACGCATAATTCTTCATCTGAAATTGATATATTTTCTTTTTATTAGTAGGTTCATAATTTCAGACCGTGTGGTCCTGATACTGATTCCACTTAATAAAGTAATATGGTATTATAAATTTTTATTTAAAAGTTCATTATTTACTTGCATTCATTGTGTGTGTGTGTGTGTGAGCAGGAGGAGGTGGTAGAGCAGTACATAAATTTAAACTTTCATCCTAGCATTACTCAAAAATGTCAGTTTAAGCTCTGTCACTCAACAATTGCTCCATCCTGTGTCATCCAGAAAGCCCATGAATGTCTGTGCCCAGGTAAATGAACGTATTCCCCCATTCCACAGTACTTTCTTGAACAGTGTGATCAGATCACAAATGATAGTTTTAAATTGCCTTTCTTAATTTATTAATTAAGTAAGTCTAAGGGCACTAGAATTTCCATTATTTATAATAAGAAAGTAAAATTATAACATACCACTTCATCACTGATATTTTGAAGTCATATTTACCGCTGTTCTCTGAACTACTCCTTTTCTCTTACAGAGAAGAAAATGTTGCAAGGTAGCAGAAAGAAAGTGCTAGTCTTTATGCACTAGGGTGTGTTTACCTCATTAATTTTGATAATTTACGAAGCAGGCTTTGACATTATGAAACACTGACAGTTTTTCTTTGTAGACATGGAAAAGTGCTTTTTCAAAACCATCCCACTTGTAATATAATCTAGTATGCTGCTTATTTAAATCCCTGTGATGGTGAAACTTGGCTTCTTTCTCTGGGGTACTTAAAAATTACTAAAAATTGTAATCTAAATGAAAATGGTTAAGGAAATATCACTGGAAATAAATGATACATAGTCATTGTCCAATTAAACTGGTGAGCATGAGGTCTAATAGTCCTAGACTAGTTTAAGTTTCAAGTGGATTGGACCATGGAGACCACCATAGGTGGCATATAAAATCATAAAATGTTAAAATCATAAACAAATAAAATATTACTGGTTTCAAAAATGCCTTTCATGGTTGAACACTGTACGAAGATTATGCGTACTATAATTTTTCCATATTTTGCATCTTTTAATGAGACTAGTGTCTCATAAAAAAGTTCATCCTCTTCTTCATGTTACCTTAACCAGAATCAGAGCAAATTCCACCTCGTTAAATGAGACATTCTCCGTTCTTTCTCTCCATAGGTACTTCTTTCTTCAGTATGCTTTTTTTCTGAGCATGGGGAAAAATCATAAGAGGTCTTTTAAGAAAGCTGGTTAGAGAAATAAGAAATTAAATATTAACCTGAGAAGAAAGAGGTGAACCAACAGACAATGATGTTGTGACCAAAATCCAGGGCAAATCTGTCCAAAGGCAGCTGACAGGTAAAGATTAATAATGGGAGGAGTCAGAGAATAAAATAATTCATTTGACACTCCAAACAATTTTTTAAGGGTGGAATGGAAAAATCAAATCCAGGAAAATAGATAGAGTGTCCCACAAAGAACTGATCAATTCAGAGAAATAGAATTTAACACTTGCTTCAAAAGGCATTTTGCAACATTTGTTTTAAGAATTTCATGTGTATAAAGGAGCAGATTCTATGCAGTCATTTGTTGAAAGCAAGCAGATGTTGGTTCTCAAACCGATGATGTATTGCTCTATACAATCTTGAATGAGTTTACCATATATTTGCTCACAGTTGCAAATTGTACATGACTTCAGCTCATTTTTGAGCTAAGCAGACCAGTTTTACTCATTTTAGTTTCAAATTCCATCTTACTTCCAGATGTGACCTCCAAAATATGGCATGCTGGAAGACAGAAATACCAAGGAGTGAAAAGGATAGAAAGGGATACAAAGATGACTACAGAATTCAAAATGTCAATTTGGGTAATCTGAGTGCACAATAAAGTAAGCAAGTTTTAATAAGAAAATTGAAGCTTTTATTACATAGAAAAAATGAAAATTTACAGTGTCAGATGAAGTTAAAGGTCTCAAAATCTCAGATTTTAGTGTATTATAATGGTATTTTCCACAATAAAGCATACAGAGAAAATCAACAACAACCTTTATATAGTAGAACTCCCTAGAGCAGACATGCACACAATAGGCATGTAGTTAATGTATGTTCATATAAAGATTTGTTCCACGGAGAACTTGCCTTTCAGCCTCACTAGTGATTAACAATATAACACAAATAATAGTCTTCCTTTCTGCCTTCCTGTTTCTCTGATATTTTTCTGATTTTGCTCTAGGGGAGAATGAATGATGTTTTGGGGATGGGTGTGATTCCGTGGTTTTGACCATGCCTCAGTTAAGATGTTATTATCAAATTCAATTTTAATTTGATTCGTTTTTATCTTTAGGCATACTTTTGAATTCTGAACCAGTGTTTGGAACCTAGAGGTTTTTTCCCCATTTTTTTAACAGCAGAGATTTTTCTTGGATTAGCAGTCTCATATGTCTTTCAGTTACTTTCTGTACAGTTTCTGTGCCATTTTTAAACATTGTTCCTTGGTGTAAGGGACCCTGGCCAACAGTCAGTTAAGTTTTTGAGGAGTTGACTTCTGCTAGACCTGACACAGGTCAGGTTCACTGGCCAAAGAATGTGGTCAGTTCTGTTTTGTCCCAGAGCTTTTGCTCTCAGGCCCATTTCTTCCCATCTGCCAATCCACTTCACTGAGGTATACGTGTGTGTATCTGCGCCTTTGCTCATTTATATTTAGTGTTATGGAATAGGCCACGTATTTTCTAGACTGCAGATCCAGCAATACTCCCTATTGAGTTAGGCAGTGCATATAAGTCCGTGAATACCCTGGTGTACTTAACTGCTTCTTCACAAGATCTGTGCAGCAGAATGGTTTTATGAAAGAGAATAAACAAGCTGGATTAACTTGGATTGCCTTCCCTCCACTGATCTTGCTGTCTTCAACTGCCCTCCCCAGCCCTCTCTCAAACAATTTGAAATGCAACATCCATTGTTGGTTGGGCAACCATTCAAGAATCGGCAACATAATAAAACATTGCATTAATATTCTTGGAATCTTTTCTGAAGCAAAAATTATCTAACTAAAGACTAAAGACAAAAGTTATGACTGATTGTGAGTTATTCAGACAATGACAGTGATTCTGGTAACGTAGTACTCTTCTCTCAGAAGAGCTGCTCTGTGGTCCAAGTGAGTTCCCTAAACAGCAAGCGTCAGCGGCTTTTACTGCTTCCACTGACAAATTTCATGATGGAACTATGTAATGACAACATAAAATTTGCAGGGATGGGGTGTGGACATGTATTTTGATGGAAGCATTTATTTGAGAAATATCTCATCTTCAACTGAATTTGAAGGAATATGTAAGTTTTAACAGCTTTATTCTTTCATTCTTCACTCTTTCCCTGTATTACAGAATTGTAAAGGTACAAAGATTTCTATCCTAATGAAGCTCTAGAAAAGCAGTAGAGATCTACTATGATATCAATTTTATTGCAATTTTGAAAACCTGAGATATCTTGAAAGTCCAGATGTAGAAAATTCATGTGTGTGTTTTTTGGTGCTCTTTGGATCATGACAATCCTCTTCTTGCTACTTGGTTTGAGTTACTTTTACAACAAAGCAGTGACATAAGCAGTCAATTCTCAAAGATTTGCACTGAAATTTTGAGGAGCCAGTGCTGTCCAGCATAAGGCACAAAGGTTTAATTTTTAAATTTTTTTCGGGAAAGATTCCAAAATTATTTTGGATTTAGTGATTGTGTATCTAATTAAAAAGTTATAAACTGATCTCAACTCGATGAAATAAGTACTGATTTTATTGTGAGACTAAAAAATGGTATTAAGGAATACAATTTATTGAGAGTGTACTTCTGTCTTGAGGACACAATGAATATTTTCACCATTGGGCTTTGTGAATAATACTGTCCTTAGTAACAGATGAACTTTTTGGTAGTAAATCATGCAAAGAGGAGAAAGCTTTTGTTCCTTAAAGAAAATAGAAAGCTATTGAATAAACAGCAAAGTGATTCCTCAGCTGAATTCAAAATATTGAGCTTATGTAAAAAATTACCACATTAAAAAAAATCTTTAGTGCTACATAAAAGATTTTGTACAAAACCGTTTGTATTGTACTGAATCATCAATAGAAATCGGGTTTTTTTCAGCGTATGGGGAATGTTGTGGATAATAATTTATGTAAAAATGTAATACTTCTATTTCACTATGACAAAAGAAAAGAAAGGAATAAATTTTAATAAGACTGCGATTCCGGAGGGAATTTTGCTATAAAGAGGTACAAGAATAAAGAAACAACCAGAAAAGAGACAAATGTCTTTCTTTTTGGGTAGTCAGTCTGTGTAGACAATGATGTTCATTTCTATGAAGTATTTTTCTTATAATCTCATATTTTATACTAGCAGTTTAGATAAGTCTCCCTGGAAATTTAATATAAACAAGAACAAAAAGAAATGTGCCTAGACTAATGACACATGCTATTTTCATAGTTGGTGGAATTTCTTGGGAATTATTAAATTTCAGATGGCTATTATGTCTGTCTGGGAGCTTCCCTGGCAGTGTCCATTTTACTGTAGGGTGTCTCAGGCAGTGATCCAGGGCCTCTGAACCCCTTTAATGGGGAGAAGGAAGCTTAATTAAACCCACATTCTGCTGGTTTTAATTTTCCTTGGCTTGTGTTGAATTACAAGTATAGTATCATCTAGTTTGATTTTCGGGGGGAAAAAAGTTGCAGTTTTATATTGCCACTAAACAAAGAAGTAAATGGGAAGAAGATATTACAGCGTTATGAACTCCAGCCATGGTCTGGGCAAGGAAACAATGTTAGCTACTTGTGATAAACACTGGACAATACTCTTATATCAATACCAACACTGAACTTCAGGTGACAAAAGAATGGTTGGGACCAGTTTTTCTCCAATGTCAGATATTAAAAATCCATTAAAAACAAAAGGAGAAAGTAAATAAGAACCT
The DNA here is from genome assembly GCF_029207755.1 of Chamaea fasciata. Taxonomy (NCBI): domain Eukaryota; kingdom Metazoa; phylum Chordata; class Aves; order Passeriformes; family Sylviidae; genus Chamaea; species Chamaea fasciata. The sequence continues at coordinate 58,144,803 of NW_027094086.1, read as the reverse complement.
ATTAGGTCACTAGCTTTTCATTTTAGAATTAGATGAACCTGTAGGGCTGAAGTATTTTACACAAGGGTCTCTTTGTTTCCTATTTACTGAGTGAATGAGTTCTTCTGGTTCAGTAAGGCCACAACTTGCATTTTCAGGATTATGGGCATACCTGTACTTCAGGCGTAGAAAATTATAGGAATTCAGAATGTAAAAGTATGGAGGATTTATTTAGTTGAGATATATTTATTGTTGTCTCTAGGTTCCTATTACATTACATTTTTGTAACTCCATATATACATGAGTCTTACCATCTTCATCTATATATTAGTTAAAAAATTTTGTGCTAAATAACTTCTCAGAGCTATCAATCTTATACCTATTACATACATTTGAAAGATATTTATTATGGAATGTAATTTTCATAACAATATAGAAAGGAGTTTGCAGTTGTGTGAACAAAAGATGGTTTCAGTTTTTTAAAAAAATTAAGAAAAATGATTTTTGATAAATCATAAAATAAATAAAGATTTTTTTTTTAAATAACACCAAAGTGTACTTAGTTGTATAGTGGAAATTACTGTCCAGTCTTCTCTAGATTTGAAAAATATTTCAGTCAGTGTAAACTGACTAAACTGAAAGCGGAAGGATTTTTGACTGATAAATTTTACATTGAAGATAATGATGAATATACTAAGTTTCAGGACTGTGAAGTTCACTCTGTCCTCAACGCTCACACACTTGGTTCACAATGTTTCAGCCAGCCCATAGGATCTTTTGATGGATAAACAGGTTGTCTTGGAAAGATGCATGGATGGTAAAGCAGTGACCTACAAATTTTAGCATGTTCTTAAAGTTTTTATATATTAAGCTTATTTTTTAACAAACTGTATTTAATTTACTTGCTGAAAGTGAAGATGGCTCACATTTATTTGTCTCTTAACCAAAAATATACAACAGCACTAATCAACAGTACTATGATGATTAACATCATCAGTGTTGTGGAAGGATCAGTAGAGGGAAAAGGGAAAAGGAAAGAAATAAAAACCAATTTTAAGTCATCAGAGCAGAAAAAAATTATCTTCTAATAGGTCTGTAAAGATGGTTCCTATTATTATTATTATGAAAAATTGGTAATATTTATATTAATTTATTGATGATTTACGTGTTTCTGCATTCTTGGTTGCACATCTTCCCTCTTCTGATGTTTACATCAAGAAATAAGATGCTACCTCTAATTCCTCTGCTATAACCCTACTGAATGCCTAAAAAAAGCAGTCTCAATTCAGCAAAACACCATCAGCATATTTTACTTTAAGCATACAAAGTAATTCAGTGACTAGTAAGGATTTGCCTAAGACCATGCAGAACCTTAAATTTTTTACTGAAATGGAACTTACTTATCTTGATTAGGTGCCACTCTAATCTATGCAGAAAACTGGAAAAAAATCTTAATATTTAAAAACAGTTTTAAATTAATTGTTTTGGGGATTTTTTTAATGTTATAGAAAACGCTAGAATTAAAAAAGATCCACTCAGTGGAGATAAAGTAAATTTCTGACAACTGTAATGTTGCCCAAAATTTCTGAGTTTTGTGTCAGTCTCTCCTTACCTTTAAGGTAAGTAAAGAAAATTTAGTTTTTATAAAAGCTGCTGTGAACACTGTTAGAATCACTACTGACAGAAATTGCTTAATTGTTAATAGACTGTGGACTGTGTTAGTTTGAGGCACTGGATGGATGGGAAGTTCCATTCACTTTCTGTCACTGAGTCCATCCTCAGCCACCAGAAAAAATTAAGGTCAAGAAAAGTTTTTACAATTTTTGTTCATTCAAGACATCATTGAAAGTGAGTTGGTAGTAAAGTTAGGACAAATGTATTTCCTGCTGTGGATTCATATTCAACAGGGTGATGCAAACAATTCTTTGCAGAGAAGCTACTCCAGAGTCACTAATGGTGTTTTTGTTGATTTCTGGAAGGATAAGGGTAGAGAAGGATATGCCATGTATCATATGTTTGTATGATATATAAAGTGATTTAGGTTTGATTGTGACACCTATTAACCTACTGAAATAACATGTGTGAAACTTTGGAAATTTTATAAAGATTACCTATTGCTCCTAAGAAGCACACTCCCTTCTGTCCTCCTGCCCCACCTCCTTTTCTACTATTTTACAACAGTTCTTAGCATGCTACATTTATTTGTTATGCTGTGCTTATATGCTTTGGTATTAATTTGAAATACTCTCTGTAAACATAAAATGAAATAAATAGGACATAAGGGCACATCTTGACCCACGTTCTGGGTTAAGTACTTCTTTTTAACATGGAACTTCAAATGGATGGTTATTATATTCCTAAACATTATAACATTGAAATCATAATTGAAACTTTGCTTATCTGCATATTTTTCTCCCTGTAGAACTCAGAATTTTTACATTGATTTGCTTTCAGTGTTTTTTATATTTGAGGAGTTTCTGAAAATACAAAAGAGAAAGGACATAAAAATTAAACCCAAAACTTTCATTAGCTGGTGTTACTGTTCTGGAAAAACAGAGAACTAATTCCCATTCCTAACTTCAAATTAATAAATATCCTAAAACTCTGTAAGACTGGAGTTTTAGAATTTTGCTATGGTCTTCACCTAGGTTATTAGTATTCCTTTAATTTCTCTTTCTTTTGATGCATTGATTTCCAGCTGTACGTTTGCCAGGCAGCTTAACTTTTCTGGTACTGGCTATGTCTAGATCAGCAGTACAAAGGAGAAACACATCATCAGATCAAACTAGTTAGTGCTGTCCTGTCCACTGTTCTGGGGCATTTTTTAAAGCAGATTTAGTCTGATTCCCTGATTCAAACGTCTTCACCCCACATACAGTTTCAAGTCATTTGAAGCACAGACCTCTGATTGGAACACTAATGATCCCATTACTTCTTAGATTGTATTTGGTGCATGCCTGTTATGGAGCTCTCTCTCCATTTTCCTCCTAAAGGAATATAGTTTGCATAAATTAAAACTGCCCTGTGAACCAAGCTAAGGCACTGTAAGAGGGGATATGTTCAGGAAATGAAGTTCAAAACAGTAGTACTCTGAACCAAAGTGCTTATTTAGACTCAGCTCTTGAGATTCATAGATTTGTAAAGTTCAGGTTCAGGGGGGATTTTTATGCTGCCCTCCAGTGTAAAAGAGGTTATGCAATTTCCTCCACTAAATTCTACAAGCTCCAAGATTCTGTTTTCCATGCACTCATTGGTTAGTCCCAGCTGGGAGGGTGCTCAAGAGGTGTCCAAGGCCTGCTTGTAAAAGAACCAGCTCTGAAATTAGACCTGGTTGCCTAGGGCTTTCCTCAATCAGATCCTGAAAACCTGATAATACAAGAATTTGAAAGAAAAGTTACATATAGCTGCTCCGTGCATACATACCATAATGAAACACCTGTGATTGGCAGAAGGACAGTTGTTCTCTCCCACCCTAGAGTGTTTAATGTGTATTTAAATTTATGCAAGACAAACTCATCATAATTCAGGGTTGACCATTAAATCAGCTCTTTTCAGAAGGAGCTGGGGTGTCCTGGTGGATAATGATCTGTCCAAGAGCAGTGTGCCCTTGTGACCAAGAAGGTAAATGGCATCCTGGCCTGCACTAGGAAGAGCATTGCTGAAGGAAACAATCCTACCTTTTCACTCTGACCTGGTTAGGCTGTTTGTGAGTCATGTGTCCGTGTCTGGGCTCTCCAGTACAAGAAGTGCAAGAAACTACTGCAGAGATTCCAGCAGAATGCTGTGAAGATGATGAGGGGACTGGAATCCCTTTTTTTATGAGAAAAGCGGGAGAGAGTTGGGCTTTTTTAGCCTGAAGAAGAGATGAATGAGAGAGGATTTATGCATACAAATACCTTAAGGACAGATGTCAAGAGGACAGACCAGTCTCTTTTCAGTGGTGCCCAGCAACAAGTTGTGGGAGAGGGGGCACAAACTGAAAGAGAGGCTCCATATGAATGTGAGGAGAGCAATCCCTTTTGTGAGAGTGGTAGGACACTGGAACAGGCTGCCCCAGGAAGTTCTGGAGTCCCCTCTAAAAATATTCAAAACCTGCTTGGATGCGATCCTGTGCAGTCTCCTCTGGGTGACCCTGCTTCAGCAGCGCTGTTGTACTAGATGATCTCCACAGGTTTCTTCCAACCCCAAACATGCAGTGATTCCATAGGATGGCCCTGGTTTTATTTTATCAAGACTTAAATGTGTGAAAAAGAAATTCCAGACACTTGAGTTCTGTTTTTTTGGCACTGACTTGACTTCTGAGATGCAGAGCCTTAAATTCTCTGTCTATGTGATGGACTTGAGATGTCTGCTTGTTTCAGTAATCTTCTTTGGTATCCATAAAGTCAGGGGACCTAATTTTATTGAAAGCTATTAAATTCTGTAGGCAGATAATTTTATATCCATCTATTCTTGTACACATAGATCAACATCGTTAGGATCATTAAACGTGTTTTTTAACAACAAAAATTCTGTAAATAGCTTAGCTCCAAAATGAAAACTGAAGAAGACAGAAATGCCACTCAGCAAATATTGATCTGAAAAATAATTTTTCCCATGCACAAATGAAGGCACATGGAAAGAAAAGGAAGGAGGATCTAATTTTTAGAGAGACTATAACTGATTGTGCCAGAAATTAGGTGTTTTGTATCAAAGTCTAAATAAAAGCAGGACATATGGTTCTTATAGTCTCTCATAGTAAAAATGAGAGTTTTTCAAGGAGTGAGTTATGGGTAGGACTAAATTATCCATGCATATTCTGCAGGGGACAGATAATGAACTTAAAATTCTCATTTTTAAACTAAATGATTGCTATTTCAATTACTAGTGTGTATCCATCAAAAAATCTGCTTTTAAAGTACTTGGGTTAAATTAAGTATCATTACAGGAAATTGAACTATGAGAAATAACAGCTCATCCAAAAACACAGATTATATCTATTTCAAAATATGGCTATAATTGAAGTTTGTTATTCCAGTCATGGTTTAGCAATATAGAAGTACGCAATTATTTATTATGAATTTAGATAGAATTCAGGCCCTGCATGCTCTGGTAGCAGAACTGTCTGCATATATGCTTAAGTCCTCCTAACAGCTAATTAAAAATGTTTGTTAAAAATTAGTGTCTGTAGTTAAAATTTAAAAAATAAAAATACAACCCCCCCTCCCTAAACCTAAATCCAAACTCAAACAGACACAGACAATAACATGAGAATTTGTTAATGTGGCTAGTATTATTTATTTTAGTAAGTTACTCTATAGCAGTTTGCTATGCTTTTAAAGACTCCATTTTAAACAGTGATCACTGTCCCTAATTCTGTATGCAGAATAGACATGATGCTTCTTAAATCCATGAGAGGGGAAAACCTATTTCTAGGATTTATGCACACATACTACCTGGGTGGGCTTCGTATTAATGAACTGATCATTTCCAAAAGCATTGATGGTGCTTTTTACAATCCCACAGGAAAAGATTTGTGCAGGCACAGATGGGCAAAAAGAAAGACAGTATGAAGATATACCTCTAAATGGATTAAGTCGTCTGTGTTGAGTGCTCCTGATAACAGTATATATTTTTGTAAGTTTTAAAATCTTTGTTTCTAATGACACATTAAGGATTCACTTACTGTTTTCCAGCTTTCAGATTTATTCTGAACACATTTTTAAAGAGCACTCAACCTTAACTTTTATTGTGTGGGCGCAGATTTATGCCCCATGAAATACTTGTCTGTGTAATTTTGGTCTCTCTATATCTGGCTTATTTGTTGAAGGTGTCTGAATACGAACCTCTTTGTTTATATCTTCCTTCTGCCTCATTGCAGGCATGTGCAAGCAGCCACGTGTTTCAAGGCTGCAGTTGGCTGGAAGGGCACAGGATTTTCAACCTGAAGCAAAGAATACCAGATGAGAAAGTGTAGACAAAATAAGTTCTATGATGTGATAAGAAAGAAATAATGCACCATATGTAGCATTTACTTGGAGGAATCTAGAAAGGAACAGGGAGGAAAATTAGAGAGCTTAGGAAAAATTATAAGTCTAAAAAAAGATGTAAGAGGATGGACTGTACACCTCAGAAAGAGAATGTCTGTATCACATATTCTAGGATGACAAACTTACATGGCCCTTCATATTGATATGACCCACATCCTAATCAGGTATAAGCTTTATCTGTTTGTATTCCAAGTCAGCTGAAAACTCAGCTTCAGTACTGGATTAAACTGACTATGTTACTTCCCAGCTGGTGCTAGCTAGCTCTGATATGTCCTAAGGCACCAATTTTATTAGTTTGTTTGGGATAGCAAACTATGAATGAGCAACAGTTTTGCTTAGAGCCAGCAATAATTAAAAGCTTGATTATTTCAAATTCTTAAGCTGTTATAATTGAAATATTTTGTAGAGCATTTCCCTACTATTTTATCTCTTGGTTTCATTGTTGGTGAGAGTTAATTTCCTAGCCCTGATCTCTTTATTTGAGAAAATTAATATGGCTTCTGACAAGGTTTTAAGAATATAGGGAAAGAGAAAATGTGGGCAAGTACAGCATTTTCTTGTTTATTAAGAAAGCACTGTTGTTTATATGTTTCATCTGGAATCACTCTGGTAAGGTTGAAAAGCTGCTATTTTACTTGCCATTAACATGATATAAACTCTTCAAGTGCTCACTTCAGACTGGCAGACAAGCTGTGATGTTTCTGGCTTATATATCTGGCCATGCTACTGTATAAATGAAGCAAGTTCCCTATTGAACCTCTCCTTCTCCCAGCAAAATGAGGAAATTTGCCCAGTATCACTTGAGGGCATCTAGAAATCAATTTTTCAGTGTATTTGACCCAGCAGATACAATGTGGATACAGAAAAGCTTAGTTACAGTTATGCTGTCGTTATGGTTATCACTTTTAGCTGTATTAGTCCAAATATCTGGAAAAGTTCTGTGTGCCTGGAAATGGCATGAGGCCACCTCAAATCAGCTCATGTGTTTTGACTTTCTTCTGTTGACAAGTACCCAATTGTCTGACAAAGTTAAGTTGTTTTGTTTAGAAAATGTGAACTTTGGTTTTCTCACCAACAAGGTGTGCATCAGCCAGGGGTGCAGCCATCCCCACAGTCTCCAAGGGCTGAGTGCGGAGAGGCTGTGTGTGGAGCCTTCCCAGCAGCCTGTGGACTGCATGAATACGTACCTCATATATATACAAATAATACAAAATATGTATTTCCTCACAAATTCCCTGTTAGCTGCTTGTGTGGGTAAGAGCTGTGAGAGGCTCTTGTCTCTCCCTCCTGTTTTTCTCAGGAAACACACAAATTGTGTTTTGTGCAATGAGGGCCACCAGTCTCACTCTTGGTGAGTGCATCCTAATTTTGGCTTCCGGTTCTAATAGGTATTGATTTCAGTTTAGCAAAAGCAAGAAAAATCTAAATAAAATACTTGTGAGAGAGAGACTTTTCTTCCTCCAAAAATTCCAACAATGGCAGGACATTTTTTTCTAGACAGTTACTTGCTATTGATTATGGGTCTGAAACTATAAATCAAACAGATAAAAAATAGTATGGAAAAGAAAGCCACACATACTCAATGATAAATTGAATTTAAAACAATCATATTCTTCACTGCAAGAATTTTACAACTATAAATTTACAGGTGTTGTATTGTATTTCCCTAAATGGCTGTTCTATGTAAAACTGAGTATATGATTTCACTGTTGGAAAGTTATAGAGTGACTGAAACAAAGGTAAATAATAATTTTTATCACAAGTATAAATTGGAATACACCATACAATTATCATTGTGAAGCACAGTCTGAAGTGACTATCGTCTTTTCTCAGCCATGGATGAAATTGAGCAGTATGGTGCAGGATGGTAGAACTGGAACAGGTCAGAGGAGGAATCTCTGTCTCTCATTCTGCTTCACAGTCCTGAATATGAAATCCAAAGCTGGTCCTCAAACAGGGTGCTTGTGTTGAATAGTTTATTATACTTTAATCCCTATTCAAGACTGAACATTCAGTAAATTGATAGCTCAGGATCACAAAGTAATCATACCATGAAAGGAGGGATTAAAGTAATACAAAATAAATTTGCTCCATCCTTCCATGCTGGTTTATTTTTTAAATCTTCTTAAAAATATTCAAAATATTTTATGTACTCCATAACCAGTTTTTGCAGGAAGCATTTTTCTTTGTCTGACCTTGACTTTATAGGGGAGTACATGGAATTCCCTTTGCCACTCATGAAGTTGCAATGTTCTTTGGAGTAGTCATCCTGTCCATAGCTCCTTTCCTGTTGGAGTTACATGCCCAAAAATTTAATTATTCTTCACTCTTTGTTACTAACTTTTGTCTGTTTCTACCTATGAAGGACGGAAACAAGGGGTCTCAAGCTTATAAATGGTAATAATGTTTTTTCCTGTGTAATATTTTTATTTCATTAAAACAAAAATTATATCTATTTAGCTATGCCAAAATCAACACATCAGAATATGCAGAAGATTTATACTGGTATGACTCTACCTTGGATCAGAGTGTAGGCACCATGGGACTGGAGTGTTAGCGCATACTTAGGATGTGATCTGTCTGAGAAGAAACCCGTCCTCACAGTGTGGCTGTGACTATCATCACAATGTGAATACAAAAAATTGTGTCTCTTGATTAAAAAGACCTCTATGACTTCTTTATGATTTTCTGTCAGATTGATTTTTCAGAAAAAAAGGACAGATTGTTTACAAGGTAATGTATTTTTTTATAGAACAGTTTCCTGCAAATTGGAAGCTGAGAAAAATTATGTAAGTATATAATTTCAGAGTTGTTTTTTCTTTTTAACTTCAGCTATTTTACCTTGTTGGAGCTGCAGTACAACAAATTTGAATTAGCAATTGTTATTCAAAGATTATAAAGCTGGAATGAAAGATGATCTTTTTTTTTCCTATGAACTTGTTCACTGTCTAGATTGCATTTCCGTGATGCATTGTCTCTGGTTTGATTGAGCACCTTGCTTGTTTTGGTGATGTGTTCTGGATAGGAAAAATAATCCACAGATGCTGTTAAACAATACATGCATTCAGCGCTGATCTGAATGATCCTAAGTAGTACAATAAGACAAAATGTAAACCCAAGGACAGGCAAACAATTTAAAAAGATTGGCATGCTTTCCCTCCATACAAAAATCTGAAACAAAATATCTTAAATCTATCACCCTTTCTTTCACATTACTTTTAGGTATTATTCTTGCCCTTTCCTTGTGGTGTTAACCATCAATCTCTCTTAAAATAAATCTTCCACTTTTCAAGTACGTAATAGAACAAGCATTCTATTTTTCCCCTGGGTCTACTGGAACATTTGAAGTGTCTGATCTTACCCTTCAACCAAAAAGGGGAGGAGAGATCAAGGAACTCAGTCTATCACCTTCAGGTACAGTACTTTTGTAATTTTAAAACATTCCAAGTGTACGTGCTGATATCTCTAAAGATATATCTCTTAAAATATTACTGAATATCTAGTTTTAAACATTTTTGTAATTCTGTAGTAAAATCTCCAGAGTTAAACCATAGAAGAGAAATAAAAATTTAAATCAATATGTTGGAAAATATAAGAACCCCTTAAGAAATATTTTTTACTGTTTTATCAGTGCACAAACAATTTTATGTTCAAGAGAAATTTGGGCAAGAGATATGTCATTCATACAAAATATTCCTATAGTAAGAAAAACATTTCTGACCTGTTTGACCAGAGAAATTTTTATAATTTTTAAATTATAAAAATGAAATAACTTTTTTAAAATATATGTTTGAGGCTGCTTGCAAGTTCTCGAAGGAATTTTTTTCCCTTTTCTATAATGAAATATGTAAAGTTCAAGATGTGATTACTGTAATTGTTTCAGTCTGATTATTGTAATTACTATAACAAGAAATTCTGCATTCAAAAAAGCAATGGCATTATAGACTGACATATAGACTTATGGCTGTTTTAGGAAGAGGAAAAGTAATTTTCATGCTTTTAATATTTTATCCTTTGTTTCTCTACTGACCAGATATATAGGCATTTATTTCAAATAACAAGGTATTCAATGTTGATTAGTGTGTGATAGATATACAAATCACATAACCATTTAGAACATTGCAAAAGCAGTAGATCATTGAAGAAGCAGCAACTAATCCGTTCAAATATGTTTATCTTAGATTTGTACATTCAATTCTTTACATTACAATAAGACTAATCAAATATAATAAATATAACAACAAACTAATATTTCTATTTTGTATAACAATACCAAATAAGGGTAACAGATAAAAACATTCTTTGCATAATATCGATGCTAGACTAATAGATTATGGCAGAGTCTTCTGAAAATACTGATGGAAACAAGGAGGGAATTACAGAAAACCCTCTCAAAGTTCCAGCATCAGTTGCATAAAAGAATAAGAAGCATGTTCATGAAATACATGAGAAGAAAGGCAGGATGATAAATTTTTCACCCATAATATGGGCAAGATAAGTTTGTAGGCAGGGATACTGAAGATGACGTCTTTGACAGAATATGTCAATGATTCCCCCTGTAGTCTTTGCCTCTACATTCAGCAAGGAGCACTTTCTGAGTGTCCTGGTTTAGGGCAAATTTGGGAGGAAGCCTCTGAATGGGGTCCCTCTAGAAAGCAAATTCAAGAGGCCACTCCCCCCCGGTTGGGGAGACATAAACCTCCTTTGAGAGAAGTGGAAAAACCTGTTTATTTAACAAGCAAAGTACTCCCAAACATGGAATAATGAGTAATATGGAACTTCTCGCTGTTCTGAAGAGATGGCAAATTCAGAAAGTCCTTGCCATGGGGTGCAGCTCGGCTCGCTCAGTCTCTCATCAATCCCTCCTGCACTGGAAAATTCTGCATCCCAGCCCTGGTGGTCCACAGGTGTGAGCTCCAGGTGTTCTTCTGGGTTTTTGGTCCAGAGCAGGGCTGATCAGTTCCAAGAAAAAGAAAAACCACAGTCTAGGGAGTGTTTCTGCCTCAGCTAGCTAAAAAAAAACCCCTAAAACCCCCCAAAACAAACAAACAAACAAACAAAAACAACTAAAGAAGAAAAGGAGAGCTCTCTCCCACTGTCTGTACTACAGACAACACAGTCCATGAGAAAGAAAGCTGAAGCTCTTATCACTGTGTTTTTGAATACAGCTGCCCCAGACATTCCACTACTTCTCCGTCTCCCCCTGCCTTCATCCTCAGCTCTAGTTTTAAAAGCACAGAACTCAATACCCAGCATAAGCAGGACAGACAATTGAGCATCATAAGCATCATAAAGTCACCCTAGAACACTGAGTAACAGACAACAGTGAGGCCATCATTAGTTTTACTATAGTCCTGAAGTCCTGAAACAAACAGATATTGAAGATGTCAGAAGGGAGGTGATAAAAAACATAATTCTATTTTGCACATATGGCAAAACATCTTTCAAAGTAAAGACAGCAAGGAGGTAACATGGAAACAGGGCCCTTTTCCTACCTGAAATCAATGTTTTGTTGTTACCCATATATTGGGTTTTCTGAGGTAAAAAGTAAGGATCCAGTGAAAAAAAACCCACAGGAACAAATTTTCTTCTGATCATTTATCTATGAATATTTTTGGAATAAATTTATGTATGTGAAAGCCAGGAAAATAGGTGCCATGAAAGCAGGTGTCCTGCCCTAACTCCAGCTGGCAATGAAGTGCCCTACCTCTGCTCTTGCTCCCTCTTTCCCATGCTGTTGTGTTAAGACAGTAATAGTTTAATAATCAAAACAAAGTAAAATATAATAATACTAATGATAAAAATGATAATAATGAAAAAGAGGGAGAGAGAGAGAAATAAAACCCAAGAAGAACAAGTGATGCACAATACCATTGTTCACCATACAATGACCAATGCCCATCTTGTTCCTGAGCAGCTGTCCTTGACGCATGGCCAATTCCCCTCAGTTCATATGCTGAGCATGACATTCTAAGGCATGGAATATCCCTTTGGCCAGTTTGGAACAGCTGTCCTATCTTTGCTCACCCCCAGCTACTTGTGAACCTCTTCACTGACATATCATGACACTGAAAAGTCCTTGACTTTGGGTAAGCACTACTGACCAACACCAAAGACTTCAATGTATTATAAATATCATTCTCGTACTAAATCTGAAGCACAGCATTGCAACAGCTACTGAGAAGAAAATGAATTCCATCCCAGCTGCTACCAGGACATCAGGTGTAGTCAGAGATGAGATTCATACTAAAGCTACACACCAGACTGATACAGGATTTTATCCAGGTAGCCCTCCTCTCCAGTGGTACTGAGTCTATATTCAATATTGCCTGGTTATCTGTCTGCACAGGCAAGAAGTGGCCTAAGTTGCAATTTTAAAGATATGTTCAATTTCAGAAGAGATATTTTGGGAAATATTTCAAGGAATTAGTTAGCTTGAAAGGAATTTCCACTTCAAAATCTGGTTTTTCACACTTGTCACTATGGAGCCATTTGCTGTGTATTTATTTTCCTTTTCCTTGGCCTGGAGATGGTTACTTTTTCTCCTCTTTTATTATGTGATAAAAAATTTACCAACTTAATTTTCTACCTCTGGTTCTTGATGTCCTCTACCTTTTCTGCTTGCACTCTACCTTTTCTGAGTGGAGTGGGTCACATGTGACCCAAGAGACAGGATAAAAAGGGTCGGCTCTGTTGCAGTTGGACTTACAGATTATGCTAACCACTGATTTTTCAGTAGATTTTAAGTCATCTGCTTGATGGAGTTTTGAGAAATTAATTGTGTAAATAATACTAGATAAATGATGGCTTACATTTTGTCACAGACCAGGGGAAAAGTAACCTCATCAGTGTAGGTTTTGCTTCTTTTCTCCACAGTGGGAAAGACTGTATGGTTGTGCTATTCACAGTGGTCAGAAAGATACTGGAGAATGTCTGAAGGAGAGGAGAGAGGTCTGCTTCTGGTAACCTGATACTGAAGGCATGCTTTTCCTAGTCAGGTATTATTCTATTCGGACAGGAAAGTTCATGTCTATGGAGAAAAGCAGATGCATTATTGTAGAACTCTATTCTGTGATTCTGTGTGATTCTGTAACTTTGTACTCTTTGGCAATTTTTCTCAGAAGTAAAGCTTGCCTTTGTGGATGATAGGAAGGTGGAGGAGAAGTGTACAAAGACACTTTCTCCTGTCAACCTGTACATTTGTCTGCAGTCCTGCCTGTAAAAGCCTTGCAGATATGTAAAAGCCATTGCAGAGCGTGTCACTCTAGCAAGGTTTAGCAAACTGTGCAAGAACTGAGTTTCTTTGCCTGTGGGGAAAGATGAATTCTGTACACTGTGGTTCTTCCCACTTGAATAATGACATGCAGAAATAAAACATACAAGTAGAGAGAATGAGACCAGGTAAAGACTCCTAAGGAGAGCCACAGAGCAAAGGGCAAGAGAGGTGCAGTGTGGAAAGCTGTGAAGACCATCTTCCTGTAATGTTATGGATGAACATTTTGAGAAGAGATTGGAGAGCGTGAAGTCACATGCCTGAATAATTGGGGAATTTTGCATGCAGGTATTTGCACACATACATTTGTAACCTGACAACAATCTTGTGATATCAGTGGTAAGTCTCCCATTGATGATTTTGATCAAATGTCAATTCATTACCCTTATGTGCACATATTGGATTTTATTCCTTTATCATTCATTAACACAACTTAATGAGTTAAAAAAAAAAATCTAGCTCTGCTTGTTATGTATTTTCTGTTTTCTCCTCATGAAGCAGAATAAATGACTGAAACATTTATATACAGTCCCAAAAAGCAGGCATGATGGCAATTCATGACTTGGACAATGATAAATGTTCTCTACTTCATATGAGATCAGGAAATCACTTGCCTTTAAGCCATCCAATCTAAGGGTATTAATTATGTATTACATTTCATGAACCTTCTAAATTTAGATAGCCTTGCAGGGAATGGTGTGATTTATTAATATACTGACAAATAATTAGCTGAGAAATGTATCATGTATATTTCATCTATACCCTGAAACTTCAACCTCTGCCACTTGGGAACATGAAAAATCTGAGAGTCTGTCTATCATTTAGTTATTGAAGCCTCACTTTTTTGGCCTTTTTTTACAGCAACAACATGAAGCACTGATATTGTTCAAAAATGATGTTTCAGCACACCTATACTGATGCTCTAAGTAATGTTATGTAAGAGAAAAGTGCTTGTGAATCAAAGCAATTAATGTCTGATAATGACTAGAAGGCTCTATTAAGCATCTGGTTATGGTTTTTGGCAATTAATGCACTTGAACCAATGCTGCAGCTGATTAACCATTGTTATTAAGTAGCTGGTTTCAGTACAATATTCATGTATCATAGCCTCGTAACTATTTTTTACTGTAACAGCTATAGAAAGCTTAGCAACTCAACTTCAGTAGAAAAGACATCGTTTGGAACAAAGATTATGGAGGACAGAAATTGGAGATAAGATTGCCTAAGTAATTTCTGCAGTGTAGAAGGAATCCTGGAGTAGCATATTCAGCCAGGCTGCAAGCTACTTGTCAGAGGACCAGTTTCTACGGTATTTCACATGTACCAATACTCTATAAAAAATCTTTTAAATTCCTATGTTAGAAGAATAAAAGCAGTTCAAATAAAATTTACCAGAAATCAGAAAATGTGAAGCTATCATGCACTGCTTTTGTGACTTGCATGAATGTGTTTTACTGTTTATTACTTTTGGTTTTTTCTTACAGTTCTTATTCCTTGTAATGGATTGTTCTATCTACAACCTGTTTTATCTGTATGTGTCTTGTGCGACTTAGGCCTGGCCCATCTCCCTTACCAGTCCACTTCTCCTATTCCCTGTTTTATTTCCAGTTGTTTCCATCAGCTACAACTTCATTAAAAGTCACACAAACCTTTTCCTTACCAAATTATAGAATACTGGGTCCCTGTGCAGGGATGCAGCTTCCTGATGCCTAGAACCCCTAAGAACATGTAGCACAGTACCACTATGAGCATCATCTCTGCTCTCTGCCAAGTTCATGATAGTCCCTACAAGGCACTTATATGACTGAGGTTTTTCAAACTCTTGCACCTGAAGTATCAACTGCATCTCAGGCCTGTGCTTACTTTTAAATGTAAATTTATAAAAACAGATCTCTTGGCAGACTTATGCTGATTCAGGAAAGAATGGCAGCATAACCTTGCAAAAGAGCCAAATGTCAAAGGACTAGGGTGAACTCTCAGGGGTTAGCAACATGGCAAATGGTGAGGGAAAGATTTTCACTGACTTATTGTCCTTTTGTTGCTCAAACAGAAATTGCACTCCTCGATCCAAAACTCCTTTAGTTCCACTGCTCTCAGTGTTTGCTAGTTATCTTCCTCTTCTGTCAGTCTCCAGGGAACAAATTTCCTATAGGTGACTGCAGTAGTTCAGAATCCAGACACAAGCTTTTGAAATGCTGTTTCCCATTTTTATTGAAACAAATAATTTGCATCCTCTTTCAGCAAAGTGCTGTAAATAAAGAAAAATTTCTCTTTACCCTGTCATCTGTTGTTGCACAGCCAATATCACTGTCATTAAGTATTCAGACCTCCACAGAAGGATAAGGAGGAAAAAAAATGAATGATAATTGAATGTTTTAAAATCAAAGTAAAAAAGGTCTGATTAACTTCCTCATAAAAACTGTTGCAAAACAAAAACTTCAAAGACTCTAACCACTGAAAGTTGCATCCAGGCTGTGGTTGATGGCAATGAGTAGCAGAAATTATGTCCCAAAGAATAGAAAGAAAATGTTTTAGAAGAAGTTCTTAAAATTTTATTTATAGAGTATCATCACCTATCTGTAAAACAGACGGCCATAAATTTGGAATAGGAAAGTAACTTATCTTTGGCTTTCTTAAGAATTTCTCAAAGAAACCAATTTTAGACTGATAAAGTCCTCAATTTTCTTTTGATTCTGTTGCACTTGCCTTGCCCATTCACTTCTTCTTATGTTGCCAGAAAAATATGGATTGGCATGGTCAGCAAATTCTACCAGAATGTGTAAATTGTGTGACTTGCCTATGAATATGACTAGTATTTGATAAATTACTAATGGAGATAAATTAATAAAACTGGATTTTCTGATAGGGACAGTGGAAGTTGATTTCTCTTTCTTATTTGTTATATAGAACAGATAAGAGGATTGCATAACCTTCTACATAGCAGCACAGGCTACAATGTGTTTATGTGTAATAATAGGATCATTATTAGCCCAGAGAACCTGACAGCATTTTAAATCCTTTTGTTCTATAATGATTCTCCCAAAACAAAGCCACATATGATGCAACTAAGATCACAGACAGTAAGACATGTTCAGTAAAAGAGAAAGCCCAGATCCACTGATTGGTTTTACTGGCAGATGCTGCTGCTGGGCAGGTACTGATGTCAGGCTCCATGCATTTTGCAGTGCCCAGTTGAGAACCCCAGGAGACTTTGTGGTCATCCATGTCTGTGTGTGGATTCCCACATCTGACAAAGCGTCCTAAACTTTGGCGCCAGCTGAAGGTGAACTGTCACTATCCTCTCATTAGAAATGTTGCTCCTTGTTTTGTTTGGAGTGGCTCACACTGCCTCAGAGAGACAGAACAGTTAGTTACACAAGTAATTAAACCAGCTCTTACCTATAAATCATGGGGAAGTTCCTCTCTCTTTCTTCAAAACAAATACCAACACATTCTGCTGTAAGAGGCTGCAACCTTAATTTTAATTAGGGAAGATACTCTTAAAAACTAAGCTCAACTTTTATTTTGCAAAATATGCTGCCCAAATTTCCAAACTGAGAGATATTTCCAAAATTCTGTCACTTTGATGTGCTGGAAGAATCATTGCCTTACGCTGCAAGGATGGTTCTCAAATGTAAGTTAGTATTCTGCCTTTTCCTGTTCCACTTTGCGTTAGCTGTTAAAGCTCCTGAAAATTTCTATCATATCTTTATTGCCAAGCTACCATATCAACTGGAGACAATCACAAAATAACTTCCTATAAATTTATGCAATCATGAGATTTTTGAAACTGCCTTCAGTCAGTCCCAAGGCAGAAGTCCAAATTCTTCAGCTGCAAATCAACAGAGTCCTTGTTGCCTACGCTAAATTACCATTGGAATTTACTCTCTGCATTTACTGCATACTCAGTTTAAACTACCAGTCTCAGGCTATGCTGTACACCGCCATCAAAGTTACCACTTCAAATATAATATGAAAGGTAAACCACTGTTCCCAGAAATCATGATATTGTTCCCTGGATATTTCAGAGATGTTTAATTCAGAGAATCAGGAAAATTTAAAGATATAATAACAAATCACTTTGTTTTAAAGACAGTAATTGCATTTCTTTTCTCTTTGGATCAGTCTGAGAGACTTAGGCGGCAGAAGAGGCATGGACATGTGGAAAGTTTTATGAGTCTTGGGAGGTGGTTGCAACACCTGAAAATTTCTTTGGGATCCTTATCCCAATAATTTGTAAGGTATGACTGCTTAAAAGTATAAAATCAATTTTTGATGGTGAACCCAGAAATACATTCTAAACTTTAGAAATCAATGTAGTCAAGAGGAATCCATCAACTCCAAAAGTGGGAAGAGAACCAGGCAGTCTGTCAGTTTTATGTCACTCCCTGTCCAATAAGTAGACAGGTGGAAGTGATGTAATAAGTTCATAAAGAAGGGACTGCTTTGTGTGAGGAAAGGACTGTATTATGCAGTATTCTGAGGTGCGCTGGAGGTGTGAATTTGGGTAAGGAATCTGTTTTTGAGATTTTTCCCTTTATGACTCCATGCTATTAAGTGTTTACCTGATTTCTCAGGCTTCTATATACACATTTGCTGTGATCAGACTGTTTTAATTTTAATGCTTGAGTTGACAGTTCTACAGGTAAAACTCCCATCAATAGGTGTCTTAATTTCTAGTACTTCCATACCTCAGGACGAGCCAAATTTTATCTTGTTTTCTACTTCAATTTCATTGTTCCCTCCTATCCTGTAATCTTTTGCACGAAACCTTAGATGACAGATCTCCTTTGTAGTTTTCCTACTTTTATCTCACTATTTAACCTCCCCTCTGATCAGCCCTCAACCTCAATCTTATTAACCAAGAGATAACTGTCTTTTACTAGTAGCTTTTCTCTCTGACGCCTTCCACAGGACCTGAAGAGAAGCACCCACAAAGCTGATTCCTTCAAATTTCTGCTCAAGTTTCCCTTTCCTACAATGAATCTATGAATTCTGCAACATTGCTCCCCATTGCTCTAATCATTACCATCTCATTATTTCCGTGCAGTCCCCTGGCAATCTGTATTCCTCTGCTGGATATCCATCACTTACTTGTGAAAGTTGCAAACTTTTTGTAAAGTCCTAAGTGGGATCCATCATGCTCTGTGCTTTTCAAGTATTACTTACAATGGCATCGTAGCTTGTGAGAGAAGTTACAGGCAGGAATATAATACAAATAGATAATTAGTTCTGGACTCCAGTAAAGAAGGCTGAAGTTGCAAATGTAAAATGAAGTGTGCCATGCTGATTAAGAAGCAAAAATTAACTTAGCCAATGAGTTCTTAGACCTGGAAGGGCTATGGACCTGGCATCTAAATTTGCTGCTGCTATTCCTGTATGAAATTGTCTGCTTACTTCTCTTTCAAACCATTTTTCTCATTTTGTGTCGGGGCTGTCCTGTTCAAGTGGGCAGGACATAAATATTGGCTGTTCTTTGGGTGAGATATAGGATCTTGTTGAAGTACAGTTGCCAATAATGGAGCCATTAACTGCAGGTCAGTGACTGCTGTGTTAGTCACTTTGCCTTGAGAAGGGTGTGAAAGTCTTTGAATTTTATATTGTCAAAATCCAATAAATAGCTAAATATCCATTCTGGGTTTCATAACACTAATAAGCAATAAGTTTTGTGATGCTGAAGACTAATGATTAATAAAGAAAAGAAAAATTCAGATTTCAATCATAGTCGTCCTTATTATGGATCTGTGACACTGAATATTGACTAATTAGGCCAGCTGGTAGGAAGAAAATGAGAAATTTCAGAAACCAAAACATAAAAGAAATTAAAAATCCTGAGTTTTTGGATGTTGTATTCAGGCTTAGAATAAAAACTATAATGATGACAACTGATTTTCTTTTAAAATACTGAATCATTTGAGTGTTTGGGGTTTTGTTTGAAATTTACAATATTATATTTTATTTTAAATAGTTTTCATTGAAAATCTTATCTTTTGGTTTCTTCTGATGATGTTAAGCTTCAACCATTCGTCTAAAACTGTTCACACAGGCATCTTATAATTACCTGAAATTCTTGGAAATTTTTCATAAAATAACTGAACTGCAGTTGAAGATTAGAATTGAAGAGGTATGGCATCTATGTGTTTTACATAAAGGTAGTGCAAAAGACAGCAACCAGACACGATATCTTTGAACAATTCGGTGGCAGAAGCAAGGAAGTTTCAGGAGGATGCTTACCTTGAGGGGCTCCTTCACCGTCTGGTTGTGGAATCACAAGTGTTAGGAGAAGACAGAATTATTCTGTTTGTCTTTTCAGTTATATTGCACAGGGAAAAGAGAGAGAACAAAATTTTACTCCAAATTCAGCTTAGAAGAAGGAACTCTAAAACCAATATCCATACTCATAAGGAAAAAGAGGCAGTGCCTGCTTGCCTTTCTTTTCCTTTCTTGCTGCCTTAGAGGCCTGACAGGTCATTATACTCCTATTAGATACTACAAAGCTTCTCCTCAGAGTACAATGAAAAAATATGAAGGAAAGTGAAGGAAAAGTTCTGTACCAACATAACAGGTGTATTTTTCTTTAAATTTTTTTTAAAAATCCTTTTGAAGTTAAGGAAGAAGCACCATGACTTATTCTCACTTTTTGAAACGCATAAGGTTTTCTGCTTTATACATGCCTTTTTAAGCCTGGGACCTGAGCCTTGAGTAGAAATATTTTTCTGAAAAGTATTTATTTTAAATCTGTATTTATTTTTAAATTCTTAACAGTGGGGAATTAATTTTATCTATGGTATTTCTCTAGGCTGATAATAATTAGTTTTATCTTAGAAACAGGTATGTTAATTTGTGTTTGTAACGAAGATGAAAAGTCAAAATTTATTTATTTATTTGTGGATGACATACATGTGGCAGACTTTAGGAGGTCTAAGAAATATTGTCATTTCATAGATAATTAGTTTGGATCCTTTGTGCTGGTAAACACAAATAAACCAAATAAGAGGCTATGAGCAGGGGTTTTAATGCTATGTTAAAAAAAAAAGAAATCAATATATCTTCCTAGTTATTAGCTGGAACAAGATAACTCCTTTTAGTCAATATGACTGCCATGAAAAATATTTCATCTGCCATCACCAATAAGTTTAGTATGTTATCAATTCAGAATGCAATATATGAATATTTTTACAAATACATTCTGATAAAGAAACTGTAAACAAAGTAACAAAAATTCTTTTTTCAGCAGAAAAAATGAATGGAAGTATTTCATCTCACTTTTCTAGTCCATTATCCATTCTCTAGTTTTTTTCAGTTTTGAACATTAAAACTGGATGCAGAATTTTAGTAACTATCACCTTCAAAGCAGATATAAAGTTTGTAAGATCTTTCTGTATCACGAGTTTTAACTCTTCGGAGCCACTGCTTATCACTATTCTCCATTCTGTAAGTACTTCCTGCTTTGTTAAGCTTTGCCATAATGCCATGCAAAGTTTGGTTTTAACCACCTGACTGAAAAAAAAAAAGCCATTCTTTATGTGTTACCCATTCCTTTTTGTATTTTGCATTTGTGCCATTTTCAAAATTATTCAGTAAGGAATTCATTGTTTTGCTGGCTAACAACCTTATAAACAGAACCAGGAATTGTTCCCTGTGGGGTGCTAAGATGCACACCCACTCACCAAGATCTTTTGTTGAGAATTAATTATATTTTGAGACTTTCTGGTTATTCAGAGATGCACATGAGTAATGTGTATCATGATGATTTTCTGGTTTTCTGACTTTCATATAGTTACTGAAATCTAATTGCATTACATTTAACCAATTTTTCATTTCATCAATTGTTATCAAGTGAGCTGGACAGGTTTTATTTTTTAATATTTTTTTATGTCCTCATTTTGCTTAGCTTGGAAAGGAAAGAATATGCCTCAGATACAGGAAAACTCTATGTATTACTGCTACAAATAGAAATTGCTCCAACCACCAAATAGTGGCTTTTCATAAAACACGGCATGGTAAGAGTTTTAGACATCTGATGTGCACCTGACATCTCAGTTTAGCATGCAGAGGTATATGAGCAATTAGATCAGACCACATCACCTAAAAAAATATAATCTGCTATATAGTAGATAAAAATTAGCTAGCTTGTCTGTTTACGTTTTCCTCCTCTATAAGGAGTTTTGTTTCAGAGAATGCACCATTTCATTAGGGCAGTGTTAAGTCCATTAGAATTTTAGTGCTGAAGCGCATATGCAGTTAAAGATTCGGGATATAATCCTTGAATCCTGTACCTATGAATACAGAAACAGTAAAAAGCACATCCATTAAAAACTTTATCATTTTTAAACTCTCCGATGAGAAGTCAAAATTGTTGACAATATTTTTCAAAATCTGCTCCTCCATTCCATTGCATGTCTTTGAAATTACAGAAACTTCTTCAAACTTACAGTCTGTCCATTTTGTCAAACATATTTTGACTTGATTTTTTACTGTATTTCAATTTCCCTTATCAGTCACTACTTTAATATTAAAGTTTGTCTTAGTAAGAATGTCAGTTTTCAGGATAATAATTTCCTATCCCATATTTCTTCCTTTTAATCTTCATGAAGACATGATAATGATGTGACCCTTGATTATTTATTAAGTGATATGTCTGAGGTGTGAAAGGGTCATAAAAGTTGCTGTAAAAAATAGAAGTCTTTAACTCAGAATAAACTTTTTTTTTTGATGCATGCATTTATTTATGATTTACAATTTCAAAATTTCACAGGAAAATTTCGTGAACATGAGAAAACAGTGAAGAGGAAATTATCCTCATTGCCTCACTTTGATCAAAGCAAATGATAATAACAGCAGAAATGCAGTCAGAAAAATAATAGTGATCCCAACTCTGAGAAATCAAGTAGAAAGGAAACAAGCTGTTTGAGTGTTTATATTTCTGGAATTTTGGAACTTAGTTGTCCAATTAGCATGATTTTTGGGGTATATGAACGTATTCATAATTTTTAAATAATTAAAAACCTTTGTTCATTTGAACCTTTTCCTCACATGGCAAATGCCTTAAACTAAATCATCTAAGAGTTAAGAGAACTTCAAAAAGCTGAGTCTCTTCTCCAAGCAAGAATTTAATGGCATTTTATCCCATTGACCAGACTATTTTAAAAATGAGGACCATAAATGCTTGTCCTTGCAAATAGCAGGAGAAACAAAAGGGAATGTGACTTTGAAAGTTTTGCCTAAATAATGGAAAGCATTATGTAAATCCTTTGTGCATAAAAAATTATTATCATTTAATGTATTTTTCCATGCAACATTAGAAGAATAAATA
Organism: Chamaea fasciata; assembly: GCF_029207755.1. NCBI lineage: Eukaryota > Metazoa > Chordata > Aves > Passeriformes > Sylviidae > Chamaea > Chamaea fasciata. Next base: position 58,122,206 of record NW_027094086.1, on the reverse strand, counting down.
CAAGCTTCACATTAATTGAAAAATATTTATAAGGATAAGTTTTTGAGAATAATAAACATACAGTGTAAAATTCTGTATTAACTATTTGCATTAACAATGATACTGACCTTTGCTTCTAAAAATTTCAGCACTTCATAAATTTATTCACTGACTGTCTCTTCAAGGGCAGAATAAACCATCTGTTGCCCACCCTGTTTGTATTTTCTCTGTTATAGTGAAGCCACTTTGGGGGTTAGCATTTATTTACAGAAACACATTTTTCTTTGGATTTTATCCTTTCCTCATCCTTGTGATGTCAAGTGGTCTGAGGAGAATGCAAGGTTAAATCCCTTAATAATTTAAATTTCACAAGGGAGGTTCTCATAATGTCACCAGGTTCAGTTTTTTATCTTTTGGGCATAAGAGAATTCATGACTTTTCCTGACATTTTTAGGTAATGGAGTCTTGAACTGTGTG